>NW_006408539.1:19507614-19562669 GCF_000296735.1 Chrysochloris asiatica
CATGAGCATTGATTGTTGTTGTTTTTATTAAATGTCATTGAGTAAGTTTTGACTCATAGCAACCCTGTAGAGGTACAAAAACTATGTGGGAGCCATGTCTGAATACTCTTGGCTTCATTAGGGGGAAAGACAATGAAACTGAAAATCAGGCCAATTCCTATGAAACGGAAGTCATACGTGCTTCTACCCTACAATCTTCTTGACCCTATTCTGACACCAACCATCCCTCCCACAGCACTCTCTACTTCCATCTGGGTTTAAGAATCCACTGTAATGGTCACACAGAACTCAGAACAATACTCACAATGATGAGGCTTACTAGGGACGTGAGCAGGGTACAGTTCAGGATTGGGAAAGATCAGGATGCAGCAGTTCTCCATTCGGGAAGAGCTCTTGTCTGCCATATTGCTGGCCTGCATCACTCTTGGCCTCTGCCTCTCAGCCATGTGGTCCCTTGGCCTCTGCCCTGTTTGGGCATGTGTTACTAAGTTCTTTTAGCCAGTCTATGAACGCCCAAAGGGTACATTCTTAAAGTCAGTCTCCTGCCAACTGGCACTCAGCTTTACTCAGTCCATGGGCCTAGAGCTGCTCTGTCTCTTCACACCACCACCTCTGCCCTCTCATACTCCACTCATGCTCTTCATCCTTGATGGTCCTGGGATCTTCCATCTCTGCTTCTGAGATGGCTCCTTTTAAACCTAGCTAGAGGGTAAAACTAACCAATTCCAGCCTTAGAGTCCTGTATACCTTATATTCATGGTCCCACCCAATCACTGGAGTACTGGTGTGGTGCTACGGGTTAGTGCGCTGGACCACAGGTCAGTTTGAACAACACCACAGTAGGGCAAACCAGCAGATAAGTGGTGGACACACACACACACACACACACACACAAATATATATAATCTTTAATATAAAAAGTTGTCCCTCATTTCCATTCTAGCTTCCATTCCTTTGTTGTTGTTGTTGTTATTGTTTGTTTAGTTGGGGTTTTTTTGGCCCCCTTGATAGCAAAAGGATGCTTGGTGCCACTGTGCAGTGAGTGTTGGGCTGTTAACTGAAGATCAGTGGCTTACACCCACCAGTTACTTCACAGGAGAAAGACAAACTTTCAGGTTCTATAAAGATTTGTAGTCTCTGAAATGCTATACAGGCTCACTATGAGTTGGAATTAAATAGATAGCAATGGGTTTGGATTTTGGGAGTCTTATAGAAAAGTTTCTCAACAAGCTGTATTTGCTGACTCTGTCTCTTCTCCTTTTTTAGTCTCTTCAGTCCAGTCTAGGCTGCCTGGTCACTCTGCGTCCAGTTGCTGTTTATTCAGGAACACTTGCCCAACTCCCCAGTGTGGGTCATGTGTCTTCATCACACTCCCTCGTTGCCATAGTGCTTCCCTTCAGAGTGCTGGTCTGAGCTCACAAAGGTTGTGCAACATCATTGTACTTATGTTTTTATTAATGTCATCTTCTCCACAGGTTTGGAGCTCCCTCAAAGCTTGGACAACATGTGTTTTTTATCCCATGTCATCCAACAGAGCTCAGAGGCAATCAATTGAGTCCCAAGAACCACTTGGATTTCCCCAGGCCAGACATAAAACATAATCTCGGAACTGTGGCCTTAACGAAGATTATTTCTGTCAACATCCACTAACTTCTTTTCAGTAAACCCAAGCAAGTTCCAGTTATATAGACTCAGGCATCTCCCAGATGCAAGATTTATCCTGACGGAAATCATTCAGTGCTTTCACAATAATCTCCTTCAGGGAAATGTGACTACTGACCCATTAGGCTTAAACGGGACACAAAAGCCATTAGTTTCATGAGTATTGCATGGGATAGAGTCCTTTTTCAATATTTTATATTTAGACTTATGATTATTATTTTTAGAATACAGTCTATTCCAGTCTGCACTCACAGAATCATTTTTCAGTTTTGTCTAGTTACCTTCTTTTGGGCCTGGATCTTTTGTCCATCATCTGTTCCCTATGAATAAACATTCTAGTTGCTAAAGTCTTTGTATTCTGAGGATGACCAATCCCAATACATCCTTACCTACTGGGACACTCCTTTCTTTTATCATAGCTCAAGATGTGTGGCATGAACTTTTTGCAATCAATGCCTCCAAATTAACTTATTGGGTAGGCAAATTTAGTATCTAGCGCTGGCTTTCTCTAATATCTTCTCTAGTTGAAAGGAAATATATAAAAATTGAGTGTAATTGTGAAATATAACAATTATTTTCACATATATCATTAGATATTTAGTATTAGCCTCAAACAGAAGCAAAGAAAATAAAACTGAATTTAGCAAAAATACTTTGACCCATTTAACAAGAGAAGCTCTGGTAGCATAGTGATTATGAGTCAGGCTGCTAACCTCAAGGTCAGCAGTTCGAAATTACCCAGCTGTTTCACAAGAGAAAGATAAGGCTTTCTACTCCCATAAAGATTTACATCCTTGGAAACCCTATACAGGGTCACTATGAGTCGGAACCAACTCCAATGCACATAGCCATCACCACCACCACCAGTTGAGTGCTCAGTAACTGCCAAGCACATGGGAAACATCAATATACAAAATGCAAAATCAGAAATTAAAAAACAACACTTACTCTCAGGGACTCCTCCCAATAATTCAGAGAGGTTGTAGATGGGTTTCTTTGTCTTTGCCAACTTCATTCTCCTCACTTGTCAAGTGGAGATTAACATCTCAATTATCTTGTTTTTCAAGAGTAAATGACATAATATACATATGAAGCAAATATGGATGGCTGCTTGGAATAACATGAGTTTTGTAAATGGTAATGTGCTATTATCACACTTAGATTTCTTTTTGGTTGTGCTGTGTGCCATCGAGTGGATTCCAGCTCACAATGACTCCTTGTGACAGAGTAGAACTGTCCCTTAGGGTTTCCTACACTGTAATCCTCATGGAAGCCGGTCTTTCTTCCCCAGAGTCACGGGGTCAGTTCAAGTTGCTAATCTTTTAGGTCACAGCAGAGCATTTAACCATTGCACCCACAGAGCTCCTTCACTGAGATTTAGAGCCAGACTATGAATGTCTCTTTAGAGTTTGAAATGCTTGTTAACTGATTCAACCCTGAGGCCAACTGACTAACATTTTCCAACCAAAATATTTTAGTCTATACAATTGTGGTAGTGTGCCATGGAGTCAGTTCCAACTCATAGAAACCCTACATAGAGTTTCCGAGGCTGTAAATCTTTACTGGAGCAGAGAACCTCATCTTCTCCCATGGAAAATCTGGTCATTTTGAACTGCTGACCTTGAGATTTGCAGCCCAACTCGTAACCACTACGTTACCAGAACTCCAGATAGTGTATATAATATACATTATATATATGTGTATTATATATATGCACATATCATATATGTTATGTGTCATCAAGTCTGTTCTGACTCATAGTGACCTTGTATAGGGTTCCTGAGGAGAATCTGGTTGCTTTGAATTGCTGATTTGTGGTTTGCAGTTCAGTGATGATTTTACAGGACCATACCAGGAGTCCATATAATATATATATATAGGATGTGTTAAGGTTGTTAAGTCCGTTTCTACTTAGAGTTATCCTATGTATAATAAAGCAAAATCTGCCTGGTCTTGAACCATCCTCACTACTGCTGCTATCTTAGAGTCCATTGTTGCAGCCACAATACTAAGCCACCTTGTTTAGGATCTTCCTCTTTTTTTCTTGACCCTCTCCTTTACCAAGGATAGATAGATAAATAGATTGATTTATTGGTTGATATATAGGTAACATATATCTATATATTACAACAGAGAAATTCATATTTAATTGTAGGGATAGATAACTTCAGGTGTGGAGCAGTTGTTGTTGCTCTTGAACATAGAGACCCTGCCTGTATTGGGTTTCCAATGAGTGGCTGATGAGCTTAAACCAATGACCTTGCAGTTCAAATTGACCTTGCAAGCCAAGGCATTAACCCACAGCCTCACACCATCTCCTAGGTAACATGTCATCTTAGGGAGATGCTTACTGTACTGTCCAGGTCCTGTAAATACAAAGCCTGCAGCAAACAACTCCAGTCAGTTTTATTTTTACTGCCTGACGTACCTTGTTAGGAATCCTGGTGTGGTGCTCTAAGATCAGAACTGGACTAATAACTGAAAGATCAAGGGTTCAAAGCCACCAGCTGCTTCTTGAAAACTCTATATGAGTTGGAACTGACTTAACCACAGTTAACAACAGGTGCCTTGTGAGCCCTAGAGATGCTGTAGGGTAAGAACTGTACTGCTAACCACAAAGCCAGCAGTTCAAACCCACCACCAATTGACAGGAAAAAATAAGACTGTCTTAGCCCGTAAAGATCTGCAGCATCTGAAGCCTTGTACGGGGTCACTATGAGTGGAAATCGACTCAGTGGTACTGGGTTATGTTTCATTTATTTATTTTTTTAGGTGCCTTGTTAAAGAGTCCTGGTCGTGCTGGATGGCCGTGAATACAGAGAAAACAAGGGAAGTCTTAGACCGTAGAGGAGTAGTAAACCAGTCTCTTTGCAGAATAGATAAGGGTGTGCCTAGAAAATCCTAAGAAAGTATGTACATCTGAATTATGTACATAATATATATATACACTCAGTTCCATTTTACATTTCTAACTCAACTCTCTATTTGTGATGGCTGCCCATATGGTTAGATTGTTCATTTCCATTGCTATATAGCTTCCTGTTTAATGAATGGCATGCAAATGACAATATTTATTCTAATATACAGGAGTCCTGGTGTGGCTCTATAGGATAAACACTAGACTGCTAACCACAAAGTTAGTGGTTCAAACTCACCAGCCCCTCCTCAGAAACCCTATACAGCATCACTATAAGTTGGGAATGACTAGACCACACTTGACAACAGAAACTTTCTAATAAACATAAAAAACAAAGATAAGATAAAGTGGTATTTCATACCCAGAAGATGGGCAAAAAGTAACGCATATGTGAACACCCAGTGGCTTCACTAGGGTTGTGTCACCCAGTTAGCTAACTTGTGGTGTCACTCCCCTGGGTAAGCATGTTGTCAGGCAACCTCCCCCTTGAGCGTAGTGTCCCCCAGGGCTCAGCCTCACAGTTCCTGGCAGCTCCTCCCTCTTTCCATCTGTCAAGGTAGAGACTCTCCTTTTTGTCCAGCGGTGGGTGCAACAGCCCACTGTCCATACTCTATTGGATGATGGGGATAAGCAGTTGGGAGTAATGATGAGTTACTATATTGAGTGACAGGTGGCACCGTTACCTTGGCAGCTCCACCCCCAGCAACGCCAGTCCACTTACACAGCCACCACTGTCAAAAATCCTGGGGTTACATTGACATCAGCCTCCTGATAGTGTCAGGGGTACATGCCACACATTCACATGGCCCTAGTGATGCCACCAATAATAACAAATGATAACAAGCCTATGACAAACTAAAACAAAACTAAACAAAATGCATTGTTATAGAAGCACAAAAGTTACCACAACATGGAAGATTGATTTGTCAGTACTGCATGAAATTCCACTTCTGGGAATGCACCTTAAGCTCTTACACCTAGGCAGAGAGACGTGTCTAAGCGCACTCATGTAATGGTTTTTATTTGTAATGAAACTATTGTTGTTGTTGTTGTTGTCGTTACGTGCCGTCGAGTCGGTTCCAACCCATAGCAACCATGAACAGGGTTTCTGAGGCTATAATTCTTTACGGGAGCAGACAGCCTCATCTTTCCCCCACGGAACCACTGGTGGTTTCGAACTGCTGACCTTGTGGTTTGCAGCCCGATTCATAACCACTACGCTACCAGATGAGATGACTTAATTGTCAGGATCCTGTATTCTGGCCAAATGTGAGGGACGTGTCTTTGTCCTTAGATTCTCAACTCTGCAGAAACCGCCTGACGTTACAGCTGTGGTGAATCCTACCAGAAGGCATAGCATGTAATTGAAACACTCAGAAAGTGGCCACAGCTTCTGTCTGGAAGTTTTGTTTCTGATCAAATACATGCATAGTCTCCATGATGTTTCAATGAAAAAAGCAAAATAGAGTTTTATCACCTATTCAAAGGAAATATTGGATAAGATTCAAAGTTATCTCCTGCAGAGAGATTTATCTATGTTTTTATTTCGTTTGTGAGTTAATAAAAGGATCTTTTCCCATTCAGTGCTTCATTTATGTTGGTGGTCACCATGCTGAGAGTGCCCACATAATGACAGTATTTCCACTTTGCTGGTATATTTGGTGTGTAGGAGTTGGTAAGGAAAGTATCATTTGGATAAAGTAATTTTAGAAGGAATACAGAATAGAAAACTCTTAAGCACTTTCTCATAGAGCTATCCTCTAAAGAAAGGTATGGAAGCTTTCTGCTCAAATGATTCACAACAACTTCAAAAGAAGTAGGGAACAAGTACCCTATTTTTGGATATTTTATTTTTGTCTTTGAATATCTATCAATTAATTATGACAGATTTTTAAGAGTTTCAAGATCCACAAGGAGTCTCAGGACACTTTCTCATAATTACCTGAACAATTAATGTTTTAGTTTAGCATGGCCCTCAAAGAACTAAAAAACGTTCTGCCTTCCTCTGTTCAAAGGCACTCACTCAGATTTATTTGCTCCATGTGCCGGGCAGGCCACTGCTCAGGATCCTGGTTCTGCTGCCGCTAGTTTCAAGAGTTAGTTTTAAAAGATGTTAAAGGTTAACACTGTAGGATAAACACTGGACTGCTCACTGCAAGGAAGGTGGTTCAAACCCACCAGCCACTACTTGGAAACACGATGACTGTGAGTCAGAGCTGACTCGCTGGCACTTAACAACAATGTGAACCTTGAGGGATAGAATTAGATCCAGACAAAGTTGGATTTAACAAACTCACTCTTCTAAATAAGGTGCAACCAAATAATAAAAGGAAGAGAAGGAGGATGGCTAGGTGAAGGGAAGAAAAAAAAAACAAACAGGTGAATTGAACTCGTAATCCCTTTTATTAAATTAAGAAACCTACTTTATAAATGAGTATAAACGACACCCTGCTGAATGTTTCTAAGTGTGCAACTGAAGAATTTAAAACTTCCTCTTAATTCCCAGATGTACTAACCTTCCTCCTTTCTGAGGTAAATTAATTATAGAGTATAATATGTGAGGGTCTTTCGGGTTAGTCTGTAAAACAAGGTCTTGTCTGCCATGTGAGGATGCTGAACCTCTCTTGGCATTCTTTATACAGCTTGAGCTAATCCTGCTGTAACCTTGATTCAACATGCTTTTTTTTTTTTTTTCCCTCTGCTATCAGTGAATGACAGCATGTCCCAGTGGCAGATAGTTTAACCCTGCATTAGGGCACTATAACTGTCACTCAATTTAATATGAAACCTTTAACAAGATGTAAGTATCAAACAATTAAAGAAAACACTCATTATTCTAGTGTTTTGTGCAGCATTTTTTTTAAAAGCATTGAATTTCTATAATAAATTATAGAGATTATAACAGACTAAGGTTGGAGTCTGCACTGTATTATCATTAGCAAAGGTCCTTGTAAAGTTGCCAGAGGAGAGCTCTAATTGGGATGCTTCTTCTGAGTACCTTTAGGGAAAGTAAGAGGTCGGCAGTTCTAACTCACCAGCCACTCCTCAGAAACCCTATACCGAATCACTGTGTTGGGACCAACTCACCAGCATTTAACAACTACAACAACAACAATGAGATGAGCCAGAGCACACAGTGGCTGCCCCAAGGAGCTCAAACACAGTCCCAACTGTGCGGATGGCCCAGGACCTGGCAGGGTTTCATTCTGTTGCATGTCGGGCTGCTAGAGTTGGAACTGACACAATTCTCTGTAACAACAGCAAAGAAAACAAGGAAACTGTAAGGAAATTCAGAAGAATGAAATTCTATTGAAACTATGGTTTACCACCTATACAAGAACATTGAATCAACAAAAAGATGTTTATGTGTTGTAACCAAATTTATACAATTGTAGTATAAAACGGTGCAATAAACACTTTAGAATTACCAATAATAAAGCAAGTTGCAAAAACATAAATTCTTAAACAGTTATGAGGGGATTTCAGAAGGTTGGTGGAAACAGTCCATTATCTTTCAACTGGATTCTTCCTTGAGCTTTTTGAAGCCTCTTGTGTGTGTGTATGTGTGTGTGTGTGTGTGTGTGTGTGTGTGTCAAAAGTTCACAGAAAAATTGAGTTAAAAGATAATGGAATTTTTTTTCACTAAATTTGTAAAGACTTCAATGCGCTGGGCTGCGAGGTCAGTTTGAACCTCAAGGTCAGCAGTTCAACCTTCACCAAGCTCTCCTTGCAAACCCGATAAGAGTCTCTATGAATCTGAACTGACTAGATGACAGCACTTAACTGGTTATGTGTGCTGTTGAGTTGATACCTACTCATAGAGACCCTATATAGGGTTTCTGAGAAGTGACTGCTGAGTTTGAACCGCCAACCTTACTGTGTAAATGACCTTTAAACAGCTGTATATATATACATATATATGAATATTAATAGCTCAGTGATCTCATTTAAGAAAGGAGATTCTGGGTGATAAAACAGAAAGAACTTGATAACAAGATAGCAGTTGTAATAGGTGTGAAGTGTTTGGCATTTTTACCCAACATGTAACAAGCACTAAGGAAATAGCCGCTATAATTAAGAAGACACAGTTAATGAGAGAAGGAGGTCAGCGGAATTCATAACTACCCCTAACTAACTGTATTTTCTGCCTAGAGGATTCTTAACCCCAATCATGTAGGCTGCTTTCTTCTCTCCTCTGTAAGATTTTTTTCTGACATTTTAATGTAAATGTAGACCACCTCGTTGTGTTGTTGCTGTTAAGTATCACCCAATCAGTTCCAAATCATAGTAACCCTGAATAGGGTTTCTGAGGAGAAGCTGATGGGTTTGGACTGTTCACTGTGTAGTTCACAGTCCAGTGCTGATCATATAGAACCTCACACTAAAATTCTCTCTCTGCTTTTTCCTCCTTGACATTAATTACTATTTGAAGAACTAAATATTTTCTTTATTTATTTTCCTCCATTTTGTCACTCTCCATTAGAATGTAAATTCTGTGAGCAGAAATTTTTCTCGTGTTTTACAAGAGTAAGAGCTCAGTGAAAATGTATGGAATGGATGAGTAATTGAGTGAAAAACTTATAACTATCTTTATATAAAATAGTGTTAAAACACTGATTTAGAATCATCCTGATTATATAACTATAAAACATGGAGCACCAACCACAACTCCCATAACACTCTCTGTTTCTCTTTTAGGTTCAATAATCCATTGTAATCACTACACAGAACTCAGAAATCAGACTCACAGTTACAGGGTTTATTAGAGAAGTTTGAAGTTGCTGAAAAGCACCATCAAGTAGATCCCAATACATAGTGACCCTATGTACAACAGAACAAAACACCATCTGGTCCTGCACAATCCTCACAATTGCAGCTACACTTGAGACCATTACTACTGCCAATCTATCTCACTGAGGGTCTCATTCTGCTTGGCTGACCCTCCACTTTGCCAAGCATGATGCCCTTTTCCAGGGACTGGTCCCTCCTGAATATATGCCTGAAGCATGAGAGACAAACTCTGGTCAACTTGGTTTCTAAGGAGCATTCTGATTTTGCTTTTTCTAATACACATTTGTTTGTTCATCTAGCAGTCCATGATATGTTGATTGTTCTTCTCCAAAACCATAACTCAAATGCATCAATTCTTCTATGGTCTTCCTTATTCATTGTCCAACTTTCACATGCCTATGAGGGTAATGAAAATACAATGGCTTGGATCAAATGCACTTTAGTCAACAAACTGACACCTTTGCTCTTGAACATTTTAAGGAGCTCTTCTCCAGCAGATTTACCTAAAGCAATATGTTGTTTGATTTCTTGCCTGCTGCTTTCATGAGTGTTGATGTTTGATCTGAGCAAAATGAAGTCTTTGACAACTTCAATCTTTTCTTCATTTATCTTGATGTCATTTTTGGTCCTATGTTGAGGATTTTTGTTTTCTATACATTGAGGTACAATCTGTACTGAAGCCTGGGGTCTTTGATCTTCATCAGTAAGTATTTCAAGTCCTCTTCACTTTCAGAGAACAAGATTGTAACATCTGCATACCACAGGTTGTTAATGAGTCTTCCTCCAATCCTGATTCCACATTCTTCTTCATATAATACATTTTATTGGATTATTTGCTCAGCATGCAGGTTGAATAAGTACAGTGAGACAATACAACCCTGGAGCTCACCTTCCCTGAATGTTAACTTTTCAATGTCACCTTGTTCTCTTCAAGCAGTTGTCTTATGGTCTTCAACTACGTGCAAGTTCCCCATGAGCACAATTAAGTGTTCCAAAATACTCATTCTCTACAATTTTGTCAACAGCTTGTCATGGTGCATATAGTGGAAAGCCTGTGTATAGTCAAAAAGCACAGAGAAACATCTTTCTAGTGTTTTCTTCTTTCAGCCAAGAGCCATCTGAAGTCATCAATGATATCCCTCATTCCCTGACCTTGTCTGAATCTGGCTTGAAGCTCTAACGGTTCCCTGTCGATGTATTGTTGAAGCCATTTTTAATTTATCTTTTGTAAAATTCTAATTGATTGTGATATTAATGATATTGTCTTGTGATTTCCATATCTTTTTGGGTCATCTATCTTTGGAATAGGCACAAATATGCATTTCTTCCAATCAGTTGGCCTGGTAGCTGTCTTCCAAATTTTTTGGCATAGGTGAATGAGTGCCTCCAACACTGCATCAGTTTGTTGAAAGATTTCAATTTGTATTCCATCAATTTCTGGAGCCTTGTTCTGTGCAATGTCTTCAGTGTACCTTGGACTTTTTCTTTCAGTATCATTGACTCTTGATTATATGTCACCTCTTGAAATGGTTGAATATTGACCATTTCTTTTTGGTACAGTGAGTCTATAGATTTTCCATCTTGTTTTCATGTGTTCTGCATCATTCAATGTGTTCACCATAAAATTCGTCAATATTGCAAATTGAAGTTTAACTTTTTTCTTTAGTTCTTTCAATTTGAGCAATGCTGAGCATGATCTACATTTTGGTTTTTGCACTCTGTGTCTCTGCCCATTTCATTATTATACTTTGTCTTTTCCTGCTGCCCTTCACATTTTTCTGTTCAGCTCTTTCACCTCCTCATTTCTTCCATTTGATTTGCATCTCTATGCTGGAAAGCAAGTTTCACAGTCTCTTCTGGTATCATTTTGGTCTTTTCTTTCTTGGTTGTCCTCTCCATGACCTTTTGTTTTCTTCCTGCATAATGTTACTGATGTCATCCCACAATGCCTCAGGTTTTCAGTCATTAGTGTCTAATGCATCAAATCTTTTCTTGAGATGATCTCTATAATTCAGGTGGGATATGTTCAAGGTTATATTTTGGTTCTCGTGGACTTGTTTTAATTTCCTTCAGCTTCAGCCTGAACTTGCATATGAGCAATTGAAAGTCTGTTTCATAGTCTGCTTCTGGCCTTGTTTTGGCTGGTGATATGGAGCTTTTCCATCATCTTTTTTCACAGATGTAGTCAACTTAATGTCTGTGTATTCCATCTGATGAAGTCTGTGTGTATAATCATCTTTTATGTTGTCTAAAAAAGATATTTAGAATGAAGAAACTCATTGGTCTTGCAAAATTCTATCATGTAATTTCCAGCATCATTTCTATCACCAAGGCCATATTTTCCAACTGCTTCCTCTTTGTTTACAACCTTAGCATTCCAATAACCAGCAATTATCAATACATTTTGATGTAATGTTTGCTAAAGATAATTAAAAATGGTTGCAACTATACATCTGCAGGAAACTAACAGAAGTTCAAACCAGATTCAGAAGAGGAAGTGGAACTAGGATATCATTGCTAATGCCATATGGACTTTGCCTAAATGCAGGGACTATCAGAGAGATGTTTACTTGTGCTTTGTTGACTACCCAAAGGCTTTTAATTATGTGAATCATGATAAACTACGGATAATATTACAAAGTACAAATATTGTAGAACACTGAATTGTGCTCATAAGGAAACTGTACATAGACAAAATGGTGGTTTTTTTCTAGCAGAACAAGGGAATAATTAATGGTTTAAAATCAGGAAGTGTGTGCAACAGAGTTATATCCTTTACCATACATGCTCAGTCCGCATGCTGGGAAAATAATTCGTGATGCTGAATTATTTGAAAACAGTGGCATAAAGATTGGAGGAAGAATCACTAACAGCCTTGCAGATGGTACAACCTTGCTGATGAAAGTGAAGAGGACTTGAAACACTAGCTAATGAAAATCAGAGAGCACAGCTTTCAATATGGGTTACATGTCACGGTAAAGAAAACAAAATCCTCACAACTGGACCAATAAATAACATCATGATAAATGGAGAAAATACTGAATTTGTCAAAGATTTCATTTTGCTTGCATCCACAATCAAAATTCATGGAAGCAGCAGTCAAGAAATCGAGCAACATATTACATTAGTAAATTGGCAGTACAAGGCATCTTTAAAGTGTTCAAGAGTAAAGATGTCAGTTTGAGGACAAAGGTGTGTCTGATATAAGCCATAGTATTGTCAATTAACTCATATGCATGTGAAAGTTTTAATATGCAAATAAAAGAATATAGAAGAATTGATGCATTTGGATATGGTGTTAGAGAAGAATATTAAAGGTATAGTGGACTCCACAAGAACAAACTAAAGTACCTTGGGAGAAGTACAACCAGAATGTCCTTTAAAAATCAGGATGGCAAGACTTCAACTCTCATACTTCGGTCATGTTTTCAGGAGGGACCAGTTCCAGGAGAAAGGCATTATACTTGGTAATGCAGAGGGTCAACGAAAAGCTGGAAGACTCCCAATGAGATGGATGAGTACAGAGGCAGTATCAAAAGTGTCAAATATAACAATTGTGAGTATGGCACAGAGAGCTGGGCAGTGTTTCTTTCTGTTGTGCATAGGGTAACTATTAGATGGAACCAACTCAATGGCACTTAACAAAATCACATTCATTGTTGTTTGTCTTTCTTACTTGATTCTACCTGGGTTTTGATATGTCATCACCTTCTCAACTGGAAAGGATTTCTGTCCCTGAAAGTAAAAGACACCTTCAGATGTGCCCAGTGTGATAGAAACATGGTGATAGAGACAAGTTCTGCCTTTACTTTGGGCCTTCAAATCGAGAGTTGGTAAGAATCAGACATGCCTATCATAATTCTATATTAGAAATTATGTGGAAATTATGACTGCTACTCTATTAGTCAGATTATTTTCTGGAGAACATTATTTGCTAATATTAGAGTCTAGTTTGATCCAGAAAGATGTTTTACATGTGCTTTATTGACTATGCAAAGGCTTCTAGGTCAAATGAGACTCTGATGAAGACTTTCATCTGGAGAAAAGACCTTGGTTAGAAGACTCTTGGGTGTACTTCCCAATGGTCACTTTTCCCCTATTGAGTCAGGAAGAGATCATTTGTGTCTCTGGTGGTAAAATCCATAACAGTATGGGAGGCCCCTACCACTGGGGTGACCAGGAGTTTCTCATCCTCAATCAAGCTACTCAGCCTTCAACAGTTTTGTCAAAACTACCGTTAATGACTCTTTATTTGCCTGTCTTTCAAAATTTCAGGTTTGTGATTTGTCCTGCAGCCATATTCTCAATAGGACCAACGAAAGTCACTGGTCTTCAGTTTGTTCAGCTTTTTTTCTTCTTGTTATAAGGATAACAATGACAAGTTCCAAGCTTCTTATATGTTATTATTTTGTGGTCACAAAGACAGTAGTCACCATTGCAGGTTTTATATATCACAGAAACAGGCAACTCCTGCTCATTCATAGACAAAGAGCATTCTGTAATGAAACAGGTTTCACAGTACAACACACACACACACTTATTTTGAAAGAATTCATATTACTGTTTGTTGTTATTTGCCGTGTTGTTTCCAACCAATAGCGACCCTGCATATGATTTCCGAGGAACACCTGGTGAGTTAGAACCGCCAACCTTAAGGTTCAAACTGTCCTTGCAGTCTGGTGTATTCCCCTGCTTGCACAATACTAAAGTGTTCATTATAAAAACCTGATGTTGATGCATACATAAACAAGCCAACCGTACACCAAACCATTGCTGTTGAGTTGATTCTAGTGCATAGTGACCCTACACGACAGAGCAAAACTGCTTCTAGGTTCTCAGGCTAGCTGTAAACTTTTACGGAAGAACCATGTTACGTCTTTCTCTCAAGGAGTAGCTGGTGGGTTCAAACCAATGACTTTTTGGTTAGTACTCAAGAGCTAAGCCACTATGCTACCTAGGCTCCTTGACTTTGCATTACTATTGTTGAGCTCCATTGAGTTTGTACCAACTCATAGCATCCCTTATAGGGTTTCCAAGGGGCGGCTGGTAAGTTTGAAACACTGACCTTGTGGTTCAAACCCTGTGTTCCAGTACGTTATCCCACATCACCACAATCACCTCCTGCTAGCCTTCCTATGGAGTCCTGGTATGGCGCTGTGGTTAATGCGCTGGTCTGCAAAGTCATTTGAACCTCAGTGTAGGAGGTTCAAGTTCATCAGCTGCTCCTCAGAAACCATAGACAGGGTCTCTATGAGTCAGAATCAACTTGACAGCACTTAGCCACAACAGCTAAGCCTTCCTATGGGTTCTGGTATAGCACTGTAGAATAAGTACTGGACTGCTATCCACACAGCTGGTTGTTCAAACCCATCAACCACTCTTTAGAAATCCCACACAGGTTCTCCTTGAATAGGAGTCCATTCAACAATACTTAGCAACAACTACCCTCCTACACTAATGTACATTAATGTAGACATAGGCACAGGTTGTTACTCTACAATATAAACAGTTGCATGTTTTAAGAATTATTTCATATACTGTAAAAAAAAAATTTAAAAAAAGCCTCACCAGGGTATTTATTTTGTAAAATGGTGCATTGAAAAAATTGATAAGTAAAAATCAAATAAGATATTTATGTGGTATTCTTTCCATAGTTAGAATAGCTAAACCATTTTAAAATATCAAGGATGAACTTTTGCTGAAATTGTAGTTTTATCTAATTAAGATAATTTCATTATACTTAATTTAAAAATATCCAAGTGCTAAATTGGTGCTTTTGTTCCTTTACTGAATTATAGGAAATTTTAATTTTCATGTTATTTGCCAATATATTCAGTGCCAGAAGAAATTCAAAACCAAATTTATTTTCCAAGTGCTGAAACCATTTTCTCGTATATTCTAACTCTCTAATCTGATTTAGGAGTGTGTGGTTTAAAATGCTGAACCTGTTCTTTCCATTTTGGTTTTCTAACTCCAGGTCTTTGCACATTTCGTTATAAGACTTTCTTTAATTTGTTTGAGCCACCCTTTGAAATATTTTGTTTAGATCTCTTGCTTTATCATTTCTGTCTTTCCCATTAGCTACTCTACAATCAAGAGCAGTTTCAGAGTCTCTCTGACAGCCGTTTGGCCTTTTATTTCTTCCTTGCCTTTTTAATGATCTTTTGTTTTCTTAATTTTGATGTCCTTGATGTCATCCACACCTCATCGGGTTCTTCAGTAATTAATGTTCCATGTGTCAAGTCTTTTCTTGAGATGGTCTCTAAATTCAGGTGAGATACATTCAAGTTAATTCATTGACTCTCATGGATTTTTTAAAAATAATATTTTAACTTCAACTTGAAATTTCATATGAGCAATTGATTGTCTATTCTACAGTCAGCCCCTGGCCTTGTTATAATGATGATGTTAAGCTTCTCTTCATCTCTTTCCACAGATGTAGTTGATTTGAGGGAGTATGGTGGTTCTGTAGGGTAATCACTATACTGTGAGCCACAAGGTTACCAGTTCAATCCCAGCCATGTTGAAAGATGATGCTTTCTGCTCCCACAAAGATTTAAATCTCTAGAAACCCTATACTGGATCATTGGGAGTTGATACTGACACAGTAGCTCTTAACAGCAATAATAACAGTCAATTTGATTTCTGCGTTTTCCATCGAGTGAAGTTCATGTATATAGATATCATTTATGTTGTTGAATATTTGATTTTCTGTTCCAAATTTTTGTTCTCCAAGCATCTGTAATTATCAATACATCCTGATTGCATATTTGATCAATGTCAAGTTACAGAATTGGTAAAAAAAAAATCTTCTGTTTCTTCTTCCTTGGTCTTAGCAGCTGGTGTGTAAATTTGAATAATAATCTATCAACCTTTGTTATAGACATTTGAATATTATTCTATCACTGATAGTTTTGTACTTAAATACAGATCTTTTTGAAGATGAATGTGAAGTCACTGTTCTTCAGTTTGTCATTCCCAGCATAATAGGCCATATGATTTTCCAATTCAAAACCAAATTCTAATCCATTTCAACTCACTAAGCTGAAAGCTGAGGATACCAGAAAGAGGTTTACTTGTACTTTATTGACTATGCAAAGTTTGGATAATAACAAACTATGGATAACATTGTAAAAATGGGAATTACAGAGCTGATTGTGCTCATGAAAAACCTATACATAGACCAAGAGGCAGTCATTCAAAGTGGTTTAAAAGCAAGAAAAGTGTGCACAAGAGTTGTATCCTTATATCATTCTTATTTAAACTACATGTCTACAAAATAATATAAGAAGTTGGATTATATGAAGAACTTGGCATCAGAATTGGACGAAGACTCATTATCAACTTGTGATATATAGGTGACACAACCTTGCTTTTTGGAAGTGAAGAAGACTTGAAATACCTACTGACAAGCATCAAGACTTAAACCTTCAATATGGATTGCACTTCAATGTAAAGAAAACAAAAATACTCTGTGCTAAACCAATAAAGAACATCATGATAAACAGAGAAAAGACTGGCGTTTACAAAGACTTCATTTTGCTTGGATGCATAATTAGTGCTCATAGAAAGAGCAATCAAGACATCAAATGGTGCACTGTATTAAGCAAATCAGCTGCAAAAGATGCCTTTAAAGTATTAAAGAGCAAAGATGTCAGTTTGAGGACTAAGGTGCACCTTACCCAAGCCAAAGTGTTTTTTAATAATTTCATATGCATGTGAAAGATGGACAATGAATTAAAAATAATGTAGAAGAATCTATTGATTTGAATTATGGTTTTGGCAAAGAATACTGAAAGTACCATGGATGGCCAGAGAACAAACAAATCTGTCTTGGACAAAGTACAACTGGAATGTTCCTTTGAAGCAAGGATGGCAAGGCTTTGTTTTTCATATTTAGGACAGGCTGTCAGGAGGGACTGGTCCTGGTAGAAGGACATCATGTTTGATAACATGTCAGTGAAAAGAGAAATACCCCAAATGCAATGGAACAACAAAGCGACAGCCACGATGGGCTCAAATATAAGAATTGTGATGATGACATAACACTGGGCAGCATTTCCCTGAGAACCAAGTCAATGACACCTAACAACAACAGCAACAATGCCTCGGAAGTCAATTTCTATGCATTCCATTAATTAATTTCATACTTTATACATTCCATGTTCCAATTATTAATTTTTGAATTTATAATTTGAAGCTGTTTATTCGCCTTTCGACTTGGACCAAATAAGCAAATGAAGATCCTGAAAGTTTATTCCCTCCAAGTCAATGAAGTCAGCTCTACTTTGAGGAGGCAGCTCTTCCCAGATGTATTTTGAGTGCCTTCCATTGTAAGGGGTTCATCTCCCAGCACAATATCAATGCTCTGCTGCTACCCATAAGATTTTTATTCACCAAGTATTTTATTTTACTTGAATTCACTATCAACACAGAACGAAAACAGCAGTCAAGAAATCAATCAACATGTTGCATTTCTCAAATCAGCTGCAAGAAATTCTTTGAAGTGTTAACAAGCAATGATGTCACTTTGATGACAAAGTTGGGTCTGATCCAGACCATACATGCATAGTCTCCTATGTCTGTAAAGACTAGAACACAAACAAGGGAGACCAAAGAAGAATTGATATATTTTAATTATAATGTGAGAGAAAGGTATTAAATATACCTTGGACTGCTAGAAGAATGAAAAATCTGTGTTGAAAAAAGTATGGTCAGAATGCTCCTTGAAGAGAGGATGGTGAAACTTTGTTTCACATGATTTGGACAAGTAATCAGGAAGGACTAATCCTGGAGAAGGACAATATGCTTGGTAGAGAATCAGTAAAAAAGAGGAAGATGCTCAGTGAAATGTGTTGGAACAGTGACTTCAAAAATGGACACAAATATAGCAACTATTATGAGGATGGTGCAGAACCAGGAGGATTTCATTCTGTTTTGCAAAGTGTAACTATGAGTTGGAAATGACTTGACAGGTGTGGCACTGTAGAATCAGCACTCTGCTATGAACCATGAGGTCAGCAGTTCAAACCCACCAGCTGCTCCTAGGAAACCCTATTCAGGGTAAGTGGGGCTTGATGGTGGACTGGGCAGAAAGGTTGTGTAGACCCCCTATCAGTAAAAACATAGAACACTGGAGAAAACAAATTCAGAGAATGGTCCTGGAACTCTGAACTTCAGATAAAGTTATCAATAAGTGGATCAAGTGCTTACTCGGAGTAAGATTTGGAACACAAGCAAGAAAGGAGGAGACTTTTGATTTGGAGTGGTCAATGTGTTCTGCCACAACTGTTTTGAATTGGAGTGAGTGGAGATCGGGAAGAGAGAAGACTCCCAATGCAGAAATCATCCAGCAAACTGCACAGACAGAGATGCAAGTGTTTTTGCTGTTTTCCTTTTCTTTCTTTACTTTTGCTCTGTCTAACCACCTCTGCTCTGGTGACCAGAGGGGAGACCTATACAGATGAACACCCCCAGGGAAGGTACTGCACTGTGAACAGAAGGGTCAGGGCTGTGCGGTAGGAGCCGCATGGCACACGAAGGATTGCTGCAGAAGAATATGTACCAAGGGGATTGCTGGAGGCAGAAAAGAAAAGGGAAGAGACAACAGGAAGAGACTGCCATTAGAGCCTCTTCCAAAGCAGGTCTGGCCAAACACTGTGAAATATCTTAGGTGCTTTGAAGGCAAGGGTACATGAAGTAAAAGAATGACTCATATTTCCTTGCATCCTCTGCCCCTTTTTCCTTTATCCAGTTTTATTTTCTTTAGATATATTTTCTTCCCTGGGTTTTTATGACTTTTAACCTCTGTGTTTAGTCTTGTTTTGGACTATTCCGTCTGTCTTGTGGGAGCTCTTTCTCTACTTGCTTTACCCAACAAGATGCAGCAATTGCAGCCATACAGCCAAGCTATAATGACACTGTCTAAAACCACACAAATTTGGTAAGAGCCAGTACCAGCTGCTATATACAAAGCAGCCTCTACAGCTGACTACTGCTAAACACACTCTAAATTGAGCTGTTGAAGCAGTGAGCAGAGAAGTCCATCTCCTAATTACACCTACCAGGAGGCATTTAGAGAGTGCTTAAGAATATACCAGCATACATTCATTTAATTAATACAAATACAACAACATCATAATGCTTAAAAACAGCAGAACATTTCTGTTTACATGAAGAAACAGGTCAGAGTACCTCAAGCTAATGACCAAGAGAAAGAATAAGAAATTTCATTGGAGGTAGAAGTGACTTTGGAATTACCTGAATAAGAATTCAGAAGAATGATATTGAGCTGCATCCAAATGTTCCACAGCAAGGAAAATAAGAAGAAGCCAGAAAAATGCTACAGGAACAATCAAACAAAATAGATATAGCATTGGAGACCATACAAAACCTGCAAAAAAGGTACAAATGATCAATACTAAAATATCAGAAATGGACAATACACTGAAATGAGTAGAATTGAAGGGATAGAAGCCAGAATCACTGAGCTTAAAGATTAATCTCTCAATACTGCTAAGATAGAAGAACAAGCAGAAAAAAAAGAATGAAAAAAAATATAAAGAAAGTCTCAGATTCATGTGGGACAACATGAAGAGGAACAACCCATGGGTGATTAGAATTAGAATTCCTGAACAGGAAGAGAGAAAGAAAACCACAGAAGAGGATGTAAAAGAGCTGCTGGAAGAAAATTGCTCTAACATCTTGAAAGACAAGAAAATAAGCATTCCAAGAAGCTAAAGAAACCCCAGGCATGAGAGAACCCAAAAGAAAATTACCAACATATATCATAATTAAATTTTGTAAAATCAACGACAAAGAAAGAACCTGAAAGCAGTTAGGGAAAAAAAGAAGTTTTACTTACAAAGGAAAGCCAATAAGATTAATCTCTGATTTCTCAGCAGAAACCTTGCAGAAAAGAAGGCAATGTGGAGACATACAAAACTGTCAACCAAGAATAATATACCCAGCAATTAAATATGATGTAAATTAAATATGATGGTGAAACCAGAATATTTCAGGATAAAAAGAAATTTAGAGATGTGGTAAAAGCCAAGCCAGAGCTTCAAAACATACTAAAGAGAGTTCTTTGGCATGAGAACCAACGCAAGAAGACAACAACCAAAGATTGACACATGTGGCAACACCACATGGACCTCAGTCCAGAGATGGAAGTGTCTAGAGGAGAACTAAGTTACAAGAATGAAATCAGGGAATCTGAGAGGTAGTTTTATGATCAGGACAACTGCAAAGCAAAATAAGGAAAATGTATAGTAAAAGAGATCTAGTTGGTAAGACAGTCAGGTAGATTTCAGGATAAAGCAAACTGTTTTAAAATGAAGAAGAGCTTTCACCAATTCTACTCAAAGTAAAAAAATGGAAAAGGATAGAAAACTTCCTAGTACATTTTATGAAGCAAATGTAATTGTCATACCAAAACCAGGGAAGGATGTCATAAAAAGGAAAATTATAGACCAATATCCCTGATGAACACAGATGCAAAAATTATCAGTAAAATCCTAGCCAGCAGAATTCAACAATATATAAAACATAACAGTACATCATGACCAAGTGGGATTCATACCAATGAGTCAAGGTTGGTTCAATATTGGAAAAATGATCAATGTAATCCACCATATAAATACATAAAAAAGGAAAAGAACCACATGATAATAGTGACAAAATTCAACACCTATTCCTGATTAAAAAAAAAAAAAACTCAAGTTAGAATTGATGGGAAATTCCTCAACATAATTAAAAACATTTATACCAAGCCAAGAGAAAATATCACTCACAATGTAGAGAAACTGAAAGTTTTCCCTTTGACCACATGAACCAGACAAGAATGCATTTTATCATCACTTTTATTCAATATTGTGTTGGAAGTCTTAGCCAGAGCTATAAGGCAAGAAAGGGAAGTTAAACATATCCAAAATGGCAACGAGAAAGTAAAACTCTCTCTATTTGCATGATCCTATCCATAGAAAATCCCAAATACTCAGCAGGAAAATGAAATTACCGGAATTCATTGGAAGATTCATCAAAGTAGCAGGGTACAAGATCAACATATACAAAAAACCTGTTAGATTTCTTTATACTAATAAAGACATCTCTGAAAAGGAAACTCAGAAAACAATTCCATTTACAATAGCCAGCCAAAGGATGAAATACTTCGGTATAAATATAATCAGAGAAAAAAGACCTATACAAAGAAAACTACAAAACAGTAGTACCAAGAAACAAAGAGATTTACAAAAATAGAAGACTATACCATGCTCATAGATAAGAAGACAACATTGTGAAAATGTCAATACTATTCAAAGCAATCTACAGATATAGTACAATTGCAATCCACCAACATTCTCTAAAGAGATGGAAAAAATGATATGAACTTTATATGGAAAAGAAAGAGACCTCCGATAAGCTAAACACTGCATAAGAAGAACAAAATTGTAGGTCTTTCAGTCCTGATTTCAAAAATTATTTCATTTCTGCAGTGGTCAAAACAGCCTGGTATTTGATACAATGAAAGATACCAAGATCAATGTAACATAATTGAAAACACAGAAGTAAATCCACCCACATACTGTCAACTGATCTTTGACAAAGGACCAAAGTACATTAAATGAGTAAGAGATAGTCCCTTCAATAAATGGTGCTGGCAAACTTGAAATCAATTTACAAAAAAAATCAAACAAGACCCAATCTCACACCATATACAACAACTAACTCAACATGTATTAAAGATCTAAATGTAAATCCCAGAATTATGTAGATTATCAATGCAAAAATATGTACAAATTTAAGAGCTCTAATACATGGCATACATAGACGATCAAACATTGAAAAAAAACCACACAACAATAGAAGTCAAAATAGGTGAAAGGGACATACTAAAAATTGGAAACCTATGTGCATCAAAATATTTCATCAAAAGAGTAAAAATGGAGCCCACAGACTTGTAAAACATTTTTTTTCAATGACATATCAGATAAGCAACTAATCTCTAAAATTTATATGAAACTAAAACACTTCTACAAGAAAAGACAACTCAGTTTAAAAATGGGTACAGGATATGAATGGGCAGTGGGATCCTAATAAGAAAAATGGTAGCAACAGAGACAGTGACAGAGGTGATGACATAGAGAGACAGAGCAGTTGAGGACTATAGGCCCATGGAACAAATAAGGTTGTGTGAGATGGGATTGTATATATTTCAATGAAACAAAATATGATTTGTTGAATATGAAACTGATAATCTGCCCTGTACATGTTCACTCAATTCACAATAAAAGCTAAAAAAAAAACAAAAAACACAAGAAAGAAACCCTATAACAGGGTTGCTATGAGTCGGAACTGACTCAACAGCACTTAACACCAACAGCAACAACAGATTAAAATGTGGCACTGTGAAACTTACGCTGTGTTTGCTGCTGTTTGGAGCAAGATTACCAACTGACTATCACCAAATTCTGAAATTTCTCTCTCTCTTTTTCTTTTCTTTGTATGCTGATAAAAATATATGGTGTGTGTTTCTACAAATGGTGACCAATTCATAACCATTGGTGGTCAATTCGTAACCATTCTAGAGATGAAGGAGGCCTTGACAGCTCTCTGTGTCTCCCTAGTACATATGTACCAAACAGCAAAGAAACAAAACAAATTCTAGCTCTTGTTTATTATGAATTGACCCCCCTGAAGTAGGTAGAAGAGCTTCCTTAGGCACCAAAAATATAATGAATAATTTCGCCTTCTTACTTCCATAGAAGAAAGGAACTTTATTAACTTTTTTTTTTTTTTTTTTTAGGAAAGTAGTGTTGAATTATATTTTCACTGCTCTCACAATTTTCCAGTGAGCTTTCCAAATGTCTTTCTTATCATCATTCTCTTCTGAAAAGAGCCAGGAGAGATCCAAAGAGACAGGACTTCTGAATGATGGGATGTTTGAGGCTTATCTTCCAACAGAGAACTTGAGATTTCTCTAATGCTTCCACTTTGATCATTTTGATGATGGAATTTTATAGCTCATTATTGGTTATGGCTTCAAGCCAAGTCAAAATGGAAAAGGAGACTATTGTTGGCACCACACCACCTCTGACAGCTTGTAAAAGAGAAAGATCCCCTCAGTAATGTAAAAGGGGAATTTAAGAGCAAACAGCTCTCTGATTGTTGAGTTTTACTATGAAGATTGAAGAGGAAATATGGCCCCACATATGCTTTATCACATAGATATGCTTTGTTCTATCATTGGTGTTAAAAAGATTGATACAATGACTCAACTATAAGGGTCTGTTTTCCTACTAGGACACAGAGGGTAAGAGATGTTTTGCTATAGGTGACTAATTGAGCATCAATCGTAGCATACTCGGTATAAAAGCAACAAAATTTTCTTTCAAAATAATCCTTTAATTCTTTTATTTTCGGCCACAATGGAGCTGAAATTGTTAATAAGAAATGATCATTTACAGTAATATATTATGTGAATCATTGGTTTACATGGTTATGAATTCTATTGAATCCCAAAAAGCCACATGTTGTAAATCCTAGCCTCTGTGACGCTGTTGGTTAATGCGCCAGACCGCAAAGCCATTTGAACCGCAAGGTGGGTGGTTCAAGCTCACCAGTCACTCCTTGGAAACACTGTATATGGTCGCTATGGGTAGGCTCCAACTTGACTGCACTTAACAACAACATAGCTTAGAAGGAGTCCGGGGGGCACAATGGTTTAGTGTTGGGAGGCCAGTCAAAAGGTCAGCATTCTGAATTAACCAGTTACTCTGGAGGAGAAAAAACCTGGTGATCTGCTCACATGCAGATTACAGCCTAACAAGCTGTGGACTAGTTGTAATCTGTCCTAAATGATTTATATATCAACAGCATATCTATGGATAGATCCTGTTTGGGAATATTGTTTTTGTTAGGTACCTTCAAGACAATTCCAACTCACAGCGACTTTACGCACAACAGAAGGACACACTGCCCAGTTCCGCATCATCATCACAATGGTTGTCACGTTTGAACCCATTGCTGCTGCCGCTGCGCCAACTCATCTCATTGAGAGTCTTCCTCTTTATCTCTTACCCTCCACTTTACCAAGCATTTTGTCCTTCTCCAGGTACGGATCCCTTCTGATAATATGTCCAAAGAACGGGAGCCAAGTCTAGCCATCTTGGCTTCTAAGGATGATTCTAATTGTACTTCTTCCATCACAGATCTGCTTGCTCTTCTGGCAGGCCATGGTATTTTCAGTATTGTTCTCCAACTCCATAACTGAAATGCATCAATGCCTCTAGGGTCTTCCTTATTCTTTGTTATATTATGTTAATGCAGCCATGGTTTCTTAAGGTTTTTCTTAAACTAATTACATTTGAGAGTTCAAAAAACAAATTCAGCAGAGAAGACAACGACACACGTTGGGAACAACTATATGACCTGGTGAAGAGAAGCTGACCAAGATAAGGATTTCCCTGCATACCAGAGAGTCGCCTCAGACTTCAGAACTTCTAAATAATGAGGAAATACATTTCTGTTTGCCAAGGTCACCTGCTGATGCTATTTCTAGTCTAGCAGTGCTAGCAAATAAGACACGTGGTCTAAAAGACCCTACACAGACTATTAGAATCTGTGTTTTCAATCTGGATATTTTGTATTTAAGGAGTTTGGAAGAGGCCTGCCACTATCCCCCTAGCTTCCCATGAACCTGGACAGTCAGTTGGGCATGAGGTCACAGCAGGTTTGCCTGGGAATCAGACTGCTGATACACTGTGGTCATTTCCTGGAGACACCGTCCGCGAGGCCATTGGCTTAAGGTCTAATAGAAATGAACCAAACGGGATGGCTGTCTTACCACTCAGTTTGTCAAATGTTTACTCTATAAACAAGCATTGACATTTGAACGTAGGCTTCAACAGTCTGACAAAGACAGATTGAAATATGTCCATGTAAAAACCCAGGAATGAGAAAAAAAGAATACATTCTTCTGTTCTTTTGCTCAAATTCCTAACACAGTTGTGTGGGAAGCCAAAATTCTTTCTGGCCTATTGCCTTCTGGTATACGAGGAGGACAAAGTTACTTCTATATACTCAAATTATACCATGTGGGGGAACATAAAGATACTGTCAGCAGCAGAGTGACAGGGACTAAATAATTCAGAAAGTCATTTTTTTCTTTAGTCTCTTTATGAAATCATTTTGCATGTGATTGATAGAAATCGTGTTAAACCTAAAGGGGAAAAAAAAAATTCCAGCTAAAAACTTTGATGTAAACTCTTATCTTTTTCTTTAAACCCAAAACATACATCCAGAGGAAAGTAAATGATTTCTCAAGGTTGTAGCGGCTCAGCATACTAAAGGACAGAAATCAGAACTCTATAAGGGCATATGCCTTGAACCCAATTCAAGAGTATTCATTAGATGAACGACTAACAGAAGGTAGAATGTTTTGCATCTATCAATTATCCACAGCCCTGAGTCGTATTCTATATTAAATCCAAAATCCTGGCTTTGAATTAGAAACTTTTAAATCCATATGTATTTCACCCATGTACATTCTCATTTTGTTTAATTGGGGTCTGATTGCAATTGCTAAAATTAGAAATACGATATCATCTGTACTCACTGCTATATTCCATGAGCTTTCAAGTAGTTACTGTGTGTGTTACTTAGAAATCTACAAGTAGTTACCTTGTGTGTTACTTAGAAATCTATATCTTAATGTTTTCTTTAAGGACATCTCTATTACACAAAATCATAAACACACAGTAATATTGTATAATGGAGACGTGTGTTCAATAAACAATATTGACTGATCATTTGAATGCACACCAAGAAACATGCTTATCTTACCTGTGTAGTGTGCTTTAAGACATAGATATCATTATTAAAAGAAATTGGAAATTGTTACCAAGAAGAGATTATAAATGCTAATTTTACTATCTAAAGTCTCTAAGACTAAGACCAGACATGCTATCTTATAAATACTTATTATTAATTAGTATTTCATATATTATTTATTTTTATTATTTTGCACAAAAAAATTACATGGAATATTTATTTTTGCAACGTTATATGTTCACTATAAATATATATATACCCTACATATCGCTCAAGGAGCTCTGGTAGCTAGTGGTTACGAATTGGGCTGCAAACTGCAAGGTCAGCAGTTCGAAACTACCAGCTGCTCCGTGGGAGAAAGATGAGACGTTCTGCTCCCATAAAGATTAACAACCTGTGCAGGGTCTCTATAAGTTGGAACCAACTCCACAGCACATACCAACAACAACAACAACACACCTCTCAGTTTGTGAAATTATGGTGGCCTGCATGTTGCTGTGATGTTACAAGGATGTCACTGGTGTCTCAAATACCTTTAGGGTCACCTGTGGTTGACAGGCTCCAAACTAAGAACAGAACATCATTGTTGTTGCTAAGTGCCGTAGAGTTGGTTTTTACCCATAACCACCCTGTATAGAGTTTCTGAGGAACAGCTGGTCAGTTTGAAATGCAGACCTTGGAATTCAAACCAACCTTGCATTTCAAACCAACCTTGCAGTCGAGTGCTTATCCTACAGCACCACACACAGAATGGGAAGAAGGAATAGGAGGTCCATTTCTGAGGCTTTAGCAACTGAAAACCTTCTGAATAGCAGGGAATAATTGTCTGATACATTGCTGGAATATGAACCTCTCAAGTGAGAAAGCACTGAACATATGACTGAGGAAGAGCTGCCTCCACAAAGTAATCAACCTTAATGACTTGAATGGAGCAAATCTTTGGGAACCTTCACTTGCTGATAGAACACGACTCAAAATGAGAAGAAACAACTGCAAATATGCAGTAATACTCAGAATGTGGAATGTACGAACTATGAATCTAGGAAATTTGGAAGTCTTCAAAAATGAATGGAACACCTAAAGATCAATATCTTAAATCTCAATGAGCTGAAATGGACAAATATTAGCCAGTTTGAATCAGACAATCATATGGTTTACTGGGAATGATAAATTCAAGAATGACATTGCATTCATTGGCCAAGATAACATTTCAAGTTCTCATGAAATACAATGCTGTCTGTGGTAGAATAATATCTATATGTTTACAAGAAACACCAGATACCTTCTTTCAACAACATAAACGGTGACGATACATGTGAACCTCACCAGATAGAATACAGAGAAATCAATTTCACTACATCTGTTGGAAGAGGGAATGAGGTCAGGGGCTGATGGTGAAATAGACCATCAGTTAGTTGCTCATATGTAAATTAAGGCTGAAGCTGAAGAAAATTAAAACAAGTGCAGGAGAACCAAAGTAGAAATATCTCAAGAACAGATTTCATGCAATAGACACTAATGAACAAAAACGGAGGAGTTGTGGGATGACATGAAGAACATCATCCACATAGAAAGCAAAAGGTCATTTAAAAGACAAAATAAAAAGAAAGAAGAGACCAAAGTGAATGTCAGAAGAGACTCTAAAACTTGCTCGTTAATAAACAGAAGCTAAAGTGAATGGGAAAATGATGATGTTAAAGAGCTGAACAGAAGATTCCAAAGAGCAGCTCAAAAGGACAAAGTCAAGTATTATAATGAAATGTGCAAAGCTCTGGAGTTAGAAAAAACCCTCTGAGTTTCTAAGAATGAAAAAACTTCAAGCTTCGACTAGCAATATTGAAGGATTCTCTGAGTTCTATCTAGTATGGTGCTAGGATAAAGCACTGGACTACAAGGTAAGTTTGAACCATAAGGTCAGCGATTCAAACATAAGCCACTCCTCAGAGATTTATGCAGGGTCCTCATAAGTCAGAACGGACTCAACTGCATTCAACAACAACAACATGAGCACTGTAAGATAGGCACTGAACTGTTAACCACAAGACTGGCACCTCAAACCTGCCAGTCACTCCTTGGAAACCCTATATAGGGAACACTATGAGTCGCAACTGACTCAACTGCACACAGCAACATCAACATAAGTAAACTAGCGAATGACACAGGGAGCATCAAAAACAATGGAAGAGATACAAAAAAAATCACTGTACCAAAAAGAAACTGTACCAACATTCAACCATTGCAGGAGGCAGCATTTCATCAAGAACTGATGTATTGAAGGAAGAAATCCAAGCAGAAATGAAACGAAACTACAGGGGGAAAAACATTTAGACAGGAAATAAGTCTCCAGGTCTATAATTTTTTTTTCAATCACAAGAATTATTGTTTTCTGCTTGTGATTGTCTATCTGTTCGTCTCTGTCATCATTATGGAAATTGTCTCCCAATCTTTGATGGCCATTGGGTGCAACCCTGTAAGAGAGAGCAGAACTGCCCAATAGCGTTTCTAGGCCATCATTTTCATGGAAGCTAACTGCCATAGCTCTCTCATGGAACAGCTTATAAGTTCAAACCACTCATTTGGTTAGCAGGCCAGCACTTAACTATTGTACCACTGGGGCTCCTTGCGTATAGCACTGTTGGATAAGCACTGGACTGCAAAGTCAGTTTGAACCACAAGGTTGGTGGTTCAAACTTACCAGTTGCTCCTTGAAAACCCTCTACAGGATCACTATGAGTTGGAATCGACTCTACAAAACTTAACAACAACAACAATTAATTGCACAATTTATATAATATTACCAATATGACCTTAATTTATATTACGACATACAGCTATCCATATATGTGCCTGTCTGGATTCACTCTTGCCATAATCCGTGTGTGTCTCTTTCCTTTCTGCCTGGACAGTCCGGCCCAGGCTCACACTGTGTCCATTGTCTTTGAGACAGATATTTCCTGCCGCCATTACTGCTACATAGCCACATATCAAACCTTAATTTTGGGATGAAGATGCCCTCAAAATTGCACTGTCCATGGGGTTTTGTTGCCACTGCTGGTTCTGTAGAAACTCAGAGGTGTACCTGACAACAGCGGTTCATCCCTCAGAGTATGCAGAGGCATGATCCCGCAAGACTTCCATCATGAGATGCTTGTTAGAGAAATCTTGTGGTTCCGAGGTGTGGTTGCAGCATAGAGCCTCACTCAAGACACAGGTAGTGAGAATGAGCAATTAGCTCATCACACGTCAGCTGTCTCTTCACAGGCCAACATTGCAATAGGAGCATGTGTCTCAGGTACTGCTTCCTAAGAACCCCATGCCTCCAAAGTGCTTCTCATTCTCACACTTTCCTATGAATTTGTTCAAAAACTAGTATTATCATCACTTCTTTGGAGACCCTGTAATTGAGCTTTCACAACTCTGAAGCAAAGGGACGGTTTCTTTTTAAATACCAGTGTTCGCTCCTGTGTTTCATTGGAAAGTCAGGTGATGGGAGTGGACCCCTAAAACACCTTTATTAATTTTCTTACCCACAAAATTTTCAATTATATTTAAGCACACCTGATAAGCATCTGATATCACTCCATAGTGATATCTTAATGTTTCATGTTTTTCTAAGCTATTGTATTTTTATGATAATTTCATTATTTGTTCAATTTAAAGATGTTCAATACCGGCCCATTCTGCCTCAGGAATAGATCTAGAGTGGGGTGATATGACTTGGAACCCTATCAACAAAATGATTGTAATTATGGACCTTATATTTTGAGAGGAAAAAGAGAAGTCACAACCAAGTTTAAAATAAAAACTATTAACAATGTAAAGCTCTTGTTTTTAAGTGCCACTGAGTTGGTTCCAATTACAGTGACCCTGTATAGGGTTTCTAAGAATCAGATGGTGGATTTGAACTGACAACCTTGCAGTAAGCAGTTCAGTGCATATCCTAGGCTCTAAGATAAAGGAGCTCTGGTAGCGTAGCGGTTACAAATTGGTCTGCGAACCGCAAGGTCAGCAGTTCGAAACTACCAGCTGTTCCGCGGGAGAAAGATGAGGCGTTCTGCTCCCGTAAAGATTTACAGCCTCAGAAACCCTGTGCAGGGTCGCTATGAGTCAGAACCAACTCCACAGCACATAACAACAACAACAACAACAAGATAAAGCAAAGTAAGCAGACAAAATGGTAGGGGAAAGGCCGTGAGGTATTGGATGATGTCCCTTGACTAATGGGAAGGGCTGAGCCTTTAGACACTATTAGGAAGTATAGTTAAGGCCTCCTGGTGTGTCAGTATGTGTAGGGTCAGCAATGGACTATGAACCACGAGGTTGGCAATTCAAAGCCACCAGCTGCTCCTTGGAAAACCTATACAGGGTCACTATGAGTTGGGACTGACTTGAAGTAACTTAACAACAACATAGTTAAGGCAAACCATAAAGCTAGCATTCTCTGAAACAAGAATGAATTTGGTATGTTTTAAGAATAGTGGAAATTCAGTGTAGGCCAGGTTGAGAGAATATCGGTTGAGGTACAAGGGCACCAGGTCTAACAGAGGACAGATCTGGAAGCATTTTGCAGTCCATTTAAACATAAGGCCCCTATTCTGTGTTTAGTGAAAAACATTTCCACTAGTAGAATAACATACTGTGATTTTTTCATTAAAAAAAAAATTCTGACTTTTCAGTGGTGGTGATGCTGGTGTGCCATGGAATCAGTTTTGATTCATTACAACCCTATATAGGATTTTCAAGGTTGTAAATCTTTATAGGCGCAGAAAGCGTCATCTTTTCCCTTTGGAATGGATGGTAGAATCGAACTGCTGACCTTGAGATTAATAGCCCACCTCATAAACAAAACACTACCAGAGCTCCAGACTTCTGCATGGAGAACAGACTAAAGGAAAAGCAGACACATCCAAATGTAGACCATGCAGGAAGTAATCCAAGTATGTATTAGGAAATGGAGGCAGGTAGGAGAATGGAGAGAGGTGGAATCTGGGGCTATGTTTTAAAGGGAATGTGACAAGCCCAGGTGAAAGACAAGATGTGGAATGAGAAGGGTGAAGAAAATAAACAAAGATTATACTTAGACCTATGACTCAGGAAAATGAATAAACTGTGACAACCAAGACTGAGGACACAGAAGCCTTTATGTAGGTTAGTAGAAGAATCAAGAGTTTTATTTTGAACATACTTTTGAGATGTCTATTTGATATTCAAATGGGATGTAGAGTAGAAACGTCTCATGTGTGGGTCTGGAGTCTGAGAGGTTATGAACGGTATAGGAACTTGGTATCATTGGCTTTAGGGCATCTCAACTTTCAAAGGGCCGCTATCGAGGAAGAGATTGTGAGGGGTGATTCAAAGCACTAAGGATAAAAGTAAAAATGGATCATCCAAGGAGTTTAGAGAGATAAAATTATAGTAATATAGTCACTCTTTTATATATATGAAGCATGCAACTCCAAACTCTTTTCTAAATTCCAAATATTCTTATAAAAAAAACAAAACCACATACAATACATGTTTTAAAAAGAAACGGAATGATGATTGATGCAGAAGAGGTGTTTGACAAAATCCAACAACCACTCCTGGGAAAACTTTCAATAATGTAGGAATAGATGGGAAATTCCTCAACATAATGAAGAACATATGTACAAATTCAACAGCCAACTGTGTTTCCAGTAGAGAGAAACTGAAACCATTCCCTTTGCAAACAGGCACCTAACAAGGAAGACCTTCATCACCAATCCTATCCAGTATGGTGTTGAAAGTCTTAATCAAAGCTACAATGCAAGAAAGGGAAATCAAAAGTATGCAAATTGGCAAAGAAGGAGTAAAACTCTATTTGCAGATAATATGATTCTATACATAGAAAATCACAAGGAGTCAGCAAGAAAATTATTGGAACTCATTGAAAGCTCAGCAAAGCGACAGGGCACAAGATCGAGATACAAAATTCAGGGGGATTCCTCTATACTAATAAAGACATCTCTGAAAAGGATATTAGGAAAACAATACCATTTACAATGTTGTTGTTATTATTAAGTGCTGTGGAGTCAGTTCTGACTCAAAGCAAGTTACTATAGGGTTTCTGAGGAGCAGCTGGTTCGTTTAAACTACCGACCTTGCGGTTCAAAGTCTGGTGCTTATTCTACAGGGCCACCCCAGGCTAATTTACAAATGTTGGTGTTGTTGTTAAGTGCCATGAAATTGGTTCCAGTTCATAGCGACCTCGTATAGGCTTTCTAAAGAGCTTCTGGTGGGTTTGAACCACTGCCCTTGTGGTTTGCAGTTCAATGCTGATCCACAGCACCACACCATAAATCCAGTAGTGACGCAAGACATGAAATATTTAGGAATAAATCTAACTAGAGAAACAAAAGATCTATACAAAGAAAACTACAAGTCAGTACAACAAGAAACCAAAAGAGACTTACAAAAGTATTTGGAAAGCAACACCACTACCCAAAACAATCTATAGATACAATGCAATCCCAATCCATATTCCAACATCATTCTTTAAAGAGATCGAAAAACTGATCACTAAGTTTATATGGAATGGCAACAAACTTCAGACAAGCAAAGCTGGGGTCCTCTCACTCCCTGATCTCAAAATGTACTACACAGCCACAGGAGTCAAAACAAGCTGGTACCAGTACAATGAAAGATACATATCAAAGCAACAGAATTGAGAATCCAGAAGCAAATCCATCCACTTACAGTTTCTGCTCCTCAGAAACCCTATAGTAGCTTGCTATTGTAAATGGTATTGTTTTCCTGATTTTGACAAAGGGCCAAAACACATTAAATAGGAGAAAACACAGTCTCTTCAAAACAATGCTAGCAAAACTGGAAATCCATTTACAGAAGAATGAAACAAGACCCATATCTCACATCATATCACAACTTTTAACTTATTAACAAACATTTGTTAATACGAATAAATTGAATGACTTAAAATATTCATCAGCATAATCATTAGTTAGTTTTTGAAAATTCTTAACCTAAATTTAGCCTTGCACTATGGTATCTACTGGCCATTTTGATGGATGGTCTTGAAAACCTGCACTTTTTCCCACAAAAATTACAATAGGAAGAAAAGATATGAAAAGTATAGATTTTTAAGGGGCTTCAAGCATTTTTCTTAATGAAACTACTGCAGTGAATTTGCACTATTAAGGGAGTCCCCCACATAAGCTTCCTGCCCTGACATACTTTCCTATTATTAGATGCCTTAGAGTGCGCATGTCAAAGAGTGAACCTGCTCTATAACGTTCCTAAATTTTAATCTCTACAGGAGTATATCATGGAGTCTTTCTCCTAAGGAATTACTGGGTAGATTTAAATTGCCAACCTTGTGGTTAAGAACTGAGCACTTCATCATTGCACTACCGTGGCACACTGACTTGACAAAAATCCTAAACTCTTCAATACCATTAACTCATCTGTCAGTTTGTTGTATTGTGGTGGCTTCTGTGTTGCTGTGATTCTGTAAGCTGTGCCCCCAGTGTTTTGAATAACAGCAGATTCACCCATGGTGGACAGGTTTCAGATGAAGACAGACTACTTCCAAGTGTTTAGTCACTGAAAACCTTATGAATAGCAGTGGAAAACTATCAGATAGCTCCAGAATATTGAATATTTAAACATGATGCAAAGCACCAAAATGCTATCAGATATAGTGCTGGAAGATGAGCCCCTCAGATTGGAAGGCACTCAGTCTGCAACTGGGGAAAAGCTGCCTCCTCAAAGTAGAGTTGACTGTGATGACGTGAATGGAGTAAAGCCTTCAGGACTTACATTTTCTGATGGGATTCAACTCAAAATGTAGAGAACCAGCTGTAAACATCCACTAATAATCAGAACATGGATTATACAAAGTATGAACTAGGAAATTTGGAAGTTGTTGAAATTGAAATAGAATGAAAAAACATCAAAATCCTAGGCATTAGCGAACTGAAATAGTCTGGCCTTGACCATTTTGAATCTGACGATCACATTATTTACTAGATTGGGAATGACAGATGGAAGAGCAATGAATTCATAGTCATCATCAGAAAGAACATATCAAGATCTGTCTTGAAGTACAACACAGTGCGTGATAGGATAATATCCATACGCCTACAAGGAAGACCAGTTAATATCACTATTATTCAAATTTACACACAAATCACTAAAGCCAGTGATGATGAAATTGTAGAATTTGATCAACTTCTTCTGTTGAAATTGATCATACATGCAACTAAGATGTATTGATAATTGCTGGTGATTGGAATGCAAAGATCAGAAACATAGAGGAAGGATCAGTAGTTGGAAACTATGGCCTTAGCGATAGAAATGGTGCTGGAGATCACATGACAAAATTTTACAAAACCAATGACCTCTTCATTGCAAATACCTTTTTAAAACAACATAAAAGAACATAAAAAGTAACTATATACATGGACCTCACCAGATGGAATACACAGAAATCAAATGGGCTACATCTGTGGAAAGAGATGGTGGAAAAGCTCCACATCTGTGTGGTCATTGCAATCAATTATCAAACCAAGAAGAGAAAGGAGAAGGAGTGATGGTTGGCATCAGAACTGGTAAAAATGTTGGAGGGTAAAAGCGTGTCTGACCTATGCTTTGTAGAAATTGGCCTTGCACTGATGCTGATGGTGATTGTTCTCTCTTCCTTCATGAAATCAGAGAGGATCAGATGCTACCCCTCACACCATTTTTGCAATATCTTCTCAGGAAAGCCTTGAGTGAAAATGACGCTCGATAGTGGTTCTTAATGCATTGAACGAGTTATTAAAGCCATTCTGCCTCTATTGGGGTGGAGGACATAGCAAACACGTCTACTCTTGCTCAGTGCTCCTTCGGATTCTGTGTGTCCTAATCTGATGTTGTTTGTTGTTATTGTTGTTAAGTGCTGTTGGATTGGTTCTGACTCAGAGCAAACCTACATAGGGTTTCCATACCACTGACCTGGTGGCTCAAACTGACCTTGTGGTCTAGCACATTATCCTGCAGTGCCACACCAGGACTCCAGTTTAACTATAAGGAGATTCAGATGGCAAATCGGTGAACAATAAAGGAATCCAGAAATATTGGCAAAGCAAGTATTTATGAAAATCTTCATGTTGTTTAATCACATTTTTAATTCTTGACAGAGCTAAATAGTGAATTGCCTGCAATATTTCTTTATATGTTATATACTCATTTTATTCCCAAGTCAAAAAAGTAAAATAAAGCAAAGAAACAGACTCAAGTCTCAACTACTTTTATTTAGAGTGGTTTGGCTAATCCCATAAATGGATAAGAGAAAGCACACTTTTGCTTTTGAGGTCTTTTGTAATTTTCAGACACTTCTTATTTTCATCTTCATTAATATATTTTTTTTTTGTCTAGGCTAATTTAAAATGTGTATGTGATAAGGAGATGAGGAGAGGTTTAAGGGATATTCATTAAATGAATTTTAAGTTCCGTGCGCTCTTCTTATTACTTTATATTCATTGGCTCACTTAATCCTCATACCAATTCTATTCTTACTGTCATTTTAATGAAAAAAATAATAATAACTTAGTCTCAAAATGTTTATGTTACTAGATCAAAATTATAAAGCTTTCCATTTTACAAGTTTACCTCTCAAGTAACCTTCAAAAGGTTTTATCTTCTCCTGTAGATAGTGATAGACTCAGGTGTTACTGACTGGTGAAAAGAAATTGAATACAAATTGCAATTAAGTCCCAGTGTGGTGCTCTGGGTTAATGTGTTGGACTGCAAAGTTGGTTTGAATCACAAGGTTGGTGGTTCAAGCTCACCAGCTGCTCCTCGAAAACCCTATACAGGGTCGCTGTGAGTCGGAACCAACTGGACAGCAGTTAACAGCAACAACAACATGAATTCTGGATATGAGTTCATTGAAGAAGGAAAATTTGCCTAGAAGTAAGGGATACTTACCACATACTCATGACTTATTAGGTAACTAAAAAATATTAGACTCCTGACTGATTCAATGCATTTCTTCTGAAAAGCTCCAAGAACAAACATAGTCCTCACTCATTGAGTGAGTGTGTATATATCTACCACAGGGGAGACATTGAACAAGGTACAGGAAAAAATCATTATAGTCCTCATTGGTAGAGTCTCTTCATTTAACAAATAAAAATATAAGACACCCAGTTGCATGTGGATTCTACATATAGAACAAACACTCTTTTTGGTATAAGCATGCATCCTGAACAACATTTGGGACATGCTTATATATATATTTAAAAAAAAAAAAAAACAATAAACCACCTATTTGTTCTTTATCTGAAATTCAAGTATAACTGGGCATCCTGCATTTTATGGCAATGCTACAGAAAGGACCAAACTCAAACACAGAAAAACAGGAAATAATAAAATACAAAATCAAGACGATGAGTAAGAGTTAAGTCTACATAGAGGAGAAGAGGTGGAAACAAGGATCAGACACTGTCAAAAAGTATAGACAGTGGAAGGGAGCTTCAAGGCCGAGAAGCAGGTAAGGAGAGAGTGGAGGCTGTTTTAAGATGAGAAGCTGGAACAGCTGCTTGGGTACATTGATAAGAACCCTCCATCATGAACATCTGCAGCCCTGGCCAAACCATGGATTAGAGTTTTGTGATAGACCTAAGCCAGGGGTACCCAGGTATGCCACACCCAGGGGAAAACTCAATGGCAGTCTTATTTTTCTACAACTACTTTCTGTCTCGGATTTTGGACCTCCACATTCAAAATGACTTGGCATTTCCAAACTCAGTTTGATCGCTGAAGTCTTGTGAAATTGTTCAAAGCTCTGCTGGCTTGTCTGCTTAGCTCAAAAATCTTCTTCTGACCTATTTTCAGTCCCCACGGCCAATGTCTTGAGGATCAGAGACTTGCCAACCAGCTGGTTTCTTGCAACATGCTTTATGCTCAAAATTGAAAATCCAATAAAATTGTTGTTGTAAATTGTTAGGTTCTGTGACGCTCTCTTTCTCTCTTTTTTTTTTTTTTTTCTTATTTCACAGTAGTAGAAAAACAGAAATAAGTTTTGACAATGTTAGTTCACTCAACATCAAATTTCAACTCTCCTGCATTTTCTGACTGTAGAAACTAAATTCATTCCCCATTGCCATCAACTAGCTTCCAACTCATATAGACCCTAAAAAAACAGATTAGAACTGCCCGATGAGATTTCTGATAGCCCTGGGGTGTGTGGTGCTGTAGGACAAGCACTAGATGGCTAATTGCAATTTGGAAGTTCAAACCCATCAGCCACACCTCAGAAAACAATACATAGGGTCCCTATGAGTCAGAATTGACTTAACAGAATTTAATGGCAACAGCAGAAAGTTTGGGAGGCCGAGATCTTTAAAGCAAACTGCCCCCATTTTACCCACAGAGCAGCTGATGGGTTCAAACTGCCGAGCATTTAACAATTTAGTGCTAGCTGAGTACTTAACAACTGCGTCCTGGGGGCTTTTCATAAGGACTCCAATGTGGAGCCAATTTTGACTCACAGTCACCCTGTCAGACAAAGTAAAACTGCTCTATAGTGTTTCTGAGATTGTAAATCGTCAGGGAAATACACAGACTCAACTTTCTCCCATGCTACCAAGACTGTCATTATAGTTGTTAAGTGCTGTGGAGTTCTTTCCACACGTAGCAACCTTGTATAGAGTTTCTGAGGAGCCGCTGGTGAATTTGAACCTTCATCCTTGATGTTAACAGTCCAGTGCTTATCTTCCAGTGCCACACTAAGAGTCTGCTATAGAAATGTGTTGTTAAGTGCCATGAAGTCGTTTCCAACTCATAGGGAGCCTATGTAGGGTTCCCAAGGCTTTAACTCTTTGCAGGAGTGGAGAGCCTTATCTTTCTCCTGTGGAAATGGGCTGTTGGACTAGCTGCTCCATAGGAGTGCACTCCAACAGCCCATCTTGTGACTCTCAGTCCAGTGCTTATCTTATGGAGCCACCATATAAGCTAAATATTCAATCTAATAACACTTCCAATTAATTACATGGAGTCATACAACATAAAATATTCTAGAAGATGTAAGCAGAAATACCTAACTACGGTTGTTGGCATGATGATAAGTACCACTGAGTCGGTTCTGACTCACAGCAACACTGTGAGTGTTTCTGAGGGTTTCTGAGGAGTGGCTGGTGGATTCGAACTACAGGAGTCCTATAAATATGGTATCTCTTCCCAAATAAGTATCCTTAATGGTGCGGTGGTTTAAACTTTGGGCTGGTAATGGAAAGGTTGACAGTTTGAACTCACTAACAACTATATGAGAGAAAAGATGTGGCATTCTGATTTCGACAAGATTCAAGCCTTGGAAACCCAATGTTTTGGGTTCCCAAGTAAGAAAAAGACCCTTAAATTTCCCTTTGCTTCTGTTACAGAAAGACAAAAGCAGAATTCCTGCACTAATCATTGATAAGCATAGAAATCGAGGCCTGCCTTCAGTGGATGGCAAAAGGAAAGAAAGGAAGAGTGTGGATCCCTGTGGGCACAGGCGAACAGCTGTACTAGCCCAGGCCTCCTCTCTAGGCGGTACACTCTATGGGATGTTGGAGCCACTATTTTGTGGACATTCTTTGCCTAGGCTTTTTATTATATCGAGCCAAATTCATTTCTAAATAGTAACACAGATGTAACGTAGATATATTGTTCTAAATGGAGCTGCACTGTTCTGATATATTATGGCTTTGCTATTTTCATATAATTAATTCATAATTCTGTTATTCATAGAATAACAGAACATATATAGCATCTCCCACAGGCAATCATTTAAAAAACAGGTATTACTTTTAAGAGGCTCATTACAGTGAATAATTGGCAAATGTGTTTCAAGAATTAAGACATGCAGTATTTTTTCAAAGAGAGAAGTTGCGCATGTGTGTTTTCTTAACATATACATTAAACTAAAGTAAAATTTCTGTTTGACAATTTGTAAAATATTGTATTGAAAATCACACAATTTACAAAATACCCTGTGAGTTACATGGTATAGATACCAATGGATTACAAAACCTAATGTATAACTATGTAAACTTGATATAATGATTCTCAGCACATTTACTCTATAAAACCCTAATAGTCAAACATAAGGAGTTTTCAGGCCAGATTACTCCAAGCCAAACCCATCACCATGGAGTTAGATCCAACTATAGTAACGCTTTTCTCCCACAGAGCAGCTGGTGGGTTCGAACCCCTGATCTTATAATTAACAACTGGGCACGTAGGTCACAGCACCACCAGGGGTCTTTTGAGGCCAGATTACTTAAAGTTCAATTCTTTTGGGTAATATATGAAAGAGCTTCAAACAGTTTGTAAAAAATTCCATTATCTTTTCATACCATTTTTCCATGAATTTTGTGAAGCATCCTCGTAAATACTATTATGAAGCAGGCAAAGAAAATCCGTTTTCTAAGATTTGAATCAGGTTTATTACAATATTTTTCATACATAGGAGATATTCTAATGGTCTAGAAGAGCACCAAATGGAATGACAGAAAACATTCTGAAGCGTATTGCTTTGGGAGGTAGGTAGGGAGTCTGGGCATCTACAGTCAACTTCTTTGTAACATCATACTGCATGCAGGTCCTTTCCACAAAATGTTTAAATTTAATGTTCCTTCCAGAGAAAATCACACTGACATGGCATGGAAGAGTAAAATTTTCCTGATGTAAATGCTTAGTAAACTCATTACGATACGTTTAATCTACCAATTATGAGATGCTTAGGTAACTATGGAATGTGAAACCAGATTTTTCTCTCTGTTGGCATGTACTTGGGAATGGATTCCAACTCACAGTGACCCCAAGGGACAGAGCTGGGCCTTTCACCCGATTGGGTTTCCTAGGCTGGTGTGGCTCTGTGGGTTAATGCACTGGATGGGAAAGTCTGTTTGAACCACAAGTTCAGCAAGCTCACCAGTGGCTCCTCGGAAACCCTATACAGGGTTGCTGTGGGTCAGAACTGACTCAATGGTACTTAACAATAACAACAACAACAATGTTTCCAGGAGCTGATCACCAGTCCTTTGTTCCCCAGAACCGCTGGATAGATTTGAGCTACTGACCTTCCAGTTAGCAGCCAGCACTGAACCATTGTGGAATGGATCCTCCTGCATGCTAGTCTCTATCTCAAAACCTACTGCCATTGAGTCGATTCCAACTCATCACAAACCTCCACAGGGTTTCTAAGGCTGTAAATCATTAGCAAAGTAGAAAGACTCATCTTTTTCCCGCAGAGCATCACTGAGTTTGAACTGCTGAGCTTGCTTATCTTGTTCTTTCTAGCAAAAGGAAAATAGTTTCTTGCAGAACTTTGAGGTTGTTTCTTAACATTTGCCCCCCTGTAGAAGGAACACACTGATGTCTGCATTGTGAGGAGAGGGCCCTGAGTACAAAATGAGAACAGTTTGCTTCCCTTGGACCCTTTTTTTAAATGATGGTAGATTTTGACCTGTTCAGACCAAACCAGTTCAGGAAAAACTTGCCTTTATCTTAATAAAAACAATGGAAACAACTGTTAATAAGTAAATAAAGAAAATCTATCTGTAGAATGTTAGGTACCAATTTATAGTTCAGCAATTTGTTCTTTTTCAACATAAATGGTTTATATTAGAAGTGGTGCATCACTCTGGTCCAGCCAGAAAAGCACAGCCAGGAAAGAAAGACAGACAGATGGACTGAGATGGAGATTGACTGATTATAAAGATTAACATACAAGTACAAGAGTTCTGGTGTGGCACTGTAGGATAAGCACTGGACTGCTAACCGCAAGGTCAATGGTTCAAACTCATCTGTGGCTTCTCAGAATCATTATGTAAATGTGAGTCATAACTGACTTAACAACACTTAACAACAACAACAACGGAAGGATGGCTAGGCAAGTCCAAAGTCCATCAGACAGGCAGGAAAGGAAGGTGATGAGTAGACAAGAACCTCGCAGGTTGTTGTTCAGAGGCAAAATTGTCTGTCTGCTTCCAAAAAATGTTAAGTCCTCTTTTCAAAACACCAGTTACCTTTGAGTTGATTTTGACTCTGGGTGACCCCATATGTATTCGATTAAAACTATACTCCATAGGGTTTTCCAATGCCTCATTTGTCTACAAGCAGAATGCTAGACATTTCTTTCAAGGCAACTCTGGATGGACTGGAAGCTCCAACCTTTCCATGAACAACCAACCATAATAAATGTGTGCACAACCTAGAGACTCCAAGTCTACAATACATCTCTACCTTAAAGTCAACTGACTAGAAACTATAATACAACTGGAAAGTCACTTCCCTGTAGCACTAAGTTTATGTTTGATTAGAACTCAGGGCACTGTGGTCAGTCCACCTAACCTTCTGAACATCACAAAAATCCATTTCAGCTTGTAAACCCATCTTCAGCCTATAATTGATTGGATTAGATAAAGCAGTACTAGAATTTGCCCAGGGAAATAGGCTTCTTGTTAAGCCTATGTGGAGTATGTGACCCTAGATGGAATTATGACCCCCCACAGAACCTTCTGAGGTGGGACATCCCCACTTGAAAACACATGCAGCCCAACCGGAGAGACTAGAGGAACAGAAGATGCTTCTTGAAAGAAAAATCAGCAGGGAAAAAAAAAAAAAGCAGATTATTTAATTGATACATTATCAAGCAAGCTGTTTGTCTGGGAGTCATCAAGGCAAGAAAAGTCAGCCCACCAAAGTAACGCCTCTTCCAAGATGGAGACTCAAAGGGAGCACATGAGCAAAGCAGTCTTGTAAGCTCTCTGGTGACTGCCCTGGTCTACTTGTAAGTGGAAGTGGGGGAAACAGAGCATTGAATACATGAGCTTAGCTCAGACATGTTCCATAGACACCTGTTGACCTTGTGATGAGAGAGAGAAGAGGAAGGGCTGCTGGTCTGAAGTTGAGGGAGACTTGGGAACTCCCAAACCCAAGGACACTAACCTAGCCACTGAGGGTTAGAGCTGAGAGTGAAGCAGCCAGCTGGTCTGAAGGGGAAGAAGATGTACAAAAATGCCCAAACTTTCAGATAGTACCCATTTGACCTAGATTGGATGGTTTTACTGGTCAGAACTAGACTAGAGGAAGATAAATAAGTTTGATACAGGAAGGAAGCATAAATTGCTACAATTTGATAAACTGGACTTTTGCTTATGGATGTTGTTGTTCAAAATTCCAACTTGTTGCTCAAAAATCCCTCCAATGGGAGGGATTATTCATATCAAGGATTAAGTCTGTCTCCTCAGTACACAGAGTTCATAAGGGGGCAACTTAAACATTTACTACTGAAATGGGGTCTATAAAGGCACAAAGTGGCTGGCTTACAAGCTTTCAAGAGTCTGCTTAGTTTCAGAATGAGGAGGGTAAGGTAGACTCCCCATTAAATAGTTTTCCTTTTGTCCAGATAGGTCTGGTGAAAGGAGGTGGGAGGTTATGGGGATAGGAATATTTTGATTCAGTAGTGAATAACTGTTATTATAATTGTGATTGTCACAACTGTAAAGGTAGAAGATGTGCAACAAAAAGTGGAGAGTAGTTGATCTTTCAGTACAGGAACAGAGGACTCTATGACCATCAAGAGGTAAGAGAACATATGGAGTCATGGGATCCTAATCAGAAAAACTGGGACAGCAAAGACAGAAGCAGAGGTGATGGCATAGAGAGATAGAGCAGCTGAGGACACTAGACCCATGGAATGAGAAAGGCTGTGCGCATGTGGGCAGGAGGCTGCCTTGCAAAATGCATCCTTTAGTCACTTAAATGAATATATACTTTCTGTTTATTTTGTGTACATCAAAAAAGAAAAAAATGGGACTAGAAATAAATGCTTTTAGCCAACGGTACATGGAGGGAATTGTAATCACTGCAATGAAACAAAGCATTATTGGTTGAGTGTGAAACTGATGATCTGCCGTATAAACGGTCACTCAATTCACAACAAAAGCTTTTATAACAAAACAAAACATATACAAGGAATGTGTGCTTTTATACTTTTTAGGATGTATCTGAAATTTGTACATTTAGTCCATTATGTAAACTCTAAATAATATTAATCTAGGTATCTGCATTATGTTTCAGTTACCAGAACTGTCTAAGAATATGGAGGGAAAAAAAAAATATGGAGAGTTCCGATGAAGGAGATCAGAGATGCAAACCAAGGAACCATGGGACCTGAGAATGTTTTAAAGTATACTCTAGGATTTGATGACTTAGGAGTCTTGGAGCGGCTGTGAAAGGTCTGTCTAAAAGCTCCTCTTTTTTCTTACATTGCAGTTCTTCTTGTACCAAAAAAACACAAATCAAATGCAGTGATACCGAGCTAATTCCAACTCACAGTGACCCTGTCTGACAGGCTAGCGGTGCTCCAGACAGTTTCCAAGGTGGTAAGTCTTTACAGAAACAGTGTACCTTGTCTTTATCGCACAAAGAAGCTGGTAGGTTAGAACTGCTGACTATTCACTTACCAATCCAACACTTTGTCTCCTGTCCTTCAGTTAGTGTCAGAAACTCTAATTTTCTCCTTAAGACCCCTCCTTTTTTTTTTTTTTTTCAGAAATGTATTTCACTGAGAGCACATGACAGAGGCTACTGAAGAGGGTTGTAATGATCCATGTTATATAGGTGATACCCTCTGTTGTGAGTGATAAGAATCAAATCATATCAATGTGCACACACAGCATTAGAGTACAAAATATGTGAGCACGTCCTTTAGTTTTTTGTTACACCCTCCCTTCCTCTTCTCCCAATTATCCTATCAAACCCAGTCAAACATGGCATAAAGAACGTTGGCTTTCTATTCCAGTCTTCTATTTTCTATATTGTTAAGAAGTGTACAAGAATAAGGAGACGATATAGCGATTGTTTTTCCTCAGGAAGGACCAAAATGCCTAAAACGTCAGTCTATGATGCTAAGAGTATAAACCACGGTTCGCTATGTGCCTTATTATCAGACAGTGAGGCCTCTGCTGTTTCCATTATTAAGAGCAATGAGAATTCAGCTTTGCACATTATTTTGCTCTTGGTTTCCCAAAAAGTGTGTTACAAAAATAGATTCCAGGAAATATATACATTTATTTTTAACAAAGATTTTTAGACTGCTCTTCTTCCGTTTTCAATTCTATTTTCACCTTTAAAAGCTATATCCGTACTTACTCTCAGATATAAATGCTGTCAATATACATTTCTTGCATGAATGATGGAGTAAACAATGAACAGTTATTTAAAATAGATTGTCTCCTTTATGTGAGCGCTCAGATTTTTCATACTAATAATGATAATACGGTCGACAGTCCTTAATAAACTTAGTTAACTGTGCTTAGGAAACAGCATCAGGCTATATGATTTTGCTGGTGATATGTCCTGAGTTCCTTGGTTGGTTTCCCCAAACCTGCTTCAGTGTTTTACCCATTGTCACCTGTGTGCCTCTCTACTTAGACCTTGACTTAAGTATTCAGAAGTAGACTATAAATGATGATGCTTGGTCTCTGCTCAGTATGGACCATTATGTTAGAATGTCCAGGTCAGAAGGAGAGAATAGAGTAATAGTTGTAAAACATCATGGTTTGTACTTACCTTTGGAAATACATTAGGGTAAATACTCCTGCCTACTTGACTTCTGGTTGAAACTGTCCTAGTCTAAATTATTTCACCAGTACCCGAAGTTCAGTTATAGCATTCCATAGTGTTTTCAACTATCATCTGTTGTATGTAATGTCTGAAATTATTTCAATATGTAAAACATGTTATTTTATGTTTAGATGATCTGTATGGAATTGTATTCTAAATAGAGTTCACTCTAAACCTTTAAATACAAAGAAAAGGAAAGGAGAGGAAACTTAGCATCGTAGCCTAAAGGCAGCGTATTTTCCCAAACTCCCAACAGGTGATTCATTTCATTCTGGGGAGTTTTCTGAAGTGGTTACAACAATTAGGAAGTCTGATTTATGTTTAAATAGTCAAAGTGAAAAATAATAAAAGTAGCTACTATGTGCTAAATTCTGTCCTCACTGTTAACAATAAACCTATGGGGTTTTTATTATTATCATTTCATCTCTGGGAAACGAAGGTACAAAGAATTGAAATACCAAATAACACAGAGTTAGGAAGTGGAGGAATCGAACTTTCGTTTTGGCTGACTCCCCATACCCTGAGCTGTCCCTCTTGGCCAACATCTGCCCAGGCTTTGTGCAGACTACTGTCCTCATAGCATGCTTTCCTATTCAAATTTCTTTGGTTTTTCAAATTCTTTACAGCCTTCCAAATGATACCCTTTATTTGTCTGTCCTTAAATGAAATCATTCTGCAAGATATATTATCATGAAGGAGATGAATTGCTGTTTTACTTTTCAAAGAGCTGTTTCAGCAAGCTGTCGTGTATAACATTTCCTGAAAAGGCACCAAGGTCAGGATTCATCTTGTCACAGCCCCAACAAGTCCTGTCCCTTTGTTGGTGATGGTATTTGTTGTCAGATCTCATCATACATTCTTTCTTCATAATTAATTCAAGACAAATATCAAGTTACCTGGGAGCTCATTTGAAACAAGATTCCAAGGGTCTTCTGAGATGTATTAATGGAAGCATAGACATTGGGACAAACGAAATCTGCACAAGCTATTTCTCCAACCTATTGAGGTGCCTTTCCTGAAGAATACTATATTAGATAGAGGAAATTGACAAAATCTGTTTAACTGAAACCAAACAAGGAAGCAGGTGCTTAGAATATTAAGAAATAGGAAGAAAATGTGATGCAAACAAATATTTTTATGGCATTTGTACTTGTCCTTTTCTGTGTGTGAATTGTCTTTCTGGGATTTTTTTCAAGTTGGCCTCCTCCCTAGTATGGCACTATAGGATAAGCAATGGGCTGCTAACCACAAGACTGGTGGTTCAAACCCAGCAGCCCCTTCTTGAAAACCCTATACAGAGTCACTGTGAAGTAGAACTGACTCAATGGTACTTAACAACAACAACTCCTTCATATCAGTCAGCTCTAACATTTCATTTCATATTCTTAGGAATATCTTTTCTTTCCAGTTTACTCTAAAATACCGTTCCCTTCTCCCAAGACTCTTTCTCATAGAGCCCTGTTTGTTTCCTTCACGATAGCAATTGATACTTATATTTACTAATTTTTTTATTTCCTTCCCCAGCCCTACCTGAAGGAGCCAGGGTGTCATTCAGCATTCTATTAAAAGGGCCTCAAGAGTGTCTAGCACAGAGCATGTATTTCTGAAAGTTTGAACAAATATTCATTAACAACATAGCATAAAAAAGGACATTTTAAAAGGTAACCATAAGCTTTTCAACATGCTTTCTAAAATAAAACTCCACTGCAAAATATGAGAGAACAATTCATCAATCAGTTTTGAGTTAAGCCTATATCACTAATGTAAATCTCCTGCTGGAAAACATCCTACAGATATTAAAGTAGAAAGTTTTCTTTAGTTCATTTACATATTATCAGTGCATGCTTCTTTTTTTAATATGCTCAGATAAGCCTGAAAAATACGCAAAGGCAAGAGCACTCCAAGTTAGCACCAAAGCTTCTAGAAAATTCAAAAGTGGGATGACTTAAAAAAAAAATCTATAAAATATGCAACATTATCAAAATTAGATTAGGATTAAAATGAATAGAAATTAAGAGTGCAAATATATATCAACAAAGTAAAAATATTTAAAGTCAGCAAATTTTGCAAACATCAAAATGTTCATAAAAGGTTTTTATTACTTAAATCCTTGATGTGGTTTGTTGTTTTGTTTTTGTTTCCTTTAAGCTTTTTTGTGAACTGAGTGATAGTTTAAATGGGAGAATATTGGCTTTACACCATCCTTTCATTGTCCTTGATGCATTTTAATATTTTTTTCTCAAAGTTATTGGCTGAATATTTTTTACCTTTTTATTTGATAATTTTGTCAAAATATCTTCTATAGAGACTATAAATTCACTGTTTTAAAAGAGTTTAATACATTTTTAAATCACTCTTCCTCATAATTTAATTTCTAATGGCTCCCAATCATTTATAAATAAATTTAAAATTGCTATCCGATTTGAGAAAATGACTGGGGGTGTTTCCTACATAGGTAGGAGTTTTAACACATTTCAGTTATAGGAAATACAGGGTCACTAGGGGTTGGAATCAACACCTGAAGTGCGTGTAGTACCTGATATTGGTGTGGCACTGTTGGATAAGCACAGAACTACTAACCTCCAGCCGCTCTTGAGAAACCCTGTACAGGATCACTATGAGTCGAAACCAATCAACGGCACTTAAAAACAACAGTAACCTGATCTTAACCACATTTGGAATTGACAGCAATCTTTAGATAATTTGTTTCTATTATATAAGAACAACATTATGAGTTTTTCTGTTTTTAAGCTTTTTATTGTGAATTCAGTGAAGGATTATAGTACAAATCAATTTCCCATTCAATAATTTATACATGTTTTGTTTCTTGTCTTTGACTACAGTTTCCACAATGTAACATTGCTCATCACACTTCTATCCTGTGTTTCCTGGTTCCTTTGTGTGTTTTTTGCAATGTTTGATCGTCTATGTATGCAATGTATTAGAGCTCTTAAACTTGTATGTATTTTTTCATTGATGATCTACATACTTCTGGGATTTACATTTAGATCTTTAATATATGTTGAATTAGTTATTGTATATGGTGTGAGATTGGGTCTTGTTTGATTCGTTTGCAAATTGATTCCAAGTTTGCCAGCACCATTTATTGAAGAGACTATCTTACACATTTAATGTACTTTGGTCCTTTGTCAAAGATCAGTTGACAGTATGTGGGTGTATTTACTTCTGGGTTCTCAATTATGTTACATTGATCTACTCATCTTTCATTGTATCAATACCAGGCTGTTTTGGCCACTGTAGAAATGAAATTAATTTTTTAATCAGTACTGAAAGACCTACAACTTTATTCTTCTTATGCAGTATTTTGCGTATCGGCAGTCTTTCTTTTCCATATAAAGTTCATATCATTTTTCCATCTCTTTAGAGAATGTTGATGGATTGCAATTGCACTATATCTATAGACTGCTTTGCGTAGTATTGACATTTTCACAATGTTGGCTTCTTATCTATGAGCATGGTATACTCTTCCGTTTTTGTAAATCTCTTTGTTTCTTGTACTACTGTTTTGTAGTTCCTTTTCTCCTTTCTGAATCCTTTGTACCTTTTTTGTCCTTGGGAAAATGCTGCCCTTTTGATCTCCAATGGTTAATTGGTCTAAGGAGTATGAACTTACTAGCATTAACGTTCACCTTATACGTCTATCTTTGGCTGAAAATTGAGTCACAGTGTTGAGTTCACTCCCAAGCTTGAAAGGTGACTAAGGGCCATATAATCCCAGGAGTTTCATCATTCTCTGTCTGAACAGTGAGCTTGTTGTTTTGTTTTCTGGTTTTGGGTTTTGTTCCATAGTTTTCTCTCTATCCTGGAATATCTAAAGTCAGCTTTTTCAGAGCTGTGAGTCGCAGTAGCCAGACAGCATCTTGCTCTTTTGGTCTCAGGGTGATGGAGACCAAAGTGCATGGGGATCATTAGTCTTTTGGATAATTTGTTTCCATGTGTCTTTGATTTTCTTCACTCTTCTTTGCTTCAGATGGGGAGAGACCAATTGTCGCATCTTATGAGTATCGTCTTATCCTCTTTCCTGTGAGCATTTCACATCACATTAGGGAGACATTTAAATATTTTCTAATGTGATAATATGATTAACTTCAGTTCATTAATTGGATTATCATACAACACAAAAACCTATTAATTACTTGTACTCCAAATTTATCTCTTCCTTTACATGAGTTATTGCTTTGGGTGTGATATGAAATAATTTTTCATTACAACTGGTTTCTCAGTACCATAATTATTTCTATTTATTGTTTCTTGTTTGACATTCCATTAATTTTATCTGCATGCTCTCTCACATGCACTTTTAATTCAGGAGTTTGTAGTTTCCTGAGTTTTTTGTTTGTTTGTTTGTTTGTTTGTTTGTTTGTTTTTGTGTGTGTGTGTGTGTTTTAATCTGAAATTGTTTCATAAACTTGGAGGGCAACTTTTATGTAGCTCTTTGCAAGTAATTTTATTTTCTTAAAACATGCAGTGAATATTGATATATTTTTGAATGGACAAAATATAAGTACAGAGAAAAAAATGGCAGTTTGGAAAACATCAAGTAAGTTTTAAGTAGGCTATTGGAGTCCTGGTGTAGCACTGTGGGTTAATGTGTCAGATAAGATGGCAAATCCGTTGGAACTGCAAGGTCAGTGGTTCAGCTGTTCCGCTGAAACCCTATATAGGGTTGTTATGGGTCAAAACTGACTCAATGGCACTTAACAACAACGTTAGCCCCTTGGGAGTCCTGGTGTGGCACTGTGGGCTAATGCGCTGGACTTCAAAGTCATTTGAACCACAAGGTCAGTGGTTCATGTTCACCAGCCACTCCTTGGAAATCCTAAACAGGGTCGCTAGGGCTTGGAATCAACTCAACAGCACTTAACAAGAAACAACAACATAAGCCCCTTGAAGATGAACATTTCATTGATTCTCAGCACATAGCATGCCAAGAAACTGCTGCCATCAATTCAGGGTCAATTCATAGCAACTCTGTAGACAGACTGGAATGGCACCTATAGAATTTATCAGGCTATAATCTTTAGAGAAGCAGAATGCCACATCCTTCTGCAGAGCTGCTGGATTCAAACTGCTGACTTTTGGTTAGCATTTGAGCTCTTAACCACTTTACCCACATGTCTCCTCAGCATGCAGATAGATGTTGTTTCTGTTGTTAGATGCCTTCAAGTCTGTACTAATTCATAGCGACCCTGTGCACAATGGAACAAAACACTGCCAGGTCATGCAGGAACCTCACAATCATTGCTACACTTGAGCATATTATTGTTGCCGTGGTGCCAAACCATTTTGTTGAGGATCTTCCTCTTCTTCACTGACCCTCCACTTTATAAACATGATGTCCTTCTCCAGGACCTGGTCCCTCCTGATAATATGTCCACAGTACAAGAGACAAAGTCTGGCCATCCTGGCTGCCAAGGAGCACACTAGTTATAATTCTTCCAACACAGATTGGTTTGTTCTTTCAGTGGTCCACAGGGCTTTTAATAGGAATCCTGGTGTGGTGCTGTGGGTTAATGCACTAGACTTCAAAGTCAGTTAGAACCACAAGGTCAGTAATTGAAGCTCACTAGCCACTCCTTGGAAACCCTATACATGGTCGCTCTAGGTTGGAACAGACTCAATGACTTTTAAAAACAGTACTTTTAATATATTTTATATTTAATTTATATTTAATATTTCTCCTCTAACATCATAGCTCAAATGCATAAATTCTTCTACGATCATCTTTTTTCATTGCCCAGTTTTCACATACATATGAGATTCCTGAAAATACCTTCATTTGGGTCGGGCTCACCTTAATCCTCAAATGAACATCTTTGGTCTTGAAGACTTTAAGAAGTCCTGTGCAGCACATCTGCCTAATGCAATACGTCATTTGATTTCTTGACTGCTGCTTCTATGAGTGTTGATGGTGGACCTGAGCAAAATGAAGACTTTGACAACTTCAATCCTTTCTCCATTTATATGGATGCTGTTTATTGGTCCAGTAATGAGGATTTTTGTTTTCTTTACATTGAAACAAAACTCATACCAAAGGCTGTGGTCTTTGATCTTCTTCAGTAAGTATTTTAAGTCCTCTTTCAGCATGTGGATATAAGAATGAATATAAGAATGGATATAAGAATGAATAAACTAATGGACTGACTACAAAATTTGAACTAATTTAGATTCTAAAAATCTTAATAAGAAGAAAACACAGATGAGATTAAGAGAAAGAAAAATATTCTCCTTTTTGGGAAAAAAAATGGTGAGGAATATATCATATAGGCAGAAATAATTCATTCCTATTTAAATGTTTTTCAGATGGAGAAAATAATGATGCAGAAGTTCTGCTGTTGAGAAACTATGGTGAACAATACAGGTAGTATGCTATGAAAGAAATCCCTAGTCCATTACTCACTTCCTGGTCAATCCAGGAAGTGATACTAACCAGAAGGTTGGCAGATTGACGTCACACACAGGCAGGTACATTGGAAGTAGATCTGCTCCTGAAATGTCAGCCATTGAAAATGCTATGAAGTTAAGATCTACTCTAATAAGCATAGGGTCACTATGAGTCAGTGTCAACTTAATGACAACTGATTAATAAAAAGAAAAAGAAAGCTATCAAAGGACTAATCTGTAGCCAAAACAGAGAAGAAAAGTTATCTATGTCATTGGTATTTTAACAGCTCCCAGTTGATGCTAATGTGCATACGAGGTTGAAAGTCAGTGTCTTTAGAACTTCCAGCACACCCAGCCTTGTAACAGTTGGAACATGAAAGGGATTCTTCTTATTCTAGTTATTGTGCTCCTCTACTTCTAAACTAAATAAAGTCATTCCCTTTATTGGTATCTTAGACAATGTGCTTAACAAGTATTGATAGCCACATGTGCTATGATTTATCATTGTAGTCATAGTCTGGTGTTTAATATATAAAACAAAGAACCAAGCCCACTGTTGCTGAGTCAGTGCTGACTCACAGGGACTTTATAGGACATAGTAGAAATGCTTCATAGGATTTCTAAGGTTATAAAACTTTACAGACACAAACTACTACAGTTTCATGCTGCAGAGTAGCTGGTGAACTCCAACCATTAACCTACAGGTTACTAGCCAAGTGCTTTAATCATTGTGCCATCAGGACAAGATGGCATACATTACTGAAAATGAAGAGGACTTGAAGAACTTACTGACGAAGATCCAAAAATACAGCTTTCAATTTGGAACTTGTTGCCGGTGTTAGGTGCCATCAAGTCTGTACCAACTCATAGCAACCTTATGCACAACAGAATGAAACAATGCCTGGTCCTGGGCCAACCTCACAATTGTTGCCACGCTTGAACTCATTGATGCTGCCACTTTGCCAATCCATCTCACCGGGGTGTCTTCCTCTTTTTCTCTAACCGTCCACCTTACCAAACATGATATCCTTCTCCAGAGACTGGTCCCTCCTGACAATGTATCCAAAGTATGAGAGATGAAGTTTAGCCATCCTGGCCTCCAAGGAGCACTCTGGCTGCACTCCTTCCAACACAGATCTGTTGGTTCTTTTGGTAGTCCATGGAACTTTCGATATTCTCCTCCAACACCATCACTCAAAAGCATCAATTCTTCTACTGTTTTCCTTATTCACTGTCCAGCTTTCACATGCATATGAGGTAATTAAAAATACCATGAATGGGGTCAGGCGCACCGTAGTCCTCAAGCTGATATCTTTGTCTTCAACACTTTAAAAAGGTCTTGTGCAGCAGATATGCCGAATGCAATACATCATCTGATTTCTTGACTGCTGCTTCTATGAGAGTTGATGGTTGATTGAAAAAGAATGAAGTCCTTGGCAGCTTCAATCTTTTCTCCACTGCAAAGAATGTTGTTTATTGGTCCAGTGGTGAGGATTTTTGTTTTCTTGACATTGAGATGCAAATCTGAAGCAAGTCAAAATAAATTAAGCAAACATCTTCACAACTGGATCAATAAATAACATTACAATAAACAGAAGACTGAAGTTGTCAAGTTTTTCATTTTACTTGGATTCACAATCAATGTCAATGTAGGTATTGTTGCTTTTAAGTTCTGTCAAGTTAGTTCTGACCCATGGTAACCCTGTATAAGGTTTCCAAGGAGCAGCTGCTGGGTTTGAATCACTGACCTTGTGTTAAGCAGTTCAGTGCTGATCCTACAGCACCTATCAGTCAGAAATCAAATGATGTATTACATTAGGTAAATCTGCTGCAAAAGATTCTTTAAAGAACAAAGATGTCAGTCTGAGGACTAAGGTATGCTTGACCCAAGCAACAGTATTTTCAACCATCTCGCATGCGTGTGAAAGCTGGACAATGAATATGTAAGACAAGAGAAGACTTGATGCTTTTGAATTCTAGTATTGGCGAAGTATATTGAAAGTGCCATGGACTGCCAAAAGAACAAACCAATCTGTCTTGTAAGAAGTACAACTAGAATCCACCTTAGAAACAAGGATGGCTAGATTACATCAGACATATTTTGGGCATGTTATCAGGAGGACTCAATGTCAATGCAAGTAAATGCTTGGTAAAGTGGAGAGTCAATGCAAAATAGGAATGCCCTCAGCAAGATGGACGGTCACAGTGGCTGTAACAATAGGTTCAAACAGAATAATTGTGAGGATGGTGCAAGACCATACAGTGTTTGGTTCTGTGGTGCATGTTGTTGTTGTTATGTGCCATGGAGTCAGTTCCAACTCATAACGACCCTGTTCAGGGTTTCCGAGGCTATAAATCTTCACAGGAGCAGAAAGCCTCATCTTTCTCCCACAGAACAGCTGGTAGTTTTGAACTGCTGACCCTGAGGTTAGCAGCCCTATTCATAACCACTATGCTACCAGAGCTTCTTGGTGCATAGAGTTGGTAAAAGTGGGAGATGACTCCATGGCACATAATGGCAACAACTATAACTACCCACACTCCAGATTAAGACACACGGTTGTTTTTGGTAAGTGTTGTGCAGTCTCTTCTGACTCATAGCTATTCCATGTACAACAGAACAAAACACTGCCCAGTCCTGTGCTGTCCTCACAGCCATCAGCCCTTCCTGTTTCTGAGCCCATTGGTGAAGTCATCCATTTCATAGTCAATCCATCTCATTGAGAGTCTTCCTTTATTTTGTTGGGTTTTTTTTGTTTTGTTTTTGTTTTTTTTTGTTTTTTTTTGGCTGACCATCTACTTTACCAAGCATGATGTCGTATGTCTTTTTCCAGGCATAAGTCCAGGCCCCTGCCTGTAACATGTCCAAAATACATGAGATGAAGTCTCACCAGTCTTGCTTCTAAGGAGCATTCTGACTATACTTCTTCCAAGAACAATTGCTTCCATATTTTTGGCAGTCCATTGAATATTCAATATTCTTCACCAACACCATAATTCAAATGTGTGAATTCTTCTTTTGTTATCTGTATTCATTGTTCAGCTTTTTCATGCATATAAGGCAATTGAAAATACTATGGCTTGGGTCAGGTTCACCTTAATCCTCAAAGTAACATCTTTGCTTTTTAACATTTTAAAGAGCTCTTTTACACCTGATTTGCCCAATGATCATTTGATTTCTTGACTGCTAGTTCCATGGTCATTGATTGTGGATCCAATAAAATGAAATCCTTGACAAGTTCTACCTTCTCTATCATGATGTTTCTTACTTGTCCAGTTGTGAGGATTTTTGTTTTATTTTGAGGTGTAATCCATACTGAAGGCTGTAGTCTTTGATTTTCAGCAGTCAGTGCTTCATGTCTTCTTTACTTTCAGAAAGTAACATTGTGTCATCTGCAAAAATAGGTTGTATGAAAAACAGAGGGAATCAAAGCAAATGCTGTTGAATGGTGATGCACAGAGGGGATTGTAATCATTGAAATGAAGCAATGAGTGTAAAACTGATGTTCCCCAATGTAAACTAGTCACTCAATTCACAATAAATTTTTTTTTAAATTTGTTGTTAGTGTGTCTTCCTTCGATCCAGATGCTGTGTTCTTCATATAGACCAGCTTCTCAGATTGTTTGCTCTGTATACAGAATTAATGGTTGTAGTTGTGATTGTCAGCTAGCAAGTTGGTTCTGACTCATAGAGACCCTTTATAAGTCTTTGCAGGAGTAGAAAGCCTCATAGTTCTCCTGAGGAATGGTGGGTAAATTCAAACTGCTGACCTTGAAGTTAGCAGTCAAGTGTGTAACCTACTACACCACCAGG
>NW_006408539.1:19562824-19564829 GCF_000296735.1 Chrysochloris asiatica
GGTACTGATCCTAGAGTGCCATACCAGGAGTCTGAAAAAGTATGGTGAAAGAATTTAATTGTGATGTACACCTTTCTTAGTTTTATATCACTTCATATTCCTTTGTTCTGTTTGAAAGACTATCTCTTGGTCTATGTACAGACTCTGCAAGAGCTCAGTTAAATCTTCTGGATTCCCAATTCTTCATAATGTTTTCCATAATTTGTTATTATCCACTCAATCAAATAAATGCCTTTTCTTAGTCATAGAAACACAGGTGAACACAGTCATGGACATTTTAAGACATGTTGTTATTGCTGCTCTGTGACTTTAAGTCAGTTCTGACTTGTATCGACCCTGTATAGGGTTTCTGACAGTGGCTGGTGTGTTTGAACTGCCGACCATGCAGTTTTCCATGCAGTGTTTACTACCCTCGACAGCACCACACCAGGACTCCCTGAGACTCATAGGCATGTTCATTTTAAGCCTGCAATCTCGCATCTAGGTCAAAGGGCATCTCTCATTATCCAAGTCAGATTAAGTTGACCCAGAAGGGTGTGTGTTGCGAGTTGTAGGGGGAGGAAGGGGCTCAGTGCCTGTGCATAAGGGCCTTATGTGAAGGGATCTGAGCTTGGATTGGTGATTATTAATCTCAAATTCCATCTCTTCCTTCCTCTGCTGAGTCCCAGCTCCTAGGACAAGTCACTTCTTAGCTGAAGAGCAGGAATACAGTTCTTATCTGTTGATCTTACTGCTTCTCTAAGACAGGAAGAAACATGGAGAACAGGTGTGATGGACTTTGCTAAATCCCCCTTCACAGAAGAACAGTGATTCTAGTTGTAAGAAGAATTGATGCATAGTGTTAAGAAGCCATTTAAGATTTTGGTCTTAAGTTTTAAGCCAATCTGTATGGTTGAGTGCTTACCTCTAGCTAAATTTAGCTGTTATATGAAGGGTTTTATCTCTAACCATGGATGGGTCTTAACAGGAGAATAACTATGAGGTATCCTTGTGTGTAGCTGTAGGACAAGGACTGCTAACTGCAAGGTCGGAGGTTCAAATCCACCAGCCTCTCCTGAGATATAGGGTTGCTATGAGTCAGAACTGACTAGATGACACAACAACACACCTATGAGGAAGAATGGAAAGTACACAGAAGTAATTATGATGACTGTCTATGGGATATAAACAGGGAGACATGAAGCAGATGAGATGGAATCTGTAAAGGCTCTAAACAAGGAAGCTCTGAATGCCGATGGATTGTTGGAATTTGCATAGAAATCAGGAGTGAGCTAAGATACAGGAGCTGGTACTATGGAAAGGGGCAGAGACCTAGAATAGGAAAAATATTAGAAGACAGTTGGCACAGTCGAGGTAAGCCCACGTTTTCCTAATTAAAAGAGCAAAACATGTCTGTTGAGTATCAAGGTAAATATACGGGTAAATGAGTGTTCTGGTTGGCCATTAAAGAGACTATTTCCTCCAATAAGCTGGCACTGCCCCATTACCTTCATCTTTAACTATCCCCTGGCTCCTTGCAAGCACAAAAGTGACCCTTAGATATTAGTTCATGGAGAGCTCAGATGAAATGCTTACGTCTAAGGACTTTTATCAAAGCAACTCTTTCCTAGGATCCAGTATATTTATTATCCTTGATGCCGCCTTTCATAGTACTGACTTCAGAGGTTTCTTTAAAGGAAATAAAGGGAGGAAATAAAGGAGACCCCAGCTGAGACCCGAGCCACGAAACATACATCAGAAATTTTTAAATCTCTAAGACAAAAGAAAAAAGAAAAAAAGTATTCTGTGAACAATTTGTTTATTTTTCCCTAAAAAATAGAGTTAGTTATATCAATAATCTTAAACGAGCTACTAAACTTGGTCATTTCAACATTCACTCAGCAAATATTTAATGACTATTAGCTAATAGCCTATACTAAGACTCTGAAGCTACAGTGATGAGAAGAATATAATGTCTGTCAAAGAACTTGAAGATAAAGCAGAAAACAGACAACTAAGTATTGAT
>NW_006408539.1:19565180-19566526 GCF_000296735.1 Chrysochloris asiatica
TAGCTATAAGTTGGAATCAACAGCACTGAACAAGTGTGAAAGGGCTCTCCTGAATAACTTGAGAGAAGTTGTTAGGTAGACTATCACCCCAGTGGACACCTAGCTATCCCTCAAATAACTTCTTTAGAATTTACTGAATTAGAAAACCACATGACACATCAATAAAACTGCTCAATGTTCATTTATTGTTATTGTTGTTGTATACCTTCGAGTCAGTTCTGACTCATAGCTACTCAATGTAGGGGTTCCAAGGATCAGCTTGTGGGTTTGAACTGCTGACCTACCAGTTAGCAGTCCAGTGTTTATCCTACAGTGCCACATTCTTACAGCATGTCTATTTTCTTTTTTCCTAAAAAGGTCTGCGTCCTATAACGATCCTCTCATCTTAATCTCTTAAAAAACAAAACAAAAGGAGTCAGACAATTCTCTCTCACTATATCCCTGCTCAGAAACCAATTCACATTTGCATCCCTCTCTCTAAGGCAATTATAACCTAAGACAAGAAGTCCTCAACCTTGGCTGCACATTAAAATCACCTAGGGAACTTTTGAAATGTTCTTTGCACAGGTTACACATCAGACCAATGAAGTCTGAGTCTCCAAGGTGGGATTTAGACATCAGTATTTTTAACAACTCCCAGGTGATGCCAACGTGCATGCAAGGTTGAAAGTCAGTGTTTTTAGAACTTCCAGCACACCCAAGCTGGTAACAATTGGAATTGAGAATCCTTACAACTACAGCCTGACTTCCAGGAAGTACGTACATTTGTGTACATTGCTCCTTGGCAATCAAGTTCAACCATAATGGCATTCCAAGTAGAAGTAAGAAAGAAAGTGATTCCTGTAGATTTGAGACTGGATAGGCACTCGCAGAAGCAGGAGTCAAGAGATCAGACAAATATTGCATTGGGCAAATCTGCTACACAGGAACTGTTTGAAGTATTGAAGAGTGGAGATGTCAGCTTGAGGACTAAGGTGAGCCTGACCCAAGCCATGGTATTTTCAATAACCTCATACGGATGTGAAAGCTGGACAGTGAATAAGGAAGAATAAGTGAATAAGAGAAAGCTGGACAGTGAATAAATAAAAGAATTGATGCCTTTGAGTTGTGGTGTTGGAGGAGAATACTGAAAGTGCCATGGACTGCGAAAAGAACCAATAGACCTGTTTTGGAAGAAGTGCAGCCAGAGTGCTCCTTGGAGGCCAGGATGGCTAAGCTTCGTCTCTCCTACTTTGGACATATTGTCAGGAGAGAACAGTCGCTGGAGAAAGATGTCATGCTGGGTAAGATGGAGGGTCAGAGAAAAAGAGGAAGAATCCCAACTAGATGGATCAGCTAGGTCGCAT
>NW_006408539.1:19567391-19579928 GCF_000296735.1 Chrysochloris asiatica
AGCCTTGGAAACCCTGTACAGGGTCACTATGGGTTGGAACCGACTCGACGGCACTTAACAACAACAACCTTGTAAAGGAAATGAAATCCTCACTATGGTACCAATAGACAACATTCTTATCAATGAAGAAAAGATTGAAGTTGTCCAAGACTTCATTTTGCTCAGATCTACCATCAACCCTCATGGACGCAGCAATAAAGAAATCAAACAACATATTACATTAGGCAAATCCTTTGCACAAGACCTCTTTAAAGTGTTGAAGGACACAGATATCAGTTTGAAGATTAAGGTGTGCCTGACCTTAGCCATGGCATTTCAGTAACTTCATATGCATGTGAAAGGTAGACAGTAAATAAGAAAGACTTTGGAAGAGTTGGTGCATTTGAGTTACAGTGTTGGAGAAGAATATTAAAAGTGCCATGGACTGCCAGAAGAACAAATAAACCTGTGCTGGACGAATTACAGCCAGGCTGCTCCTTGGCAGTCAGAATGGTGAGACTTCATCTCTCATACTTTCATACTTCAGACATATTAGCAGGAGTGAACAGTCCCTGGAGAAGGACATCATGATTGGTAAAGTGGAGGGTCAGAAAAAAGAGGAAGGTCCCCAACATGTTAGATTGGACAGTGACAGCAACAATGGGTTCAGACAAAACTACGATTGTGAGGTTGGCCCAGGACAGAGTAGTGTTTTGTTCTGTTGTTATGAGGTCACTATGAGTCAGTACTAACTTGATGACATCTAACAATAACAACATCTTAGTCACCTCAGGATGGGTTTAAACCACCAACCTTGTGGCTAGTAGCTGAGGGTTTAACCTTTTGTGCCACTCCGGAATTCTGAGAATGAAATTAATTACATGACTTTCAAATTAAAACAACTCATGTATCATTATGCTAAGGAAAAATTGTCAACTTTAATGAGTGAGGATGTTTAAAAACGGGATCCAAAATAAGAAAGCATTGCTATTTTGGAGTCCTGGTGTGGCACTGTAGGATAAACACTGGACTTCTAATCGCAAGGACAGCAGTTCAAACTCACCAGTCAGTCTTAAGAACCCCTGCACAGGGTTGACTTGACAGTGTGCAACAACAGCTTGTTCTATTTAAAAGCTTTCTCATAATGATATTTTTCTAATCATTGTTCAAATGTTTTTAAAGGACGGTATTAAAAGTAACAGGACATTACCTAGTAATCTGATATATTTTGGAGGGGTTAAGATTAGACTTGGGAATGTTGGGAATAGTCATGTTCTTTAAAAATATATAAAAATGTCTTTTAGCCAGTGAACCTGAAAATCTTAGTCATATTCTGAAAAAAAGAGAATGTTTCTTCCCAAGAGTATTTATGTGGGAGCTTTAAACAAAAGCAAAGTAAAAGTAATTATTATTTTGTAATTGAGGAGACCTGATGGGGTACAACCCTTCAATCAGGGCCTTACCAAGTGTTAAATAACACAGAACATTCTCTTCCCACTGCGATTTTAGGTACTTTTCTTTATAATTCCCTTAGATGTCTTAGAATTTCCACCCCCTGTTTTTTTATAAGCCCTTTATGCTATTCCTACTAGTAAAGTTGTAAAAGAAAGACTCTCTTAAACTGCCATCCATTTAATTTTTTTGCACCCAGGGCATAAATATAGTGCTCTGCATTGGGTTTAACAAACAATGTATGTGTCATAACTTACAATTTTTTCCTGACTTTGGTTACACATGAACATAGGAAAATGGCACACTCTGAGCTCTTAACTTTCGATACCAGACATGGAGTGTTCTCCAAAAAGACGAATGCCTGGATTACACTTGGGTTATTAAAGTGAGGTTTATTATGCTGTTCAACAAAGGTACATTTAATAGCATTTCCATTATGCTCAAATCATTTCCAGAGTTACACACTTAAAAAGTAAATGAAGTGTAGTTCAGTAGAGAATTACTCTGGTGTGAATTCAGGCAAAGTAAGAATAGTATATTATTCTTAATAGAAAAATCCCAAATACATATTTGAGCTATAAATACTTGTAAGGATGAATGATATGTTTTCTACGAGTATTTTACTGTAAAGTTAAAGGTGATTACAGCAAAAAGTCCTCAAGAAGTTGAAAGAGTTCTTATGGAAAAGAAGGGGTTGGAGATGTGATATTCAATTTCTGTAACTGGATTGCCATCTGATGCTCAAACAGCCTCTGATTGTTGTGTGTCTTGATATCCATGTGCTGGGTGATGGTGTTTCTCTGGAAGACATCCAGGTCCTTTCTGTAGCCAGACAGATTCCAAGTGCTTTCGCATATATAAATTTCCTCTATGTGTTGCCCTTAATTCTTGGAGATTAGGCAACATTCTTCCACACAGCTTGGCTCTAACAAGCCTGCTAAGCAGGTGACATGAAGTTTTGTTGTTGTTAGAGCCCTCAAATCCGTTCTGACTTATAGCGACCCTGCATAGAGCTTCTGAGAAGCAGCTGATGGGTTTGAACCACCCATCTTGCAGCTAACAGTCCAGTGCTTATCCTATAGCACCATGCCAGGATTCCAACAGACAGTATTGAAGAAAATCATGAGAGGGAAAAGTAAATATCCTTGTTTTATCATCTGTATAATTTATGTTTGGTATTTATCAAAAAGTAGTGGTGTTTTTGAATACTTTATTGACTAAGCTTCGTCTCTCATACTTTGGACATATTGTCAGAAGGAAACAGTCGCTGGAGAAGGATGTCATGCTGGGTAGAGTGGAGGGTCAGAGAAAAAGAGGAAGAGCCCCAACGAGATGGATCAGCCAGGTGGCATCATTGATGGCGTCAAGTGTGACAGCGGTAGTGAGGTTGGCCCAGGATCGGACATTGTTTCGTTCTGCTGCGCATGGGGTCGCTTTGAGTCGGTTCTGACTGGATGGCACCTGACAACAACAACAACAATGTAAGAATCGTAAGATTATCACCTAAATTGACAAATAATTGATTTTCTAATTAAAAAAAAAATCATTTTTTTTTTAGTAATCATATGAAAAACCTGCTACCATTGACTCAAGGTGACCCCATAGGACAAAACAGATCCGCTCCTTGGGGTTCCCAAGACTATAAATCTTTACGGGACCAGCCAGCCTCATCTTTCTCCCGCGGAAGAGCTGGTAGGTTTGAACCTACCTTGGGGCTAGCAGCACAGCACTTACCATTGTGCCACCAGGTATCCTTTATCATATGAAAGAAGTGTTAACAAACTCATTTAATTGATTATTAAACACCCATTGAAAGTGTGCTGCTGTAAAATCTTGTGTGGGTTTGTCAGTGCTGATTAACATCCGTGCATTTGTAAGTAAATTTAAATTGATAGAATTCTTTTCTTTCTAGTTTACAGCAACAGCTCTGTGAACCTGTACTGCTTTAGAATCTGAAAGAAATTAGAATGGTCCCAAAAGAAGAGAAGGTGTTGGTCAGAAAATAAACTTGAAAATATGGCTAGAAATGAATTGAAAATATGACCCACAACTCTGTTCTTCACATCAGCAATGACCTCTGCCACCAGCTGTTTATAATTGTGAAACTGCCAAGACTGTTGAAAATGTGTTTTTAGAAGCCAAGTCTTTTAAGAAAGCTTCCTGCATTCTTATATTTTGAAAAGACTCAAATATAGAATTGAGTTTCCTCTATATGGAGGCAAGCACATACTGGATAAGAAAAGAATACGTATACTACAATAGTATCCAAGTGACATACATTGTTCCGTGTTTAATAAACCCATTGAAATTAAATGGATATACTCAGCTGCATTGAAAGGTTTTCAGTAAAAAAAGAAATCAATGAATCAAGTAGCACGTCATTTAAAATCAATTTAATTTTCATGTCAGTTCTTTTTAAAAATTAAACTATTTTAAGAATTTAACTGGAGGTGTGTATGTAGGGTATATATTTGTGTGATATGAATTGCAAGATCATTGTAACTTTTTCAAAGTTTAATATTTTTACTATATTTCATAATGGTATTTTTACTGTTCTTTTTTATCTATATAGTATATTTCATATTTTCTATATGATATATGCAGTTTTCTATATAGTAATTTTATGAAGCAAGTCTTAGATTTGTTGTCATTAAGTGTCGTAGAGGTGGTTCCAATTCATGGTGACCTTATATAGGATTTGCAGGGAATAGCCAGTGGGTTTGAAACATCCACCTTGTGGTTAGCTATCCAGTGCCAATCCTACGGCACCATACAAGGTTAAGTAAAATGTATTGTTACAATATCATAGTAATATTTATTAAACAAAAATATCCAAATGTGAAGCTATCATTTCTTAGCATATCCTTCATCTAGGTCTATACACTTCTGAGGAAGTGAGTCCATCTCTAACCATCCTCCTAAGAATTCTGCAGTCTTCAATTTTACACCATGTTGGTATCAATTTTGACATCTTTTAGGGACTCAAATTGTGTCCTTTGCAATGTTCTTTGAGTTTGGAGAACATGGAGAAGTGTGAAGGGGTAAGATCAGGACTGTAGGGTGGATGGGTAAGGTTTCCCAAGGAAATTCTCAAAGGATAACCCTTACAACCCTGGAAAACTGTGCAGGTTCATTGTCATGATGGGAAATATTTCTTAGTTCAATTTTCCTGGTCTTTTTCTCACCAATGCAATTTTCCATTTTCTTAAACCTTGGGATTATCCTGTGTCCTTTAAGAAAATCTATCAAGCAGTCACTTTAATCTTCTGAGCTGATGATTTCTAGGCCTTGAATTTATAACTGGTCCAGCCGAACCCCTCAGAAGCTACTATTTGGGTGGGATCTTTGTTAGAAGGCACCCTAAGGAGAATAAGACAAATGAAAGGGCTTGTCTGCAGCCATCCACTGAGATGACAGAGACATATTTAAACACATTTTGCTTGGAATAAACTCATACATGTATAACTACTAGCAATACTTTTTGACTTACCTTCATACAGTATTTCTATACAGTGTATAGTAAGAATCCTGGTGTGGTACTGTAGGATCAGCACTGGACTGTGAACCACAAGTTTAGCAGTTCAAACCCATCAGCATGCTGCTCCTTGTAAACACTATACAGGGTGGTTATGAATTGGAACCAATTCTGCAGCACTTAACAGAAACAAAATAGTATATAGTGTTTTGCATGCCCATGTTTTGAACAAATAAGAGTAACTATAATCTTAAGTAATCATTCTAAGTGAATGAAAAACATGGTTCCCCTCTGCTCTTTAAAAATAAGTTTAAGTTTCACTGTGAAAATATCAGTATAAATTTAATAATTCGGTCTTTTTATTGTGAGCATTCCCTAATATTTTGACATGGAGACAAGCATTCTATTTATTTCTATGGGAAATGGTGCTAGAAGGTCTGTAGGCCTCGTCTAGCATTACAAAAATGCTAAAATATGAATGTCTCATATACAAGAGTGCTATGATGTCTCACTGAGGCATTGAAAATATTACATTGTTAATTCAGAGATTGTTATTTTAGGGTTGGTTAGAAACAATAAAGACTAAACTTTGAATCCGGCTCTAATGGCTCAATGAAATCTCCACTGAAAAATAATTTCATGGATAAGAAGTTTCAGGTGGCCCCAAACTTACATTGAAGATCATTTCAAGTCAGTTCTGATGTAAATAGAATGCCTCTGTTTCTATTATTTTTTCATTGTCTTTGCCTTTGTTATCCACATCTCTATGTTGTTGCTGTTGGGTACTATTGAGTAGGATCAGACTCATAACGACCATTACATGTGATTAAGAAGGAGCTCTGGTAGCGTAGTGGTTACGAATCCGGCTGTGAACCGCAAGGTCAGCAGTTCGAAACTAACAGCCGTTCCGCAGGAGAAAGATGAGGCTTTCTGCTCCCGTAAAGATTTACAGCCTCGGAAACCCTGTACAGGGTCGCTATCAGTCGGAACCAACTCCACGGCACATAACAACAACAACAATAACAAGTTTACAGGAGCAGAAAGCTCACGTATAATTACATAGAAACTTTCAGATATAGGTCTGGTACTATAGGATACTCACTGGACTGCGAACCACCAGGTCGGCAGTTCAAACCCACCAGCTGCTATTTGGAAACCCTATACAGGGTCGCTATGAGTCAGAATTGACTCGACAGTACTTAACAACAACAACAACGTACTAATAATGATAAGATGTTTAAAAAAAACAAAAAGTAGGTGGATATAAGTGTGTTTCATCCTAACTTGAATATGTCATAAGGACAAAAATATATTTCAGTAACATTTTAAATGGAGGTCACATGATCACCTGCATTGATGTAATTAAAACTACACTCTCCTGAGGTTCTTTGAAAACTTTAATCACGAAATTTAGTTTTAGTTACATGACATTTACTAAAATTCCATTGTATACCAAATGATGTTTATTTGACTTTAAAAGTACCTATATTTTCAAAGTATAGTGGCTCTGTAAGATAAACACTGGCCTGAAAACCACAAGGTTTATGATTTGAGCCCACCACCAGCTTGTAGCTCAGAGAAAGAAAGCTAAGGCTTTCTACACCCCCAAATCCTTATACAGGGTTGCAATAAGTCCAAACTGTCTCCAAGTCCCTTAACACAACACCAGTATTCTTGAGGTTGTCCAGATATACAGAGAAGCTCAGCACTGAAATCAAATCTTCAATGCTTAATTTCCTATCTCCCAATGCCCAATGCCCTATTTTTCCAATGCAACAGTTAAAGCAATTTTTGAATGTGCATCATCATTTCTAGACCAAACACTGTGTGTATTGTTGTTAGGTATCATTGAGTCAGTTCCTACCCTGTGTAGGGTTTCCAAGGAGCATCTGATGAGCTTGAATGGCTGACCTTGTGATTTAAACCTTGCAGCCCAACACATTAACCCTCAGTGTCACACCAGGACTCCATCATGTGTGTCATTGTTGTTGTTGTTAAATGTCAATAACTCGATTCTGACCCATATCGACCCTGTATAGGGTTTCCAAGGAGTAGCCGGTGAGCTTGAACCACCGACCTTGCAGTTCAAATGACTCTACAGTCTGACGCATTAGCCCACAGCGCCACACCAGGACTCCATCATGTGTATAGTGCTGGGCATAATCCTTCCAAAACCAAACCTGCTGCCAATGAGTCATTTCACATAATTCCCTAGTGGGTTGAAAAGCTAGTGTTCTTTTTAAACTGCCAAGTACTTATGTTATTGCTAATAAGTGCCGTCGAGTCAGTACCAACTCATAGTGACCCTATGTACAACAGAACGAAACACTGCCAAGTCCTGGGCCAGCCTCACAATTGTTGCCACGCTTGAACCCATTGCTGCCACTCCAATCCATCTTGCTGGGGGTCTTTCTCTTTTTCTCTCACCCTTCACCTTAACAAACATGATATCCTTCTGCAAGTACTTGTAGGGAGAAATGTATTGTATTGGAAAATTGACTAAATAATATTCTAGTTATCTTAATGAGGTATGGCTTTTTAGGTTTAATAACTAAATACAAAAAGGAGGAAATAGGGGTCAGTTTTTCAGGGTACCTCAGGGCACGCTAGACTATGTTCAAGATGATGGATCTGGGTTGTATTTCATGCTACTACCTCCTGTGGGACAGTGGAGTGCAATTGAGTTTCAGTAGATTCAGTACGAACTATAATGGAAGGTGTTTAGCCTAGCCAAATGAAGGGTCCAACAATTCACCCTCAAGGACAAAAACATATTTCAGTAACATTTTAAATGGAGGTCACATGATTACATGCATTGATGTAATTAAAACTACCACTCAAAATTTTTTCTTTTTTTTCCATTCTTCTATCTCTAGGGTGTGGCACCATAGGATAACTGCTGGGCTGTTAATCCCAAGGTCAACAGTTGCATCCCACCAGCTGCTCCTCAGAAACCTTATACTGGGTCATTATGAGTCAGAACTAAGTTCATGGCACTTTGTATATAACACGTTGTTGTTAGGTGCCATCAAGTCGGCACCAACTCACAGCAACCTTATGCACAACAGAATGAAACATTGCCCAGTTCTGCGCCAACCTTACAGTCATTGCTATGCTTGAGCCCATTGCTCCTGCCACTGTGCCAATCCAGCTCTTTGGGGATCTTCTTCATTTCCACTGACCCTCCAGTTTACAGAGGAAAGTAAAGTCTTTGACAACTTCATCTTTTCTCCATTAATCATGATGTTATTTATCGGTACAGTATAAAGATGGAAAAGCAAGAGGCAGTTGTTTGAACAAAACGAGGGATCCTGAATAGTTTAAAATTTGGAAAAGTGCTCATCAGGGTTGTAACCATGGTATTTTCAGTTGCTACATATGAAAGAGAAAACTGGACACTGTATAATGAAGATAGAAGAAGAATTGGTGCATTTGAATTATTGATCTGACAGAAAATGGAAAGTATATGGACAAGCAGAAGAACCAATTAATCTTGAAGGAAGTACAACCAGAATGGTCCTTAGACGGGAGGAAAGTTAAGACTTTGTTTCACATACTTTGGACACGTTATCAAGAGGACCAGTCCCTGGAGAAGGACATCATGCCTGGTAAAATAGAGGGTCGGCAAAAATAGGGAAGCATACTCAACCAGATAGGTGGGCACAGTGGTTAAAACAACTTGTTCAAACACTGGGTTGTGAGGATGGTGCAGGTTAGGGCAGGGTTTTCTTCTGTCATACACAGAGAGCATCGCTATGAGGCAGACACAACCAGACAGCACCTAATAACGACAACACAAAAAGAGAAGTCACAAATGGGGCCTAAAGGAGGAGTTTATTTGACTTTCCCAGTATATTAAAATCAAGAAAGTGCACACAAATTTGCAGACTTCTGGCATCTTAAATGGATTTTTGAATTTCATAAAATTAGGCATTAATTCTTGTGTGAGAAACATTAGCTGAAGAAGTGGGAAAAGAGCAGCTTCCTTTTAGAATTTACTATTTGAATAATTCAAATTGCTGTAATCCCGTGATTTTTAGTGCTATTACCCCGGCACTTTTTTTTTTTTTTCCTTTAATGCCTCCTTCCTGGTGTGGCGTTGTGGGTTAATGCACCAGACTGCAAAGCCATTTGAACTGCAAGGTCAGTGGTTCAAGCTCACCAGCTGATTTTAGGAAACCCTATACAGGGTCGCTATGGGTTGGAATCAATTCAACAGCACATAACAACAACAACAACACCTACTTGGTTCAGTTAGTCATTCTAATTTGAATTCCCTACCTTGCACCTACCATATATAACATATTGAACTCTGGTCACCTTTTGTGAGATGAACACTAGAATACACATTGGTTCTCTATGAGTCTGAATTAACTGAACAGAACTTCTCCAATCAAAAAACATTCTCTTTTGTGACTTGTATCTCTTAACTGGTATGATATTGTCTGTGTTTGGGTTTTGGTCTTGTCAGGAGCCTTTGAGCCATTCTTGACTCATAGTGACCTTGTGATCTCACATAACCAAACTCCCTGTCATCCATCAACTGCCCCCATAAGGTTTCCAAGGTTGTAATCTTTATGGAAGTAGATAACCACGATTTTCTCCCATGGAACAGCTGCTGAATTTGAACTGCAAACCCTTTAGTTATCAGCCGAGTTCTTAATCACTGAGTCACCAGAGATCCCTCCATGGTCTTATAATCAAAACATAAATTCTTAGAAACTAAACAAAAACATCAAACAACCAAAACCAATTATAAAGGAAAATACCCCATGGAGTCAATATTTGAATGATTTCATTCTAGCTATGATCCAGCACATGTATTTTCCTGTTTCAAGTTGCTTAAAATAGATAAATCAGGCTGAACTTTGAACATGCCCCTCTGGCCAAGGCATCTGGTTTGGAATACCTGATTCTAATTGAGTGACATCTGTGATGAGGGACACTTTGCCAGCTCTGCAGCTGTGAGTGAAGAGAACTAGTTGGTATGTAAATAGATCACTCCTGCTCACTATTAAGGGTTTGCATTTAAGTAATGATGGGTCTCACTGAACCTTCAGAACTGAGATGTTGACAGCAGTTAATGATAAAGTTTCACAGCTTGGAACAATATACCTCAAACTCGTTTCTACTCATTGTGAGCTTTATTGAACCAGTAATATAGTCATTTTTGTCAGCAGACTTAGATTCTAGATTTTGGTTTCTGAACAAAATATTTTGGTTACCAGTTCCTAAAAATTGGCACTTGCCATTTCTTGCTTTTACACTGTGAAAATACACCTGATAAATTTTGGATCACACTGATTTAATTTGGAACTTTCACAAAAGTCATCTTCCGTTCTCTCAGTGTCTTTGGTATGAGTACTCTACAAGATTCGGGGTAACTTATAGGTATGTCTGTGAAGATTCGGGGTAATTTATAGGTATGTGTGTGAAGATTCGGGGTAATTTATAGGTATATGTGTTCATACTCATCGAATCAATGTCTTCAAATTGGTGATTGTATGAAGGTGCAAATCACATGCTTGGTTTTTCAATAGAATTTTAAGTGATTCATTTGATTTACTTAATTTTTTCCAATATTGATAAAGTTATTCTTTTTGATATCCTGAGTCAGTTTGCATAAACTAGAGTATTATGCTTAGAAAATTATACATTGCCCATATTTTATACCTGTAACATAATGGTGTCGATAGATTATTCTCATCCATTTGCAAAATATTGAGAGAGAGAGAGAAAGAACATGCTCTGGTAGCATAGTGGTTACGAATCGGGCTGGTAGTTCGAAACTGTCAGCTGCTCCATGGGAGAAAGATGAGACTTTCTGCTCCAGTAAAGATTTACAGCCTTGGAAACCCTATACAGGGTCGCTGAGTCAGAATCAACTCCATGGCACATAACAACAACTATATATATATATTCCTATGTCTTCTTTTTACTTGCATTTTAATTATGTTCTATATTCCTTTTTAAAAATAACATTTTTTTCACTGAAATTAGATTCCCATTTGACAATCTTCATAAATTGTTTAGTGACATTAATATTTTTTTTTCAATGTGTAAACACTCTCTTTCCTGTTCTGTTTGTTTATCACACTCTACTTTCCCTGCTTCCTTATCTGGTCATCTTTGCTTTGTAGTAATTGTTGACCTTTTGGTCTTATTCAAGTGTTTTGTTGTTTTGTTAGTGGAGCACCCTGGTGGTGGGGTTGGTTGTGCGCCTCTGAGTAGGTTTGGACGCATAGTGACCCTGTTGCCAAGTCTGTAAGTCTTTATGGGAGAAAAAAGCCTCATCTTTCTCCCATGGAACAGCTAGAAGTTTCGAACTGCAGCCCGACTCATAATCACCACACTCTCACGTAATACGTTGTTGTTGTTGTCGTTATATGCCGTGGAGTTGGTTCCAACTCATAGCAACCCTGTATAGGGTTTCCAAGGCTGTAATCTTTACGGGAGCAGAAAGCCTCATCTTTCTCCCGCGTAACAGCTGGTAGTCTCGAACTGCTGACCTTGCGGTTCGCAGCCCAATTCGTAACCACTATGCTACCAGAGCTCCTTCTCAGGTAATATACTATATTTTATATAGTTGTGGGCCACCAAGTTGCTTCCAGTCATAATGATCCCATATAGGATTTCTGAGGCTATACATCTGTATGGGAGCAGAAAGCCTCATCTTCCACGGAGTAACTGGTAGATTTGAATTACTGACCTCACGGTTAGCAATCCAGCCTGTAATGCTAACAGGATGCCTTACTTTAGATGTCAATCTATTATTTAACTAAAAGTTAACCTGAGAGTATAGATTTGCTTCAAGGTTTAATGATTATGTCAGAGTAAGGTCTCGCGGAGTCCTCCAGTCTCAACTGATCCAATAAATCTGGACTTTCTAAGCATTGAGTCTTGTTCTGTCTTTCCCCCCTACATATTAGGAGTCCTTTCTGCTCCTGTGAAGAGTTAAAGCTCGAAATCTTATACAGGGTCACTATCAGTCAGAACCAACTTAACAGCACTTAACAACAACATCATCAGGAACCATAGTGTGGCACTGAAGAATACACACTGAACTGCTAATCACAAAGTCGATAGTTCAAACCCACAAGCCATTTCACATTAGCCCTATAAAGGGTAACTATGCATCAGATCAGAGTCCTGGTGTGGCGCTGTGGGCTAATGCGCCAGACTACAAAGCCGTTTGAACTGCAAGATCGGTGGTTCAAGCTCACCAGCTGCTCCTTGGAAACCCTATACAGCGTCGCTATGGGTGGAATTGACTCAATGGCACTGAACAACCACAACAATATAAGTCAGATCTGACTTGATGCCACTTAAAAGCAACAACATCAGGGTCTCCATCTAGTGTGGTCCTGACCATCCATATTCTCTTGCTGATTTCTGTCCTTGTGTGTTTGTCAGCCCCATTCTCTCTCTCCTGCCTTGTAAGGTCAGCTTCCTGCAGGGAACCCTCTTCTTCCCCATTCCTTGGTTCCCAGCCATGTGGTCAGGGGCTGCCCAGCTGTACTTGTGCACTGAACACAAGGGTTCTCCTGTTATCTCACAGACCTAAAAAAACACAAGTGCACTGAATCTTCTCCCTAGTCTGTTGCAGACCGTGTCGACTATGCAGGCCACAG
>NW_006408539.1:19580788-19583191 GCF_000296735.1 Chrysochloris asiatica
CGACACTAGTCCAACAGCCATTGACTCCCATAAATGTGAAATGACCAAGGATAAATATGCAGATCATTGGGGGATTATTAGACATTGATTGTGAGTCTGAGACAGCAGTAACTTCTATTGCCAAAAAACAACCCCTGATTCATCGGTCAGAATGGAAGCTAATTGATTTCAGGAATAAAATAAAGTTTTGAACCAATAGAACTAATAAGAGTCCCAGAGGGACCCCAATTCCATCCTATTAATTTCCCTGCCTCTCAGTTCCCCAAATATCCTCCATAGAAAAGCAACAACACTTCCCAGAGGCTATCACAGATTTTACTACCAGTATCAAGGATTATAATAATTCAGATGTAGTTATATTCTATCACGTTTCCATTTAACTGACCGTTTTTGGAAGTACAGAGGATGGAGGGGTTGAAGAAAATAACAAGATTTCTTAAGATTAATTATTTGGTGACGAATCTCTTGGTGGTGCAATGACTAAGCACTCTACTACTAGCCAATCAAGGTACCTAGGAAGATACTCCGGTTAGTCTGCTTCTACCAGGTCACATCCTTGAAAACCCCCTGGACACAGGTTCTGTTTAGCACACACGGGGTCATCATGAGTCAGAATCAACTACATTGCAACTAATAACAATGACCACAATGACTTGCTGACCTCAACTGAAGCCAGAGCTCCAGCTGTCTCTTTTTACTAGAGCAAATAAGCAGTCTTTGCCATTAGGTGTCAATCAGCATCTGGTGAAGGCCCCTGCATCACATATTTTCATGACTCAGAAACACCATGAGAACTAGTTTGAAGTTGGGCAGGTGCACCACTCACTGTCCTGTTTCAGGGTGGTTTCCGCCTCAGACCCTGTCCACAACTGAGTCCAAACTGTGGCATTTTCCACAGTCAAAATGAATTGTTCCATTAGTGGCAGCATAGTAATAGGCTCTGGAAAACAAAAAATCAGGGACACAGTGGATAGACATATGTTCCCATGTAAACAGAGGCCCGTGTTAAATTTTCTGTGTGGGAAAGAGGTCAACAATAATTGGGAACATATTTGGATGTTGAACCCTTGTTGGATCTCTTTGGATTATGAGAATGCCTACAGGGTCGCTATGGGTCGGAACTGACTCGACGGCACTTAACAACAACAACAACAACCTACAATAAAGGATACCTGCAGTGAACTGAGGTGAAGAATGAATTTGTAGAGGACTGTTGTTGTTGTTATTAGGTGCCATCTAGTTATTCCAACTCATAGGGACCCTCTCAACAGAATGAAACCCTGCCCAGTCCTGTGCCTTCCTCACTACGGTTATAATGCTTGAGCCCGTTGCTCCTGCCATGGTGCCAATCCATCTCATTATGGATCTTCCTCTTTGTTATTGACCCTCCATTTCACAAAGCATAATGCCTTCTTCAGCGACTGCTCTCTCCTATTGCCATCCATGCCTCCAAGGAGCATTTTGGCTATACCTCTTCTAATACAGAACTTTTGTTCTTCTGGCAGTCCATGTTTCTTTTAATATTCTTCATTAGCACCATAACTCAAATGCATCAATTCATCTACAGTCTTCCTTATCACTGTCTAACTTTCACATGCACATGTTGTTGTTGTTGTTAAGTGCCTTCGAGTCGATTCCGACCCATAGCGACCTTGTACAGGGTTTCCGAGGGTGTATATCCTTACGGGAGTAGAAAGTCTCATCTTTCTCCCGCGGAGCAGCTGGTAGTTTCGAACTGCTGACCTTAAGGTTCACAGCCCAATTCGTAACCACAACGCTACCAGATGGCTTGGGTCAGGCACACCTTAGTCCTCAAACTGACGTCTTTGTTCTTGAACACTTTAAAAGAGGTCTTGTGCAGCAGATTTGCCTGGTGCAAATATGTCATTTTGATTTCTTGACTGCTGCTTCCATGAGTGTTTATTATAGATCCAAGCAAAATGAAGTCTTTGGCAACTTCAATCTTTTCTCTGTATATCATGATATTATGTATTGGTCAAGTTGTGAGCATTTTGTTTTCTTTACATTTTCTTTACATTGCTTTCATTTGCATTAAAGTGCAATCCATAGGAAGGCTGTGGTCTTTGATCTTCATTAGTATTTTGAGCTGTATCAGTAAATATTTTAATTCCTCTTTGATTTCAGCAAGCTGGGTTGTTTCATCTGCATTTCACAGGTTGTTAGTGGGTCTCTCTCCAACCCCGATGCCACATTCTTCTTCATAAAATCCAATTTCTTATATTATTTGTTCAGCATACAATTTGAATAAATATGGTAAAAGACTACACCCTTGACACATACTTTTTCTTACTCTAAACCCTTCAGTATCCCTTGCTGTTTTCGAATGCTACCTCTTGATCTATGTACAGGTTCCTCATGAGCACAGTCAAGTGTTCTGGAATA
>NW_006408539.1:19583636-19585100 GCF_000296735.1 Chrysochloris asiatica
GCTGAAAAAGGACATCATGCTAGGGAAAATGGAGGGCGAGTGAAAAAGAGACAGAATCACAAAGACATGGCTTGACACAGTGACAGCAACAATGACCTCCAACCTATCAATCCTGAAGACAGCACATCATCAGGCAGTGTTTCGTTGTTTTGTGCATCAAGCCACTGTAAATTGGAACAGACTCAATGGCACTTAACAATAATACACAGTCACCAAGTCACAAGCGTTTATTTTGTTACCTAGCAATTCAAACATAATGTTGTTGTGAAGTGCTGTCCAGTTGATTCTGACTCATAACAACCCTGTAGAGTGTCTAAGGAGAGGCTCATGCATTTGAACCCCGACATTTCAGTTCAAACTGACCTTGAGGTCTATTGCAGATCCTCCGGGGCCTAGGTGGTGATGATTGAGTGCTGTGGAGTCAGCTCTGACTCGTGGCAACCCTATTTAGGGTTTCTGGGAGCAGAAAGCCTCATATTTCTCCCATGAAATGGCTGGTAGTTTAGAACTGCTGACCTTGAAGTTAGCAACCTGACTCATAACCACACAGAGTTAAATTCATTTTATGCTCTCTCTCAGACCCCTATCCCAGGGTGATTTGACACAGAAACTCTCTTCTGCACATTTAAGGCTTCAATTTTTTATTACAACCAAAAGAACCTGAGGCAAAGTAGCCTAGGAGTTTACACATCAGCGTGGGTGGGAACTGGGAAAGTGGGGAAGAGGAAGAGGCCTTTGTTCAGCTGCTCCTGGCCTCACAATCCTGTCACCTAGCTTTGTGCTTATTCAAAAATCCTACACAGCCCAGTGACTATGGAACTATGGGTGCATGACCAGAACATATCTTCCCCATGTCTGAAAGACAAGTACCATGAGCTAGTCATAGGGAGGCATGGCCACCAAAGTTTACTGTGGATTCAGAAGGAGGAAGATGATTTCTCTGACAGACAGAGGGGAATAGGTGAGATGAAGATCCGTTTCGCAGCTCAGTTTAAGAAGCCAGGATGGAAATCGTAAAGGCAGACCTTCCCAGCAATACAGCATATCCTATTTATACATAATGCAAAATTTTAGTTGTCATATAAAACAGGAAAACAAAGAAAATCCTCCAAACGACCCCCCTAGAGTGTGTGCGAACAGCTCACCATTCAATCCTTGCAATCCAGTACATAGAATTTGTAGTTCCACGTGTGAATGAAAGACAGAATACTATATGGATCACTTTTTTTAAGCATTTAAATAACAACCACTGTGCTTACATGCAGATTTTGGAGTTAAGCTTTGTTGTCTTCTCCAGAGAACTATTGTGTTATTGAAAAAGTCTGCTTCCTTTGTTACTGGGACTCCGGAAGATTCACATACTAACTCCCTGGAACTGCAGGGGCCTATGCAACCTGATTTCTCAACATTGTTGTTGTTGCTAAGTGACCTCCAGTTGGTTCCAACCCATAGCAACCCAGTAGG
>NW_006408539.1:19585915-19586949 GCF_000296735.1 Chrysochloris asiatica
ATTCCTTCCTGGAAGGAGCTTGGGGAGTGGAGTGGATTGAGCTTTACTGCTAACTAAAAGGTCAGCAGTTGGAATCAACCAGTCGCTCTGTGGGAGAAAGATGAAACTTTCTGCTCCTGTAAAGATTTAAAGCCTTAGAAATCCTATACAGGGATACTATGAATCGGAACCGGCTCAATGACACACAAACACCACCAATCCTTCCTCAGAGTTCTGCTATGGTGCTGTAAGATAAGCACTAGACTACTAACAACAAGGTCAGCAGTTTGAACCCACGAGCTGCTTTTTGGAAACCATATACATGGTCGCTATCAATCCAAATCACTCCACAGCATTTCCCAGCATTCCTTCCTCAGAGCTCTGTCAGCTGTGTCACGCTTAGAGCATTTGATTGCTAACTGCAAGGTTAGTTGTTCAACCTATAAGTCACTCCACGGAACAAACATGTGGCAGTTGCTTCTGTGAAGATTTATGGTTGTGGCAACCCTATAAGGAAGTTTGACTCTGTCCTATAGGGTGGCTAGGAGGTGGGATCTACCCAATGGCAGTGGATTTTTTTTTGTGGTAATCTTTCCACAACCAATCTTTGGTCTCTAGGGGAGTTTCCTATGGCTGAGTGACTGGAGTGGAAAACAATTGAACCTGGTTTAGGGATGTCTCACTCTCTCATAGCCTGTGCCCCCTACAAGAGCACAATAACCACATTCCTGCCAACCTAGGATCATCCCTGAGATATACATCCACTATTTCTTTGCTCATAAAGAGAGACAAATGCCCTGAGCATGGAAGGAATAGTAGCAGGAGATTTTGACTATATGACCAGGAACTTGGAATTGTTGTTATTGTTAGGTATTATCAAGTTACTACCGACTGATAGCAACCCTATGCACAACCGAATGTAACACTGCATGGTCCTGGGCCAATCTCACAATTGCTGCCACACTTGAGCCCATTGATGATGATGCTTTCCCATTCCATCTCGTTGGGAATCTTGCTCTTTTTCTCTGACCCTCCACTTTACCAAACGTGATATC
>NW_006408539.1:19588769-19601423 GCF_000296735.1 Chrysochloris asiatica
TGCTGGAGAGAAAGGTTCAATATCTCTTTTGACATCCATTTTGATATTTTTCTTCTTTCTTGTCTTCTTAGTAACTTTTTGCTTTCTTCCTGTATGATGTTCTTGATGTCATCCCACAACTCTTCTGGCCTTTGGGGACCTTCACTTACTGATGGGGCACAACTCAAAATGAGTAGAAACATCTGTAAACATCTATAAATAATAGCAACATGGAATGTACAAAGTATGAATCTAAGAAAATTGAAAATTGATAAAAATGAAATGGAGTGCATGAACATCTGTATCCTAATCATTACTGAGCTGAAAAGTACTGTTATTGGCCTTTTTTAATCTGACAGTCACATGGCTTACTATTTCAGGATTGACAAATTTTAGAGAAATAACATCGCATTCATCATCGAAAAAAATGTTTAAAGAACGATCTTGAAGTAAAATGCTATCTGTGATAGAATACGATACATATGGCTACAAGGAAGGCTAGTTAATACAGCCCATTCAAATTTACAAACCAACCAATAAGGCCAGTAATGATGTAATTGAGTTCTACCAACTTCATCAGTCTGCAATTGATCAAACATGCAACCAAGATGCATTGATAATTATTGGTGATTAGAATGCAAAGGATGGGAAAAAGAGGAAGGATCATTAGTTGGAAAATATGGCCTTGGTGATAGAAATAATGCTAGCGATCACATGATACAATTTTGTAAGACCAAACAATGTTTAAATACCTTTTTTAAACAACAGAAAAGATGACTATACACATGGGCCTCCCAGATGGAATACATAAAAATCAAATTGACTACATCTGTGGAAAGAGAAGGTGGGAAAACTCTATAACATCAGCCAAAAGACCAGAAGTAGACTTTGGTTATATGCATATTGCTTATATGCAAGTTCAGGCTGAAGCTGAAGATAATTAAAACAAATCCACAAGAGACAAAACATGACCTTGAACCTATCCCACCTGAATTTAGAGATCATCTCAAGGACAGATTTGATGCATCAAACACTAATGATCAAGGATCAGAAAAATTGTGGCATGACATTTAGGATGTCAGAAGAGATTCTGAAACTTGCTCTCCAGCATAGAGATGCTGAAGCAAATGGAAGAAATGAGGAGTAAAAGAGCTGAATAGAAAATTCCAATGGCAGCTCAGGAAGACAAAGTCAAATATTATAATTAAATGTGCAAAGATCTGGAGTTAGAAAACCAAAATGGAAATAACACATTCAACATTTCTCAAGCTGAAAGAACTGTAGAAAAATAATCAAGCCTCAACTTCCAATACTGCAGGATTCTATAGTATTATGCAGAAGGAATATAGTATTAAATATAGTATTAAAGCAGTTAGAAGGAATAAGAGAGTCACTATGCCAAGAAGAAATGGTCAATGTTCAACCATTTCGAGAGGTAGAATATGACTAAGAGTCAATGATCCTGAAGGAAGAAGTCCAAGGTGTACTGTAGGCATTGCCATAGAATAAGGTTCTGGTAATTGATGGAATACAAATTGGAATCTTTCAACCAACTGAAGCACCACTAAGGTCACTCACTCATCTATGTCGAGAAATTTGGAAGACAGTTATCTGGTCAATCTATTGAAAGACTTCCATATTTGTGGCCATTCCAAAGAGATGCGACCCAACAGAATGCACATATCATTGGTCAATATCATTAATATCCCATGCAAATAAAATTTTGCCTAAGATAATTCAAAAAAGTTCATTAACAGTACAAAAAAGTTCATTGCAGAAGTACATTAACATGGAACTTCCAGAGGTTCAAGCCAGATTCAGACAAGGACGTGGAAAGAGGTGTATCATTGCTGACAATTGGCTGAAAGAAGACAATACCAGAAAGACATTTACCTTTACCTGTGCTTTATTGATTATGCAAAGTCTTTCTCTTGTGTGGATCATGACAAGCTATGAAAACATTGCAGAGAATGAGTATTAATTGTACTCATGAGGAACCTGTACATAGACCAAGATGCAGTTATTCAAACAGAACAAAGGAACACTGAATGGTTTAAAAGTAGCAAAGTGGCATCAGGGTTTTATTCTTGCACCATACTTATTCAATCTGTATGCTAAACACATAATCTGAGAAGCTGGATTATATGAAGTTTGGAGGAAGACTCATTAACAATCTGTGATATGCAGTTGATATAACTTTGCCTGTTGAAAGCAAAGATGAATTAAAATAGTCACTGATGAATATAAAAGACTATATAGTCTTCACAACTGGACCAATAAATAACATCAAGATAAATGGAGAAATTATTGAAATTGTCAAAGACTTCATGTTGCTAGGATCAACCAACAACATTCAATGAAGCAGTAGTCAAGAACTCTAATGACATATTCATTAGGTAAATCTTCCTGACCCAAGCCATGATATTTGCAATAGCCTCATACAGAGCTACTGTGTGGGTTCAAGCAGTCAATATTTTGGTTAGCAAATAAGCAATTAATCATTGTAGTCACAGATCTGTGTTGGAGGAAGTGCAACCAGAGTGCTCCTCGGAAGCCAGATGGCAAAACATCGTCTCTCATACTTCAGACATATTGTTAGGAGGGACCAGTTGCTGGAGAAGGATATAATGTTTGGTAAGGTGAAGGGTGAGAGAAAAAGAGGAAGACTCCCAGCAACATCAATGAACTCAAGCGTGACAACAACTGTGAGGTTGGCCCAGGACCAGGCAGTGTTTCGTTCTGTTGTACATAAGGTCACTATGAGTCAGTACCGACTCGGTGGCACCTAACAACAATAAGTCATTAGGGCTCCTTTTAGAAGGGCAAAGTAGCCCTGGTGGCTCAGGGTTTAAGTGTTGGGTTGCTAAACACAAGGATGGCAGTTCAAACCCACTAATCACTCCAATGGAGAAAGATGAGGCTATCTGCTTCTGCGGATTACAGACTGAGGAACCCTATAAAGCAGTTCTATCCTACTTATTTTTGTTGAATTAGGTGCTGTTGAATGGGTACCAACTCATAATGACCTTGTGCACAACAGAATGAAAACTGCCCAGTTCTGCACCAGTCTCACAATGGTTGCTATGCTTGAGTATATTGCTAATGCCACTGTGCCAGTCCATCTCTTCGGGGTGATGTAGCCCAAGAGGAGAAAATCAATTGGACAACACCCAGCACCACAGGGTCTCAGATTCAGTGTCACTTCCGCTTCCCACCCAGAAATTCAGAGTCCTTCTCTCTTTTCCTTTCCTTGCTCTGGTTTGGAAACTCCTTAGTCCCCTCCTGCTCCACCGTCTTCTCGCCACCCCAACAGACTCCTTCTCTTCAACAGGACAGCCTGCCATTCCAGTGCTTTCACCAAGCTCTTCAGTCCCAGCACCTGCGAGTTCCCTATGTTTCTGTCAAGTATAGCCACATGTGTTCCATGCCATGTCTACAATATTTAGTTATCATTTCTAGAAATGTTTATAGAGAGCTGGCCATGTTGCCCTGTTGAGCTGTCAGATGATTCTTGTATTTTCATTAAAAGAGAACAACTTTACACCCATTTATTTGCATTATTTGCATACCTATAAGTAGATAATGATGCTATGTCTAAATTTGAGATAAAACTATTTCTTATAATTGTGGTGTTTTTAACAAACTATTCTATGTGATTTAATAAGAAATCTAAAGTTATCCATTAAGGTACATTTAAAATGAGAAAACAGTTCATTGTCAAATCGTCTGACTCTAAAAGAAATAAAGCATGATGAGTCTAGCTATAGCATATTTTTTTAAATATCAAACATGTTCAAATATGTGTCTAAAGTAAGAAGCAATGATCACTGTGTTTAATCTAGAATAACATAGTAATTCTGGCATATAATTATTAGACGTTGTTTCTTGTAATTTCTTGCAAATTAGTAGACTTGAAACTTTAGAGACTACACCATGAATACCACACAAAATCTGTTAATACTCCAGTACATAGCATCGATGGAAGCAAACACATACTAAAAAGACTCAATGAATGTTCTTTAGAGATTTTTTTTCTTAGGATGATGTTTCCCGGGACTGTCTTGAAAACAAGTTTCTTAACACATTTACCATGATAGGGTGATTTAAGGAAGCACTCATTGTAAAGGTCAAATAAACTGCCTTATCTCTTCTAACTAAATATTAAGTTAGCTTAGCTTCAGTGTTGCTTGAGTTGCAACATGCATTATAGAATACAGAGCTAATTACTTTACTGTTTCAACCCTCCAAGCAGTGCAGATGTTATGCAAATGGTTTAGGACTCATTTTCAGAAAGTAAACAATTGTGGTAAATTTTGCAAGGATATTTTCTTTTTTTTTTGCTTTAGCACTAAACTTTCTAAAATTGTTGCTAACGCAATGTTAGTGTCCAAATAAATTGAACTTTTTGTGGGGCAAAAACCTGTCAGATGTGAATATAAAATAGATTTTTTTAAGCTAATGGTGAAACTCTATTACATTGAAAGTCAAGAAGGCATTAGCTAGAACAATAGATATTATGTTGGCTCCACAATTGAATGGAACATATTTTCGTTATGCATTGGATCAGATGTATCTCTAATAAGAATAAAATCCAAACAGGTTTTTTCTTGTATTTTCTGCATAGTAAGCATTTCGAAACTTTCATAGTTCTAGACTAAGTGTGTTGGGAAGAAAGATGAATTAAGAAAAACAATGCTATGAATAGTAAATACTTGTAAAGCTAGCTTTGAATCTCAGTAGCTAAATAATTTTAAATTGTTTGTATATATATCATTTATGGGGCGTAGAGAGCTGAGTTTTAGTAATTTATAAGGATTCCTGCAACCAGAGGCTAATTGTTGGCTACTAAGCAAGAGATTGGACTCCTGGTATGGCAATGTAGGTACAACACTGGACTGTGAACTACGAAGTGAAGAAAGAGCTGGTGACGTACTCCCAAAAGATCACAGTCATTGAAAACGCTAGGACGTACATTCTAGTAGGAAATACACAAAGTTGCCCGGAGTCAGATTTGACTTGAATGCTGTTTTTGTTTGTTTGCCATAGGAAAGCAGAATGTAGAAACATTCTGCAGCAGTGTAAATTTTGAAAATTGGGTGTCTTCAATTCCTATTGCTATTATAAGAAATTACAGAATTTTATTGACCTAAAGTCACACAAAAGCCATGATACTGCATCAGTTAATCACTCTGATGCTCAGTTAGAACCCAAGCAGTGGCTTTGAGGTACAAAGACCTAACAATCTATTTCCAAAATGATTACAGTCTTGGAAACACTGTGAGGGAGTTCTACCCTACCACTTGGGACTGCTACAAGTCAGTCAACTGAAGGCTTGCTGCGGTTGGTTTTGTTAAGTCAACTTATAGGGACCCTGTATAGAGTTTCCAAGGTTTCAAATCTTTTGGGGAGGAGAACACCTCACCTTTCCCCCTTGGAGATGCTGGTGGGTTCAAATCGGACAACTTGTGGTTGGTTCACAGTCCAGCACTCAACATATGGAGTCACTGCATTCCCCCAACCTTGTGGTACCTAACAACAAAATCACACAAATTTAATGTTTTACAGTTCCTGAAGGTCCAAAATCAAGGTGTCAGCAAAACTCAGTGCTTTGGTGGGAGGGTTGGGGATGTTTTGTTGCCTTTCTACCTTCTAAAGGTCACTTGGGTTCCTTGGATGGTGTCCTCCTTCTGCATCCTGAAACCTCTCTCTCTTTCTCTCTCTGATTTCCTTTTCTATCATTACATTACACCACTTCCTGACTCCAGATTTCATCTTCCATTTGAAGAGTCCTTATGACCACAGCTAATTTGGCTAATCCATTTCAATATTTTATTTTAATCACATCTGCAAAGTCCCTTTTGCGGTGTGTAGTGGGTTTAATAGTTGCTTTCAAAGAGATGTGTCTACCTGGAAGTTCAGACTGTGATCCTGTTTTCCATAGAATCTTTGCAGATATAATTAGCACAGGAATCTTGAGGAGTGATCATTCTGGATTAAAGGTTACTTTAAAGTTAACAATCAGTGTCTTTAAGAGAGACAGAAAAGGATAAAACACAGATCACAAAGGACAAAGGAATGTGAAGAAGAAGGTAAAAATAGGAGTGAGTTCATCTACAGGCCAAGAATCAACAGGAATTACTGGCAGACACCAGAAATCAGGAGAGAGAACTGGAATTTTCTCCCTCGGAGCCTCTAGAAGAAGCCAACCTTGTAACATCTCAATTTAAACTTGTCCCCCATCCGCCACCTTCCAGAACAATGAGAGTATAAATTTCTCTTGTATTAAGCCACTCAGTTTAGGAAAATTTGCCAAGACAGCCCTAAGATGAGAATACAACGTCAGTGTTGTTCCTAGGTAGAATTCCCACCTTCCATACAGAAAGATGGGTAATGTGCGTCTGTCCGTCTTCCTTTCTTGGAGACATGCATGTGTGTGTGTGTGTGTGTGTGTGTGTGTGTGTGTGTGTGTGTGTGTGTTATGAATAGGTTTCAGAGAGCTTCCATACTAAGATAGACAAGGAAGAAAGCCATAATGATCTACTTCCGAAAAATCATCCAGTGAAAACTGAGTGACTCACAGTGATTTGATCTATAACCAATGATGGGATGGCACAGGACCAGGCAGTGTTTCCTTCCATTGTGCACGGGGCACTTGAGACAAAGGCCAAATCCATAGCAGTCAATAATAACAACTAGCGACAAACACACCACCACGTAAGGTAATGTCTTTACAGATTCTGGGGATCAGAGCATGGATATTTCTGGGGAGGCTATTCTGCATACCAAAGAGTGCAAAAATCCTACTAAAGTTGAGAAAGTAACCACATATTCTGACATGCCACATGAATTCTGTCTCATCGGTGTAGCAGGTTGTTTGAAACAATGTCTTTTGTCTCTTTCTCCATTGGCGATAATGAAATGATACCCAAGCGCAGAGGATTCAGTCATAATGTCATTCCCCTGGGGCAGCATGCTAAAAACCTGCTGCTGAAAAAGATTTGGTAAGGCTTCATCAAAAATAAACACATATTCTGCAAACTTGATATACTTATTCTGTCATTTAGAAATATTTGCTACTTTCTTAAATACTGTTTGCTGTTAAGTGCCATTGAGTTGGTTCCAACCCATAGTGACCCTGTATAGGGGTTTCCAAGAAACAGCTGGTGGGTTTGAACCACCAATCTTCTGTTTAACAGTCCAGTATTTATCCTACACACTATAACTTTTACTCCTAATATAATGAAATTTGTAGAAAATATTTAGTAAACCAAGGTTCTCAGAACAAAACAAGACCACCCCTCTCTGGGTTTTCTCTGTGAATTTTGACTGATTTCAGCAGAGATGGGTGTATTACTGCACACTGGAATTACTACACTAAATACATGTCTCAGAGACAAGAATGCCCAGTAGTTTTAATATCAATATATATATATACATATATGTGTGTGTGTATGTGTGTGTGTATTTGAACTCTTTATGTCCAACACTGGACTGAGAACCCATCAGCTGCTCCTCGGAAACCCTACACAGGATGGCCAAGTGTTGGAACCGATTTGACGGCACTAGCGTAGTGGTTACGAATCGGGCTGCGAACCTTAAGGTCAGCGGTTCAAAACTACCAGCCGCTCCGCGGGAGAAAGATGAGGCTTTCTACTCCCGTAAGGATTTACACCCTCGGAAACCCTGTACAGGGTTGCTATGGGTCGGACCCGACTCTATGGCACTTAACAACACAACAACAACAACAACAATATACATACATTGGTTTTACTTCGCATAGATGTAACATAAAATGGTATAACGTATCATTCTCAAAGAGTTCCTCAATTAACTATTACTCCCTACTTGTTTTACCAAAACCACTATTTACAGCTAACATTCCCAACTTCAATTCAGCCAAGAGTTATTGTTAAACCTTCCAAATAAGCCATGTTTTTGTTTTGTTTTGTTTTGTTTAACATTATAGTCTTCCAGTGCTCTTGTAATAATTTTAAATTCCTGTTAACTCTCTGCATAGATACTTTGTATCTGATTATTGTGCTCGTATATTGAGGTTATCTTTGGACTCCATCTAGGCTTCCCACACCTACTGACTCTGTGTGACAGCGTAGAGCTTCCTGTGTAGGCTTCCCTAGGCTGTAATGTTTGTGGGAGCTGATCATCAGGTGTTGCCAACACCAACGTTTCAGTTGGCAACCAAGCCCTTCACTGTTATCATCAGGAAAAATATTTAATGAATTTATTCAGAAATCAAACAAAATTCATTTTCTATACAATCAATAGCAGATATGTTATATGGTGTGTATTGAATTTGAACAATCCCAAATGAATGATAAAAATAGCCATGTCCTATGTGCAAACACCGACTTACCCAGGTGCCAATAATTCACAATAGGCATTTTCCATTTCATCAGATCTCTTTTCACAACTACCAATTAAATCTCTTTGTTGGATTTTGGCAATAATAAAAGAAACTGGCAACTCCTGTAACTACTCATGCTCCTAAACTTACTTCTTCACGCAGTGATGCCGTGCATACAAAGAACACAAAGGATGCTCTTCACAGTTTGATATCAGACAATGCAAGGAATTCAAACAGGCAAATATTTTAGCACACAGATATAAATATCAGGAGGAGAAATAGTCTGAGAATTAACCATTCATTGTATAAGATTCTATAATGCTCTACTGTCTTAAATTTCTTTTTAGGGAAGATGAATTATAAGGTTGTCTATAGATTTCATTACTAGTTAACTGCTACAAAAATATATAAGAAGTTATGACTCACTGAACCTAATTGAATGACAGTAGGTTCACCATTTCTCAGAAAAGTTATCTTTGGGTCAAGTTGTACTACTTGAATACAACAAGAAAGTGACGAAGATATTCTGACAAAACTATATACTGTCCACACTTCAAATAAGTTCTTTGGGGAAGAGTCATTTTGAGATGGAGAGTGAAATTGGAGACTGCTAGGGTACTGTGTTTTATGGAGTTCAGGTGTGACAGGATTCCTGGTATGGTGGTGTGGCCTAATGCACTGAACTGCAAGGTGTGTTTGAACTTCAAGGTCGGCAGTTCAAACTCACCAACTGTTCCTTGGAAACCCTATACAGGGTCCTTATGCATCAGAATGGACTTGACTTGATGGCACTTAAAAACAACAATAACAAGATTATTTTGTAAAACAGCAGATCAACAAAAATTAGGGAACAGTGAGAGGCCTTTACACAGTAGACCCAGTGGACACAAACATGGTCATGGAGATGATGCAGGCCAGGTCACGTTTCATTCTATCCCACTGACTTTAGTTATGATGAGAGACAACCCACCTACAACTAAGAGCAATAACAAGAGAGTATTTTAAACTATGAGTAACATATATTTAAAATGGCCAACTTCCATAATACTGTAGTTGATGGTTTTTCCTATAAATTTATGATATATACTAGCAATACATATATAACAATTTAATATACTTTAAACCACTAATGAATACTATAATGCTTTCCTTTTTTAAAAATCGCATGAATAAAACACTCTGCTCTTTGTTAGAACACTTTGACTACCTATTAACTTTTGGCATGTTTATAAAATTTCTAGATACGCACAGAGTTGTTGTTGTTGTTAGGTGTAATTGAGTCGGTACCAACCCATAGGACCTCATGTATAGCAGAACGAAACCCTGCCCGATCCTGGGCCAACCTCACTACTGTTGCCACGTTTGAGTCCATCTATGCTGCCACCTGGCAGATCCATCTCGTTGGGGGTCTTCCTCTTTTTCTCTGACCCTCCATCTTACCAAACATGACATCCTTCTCCAGTGACTGGTCCCTCCTGACAATATATCCAAAATATAAGGGATGAAGTTTGCCATCTTGGCCTCCAAGGAACACTCTGGCTGCACTTCTTCCAAAACGGATCCACTAGCACAAAATAATTATTCTTAAGTATGATCTTGAAGCAGCATTGTTATTCCAATACAGGATGGCATAATTATCCTTGATTGAAAGAAAGTGTTTTCAGTTACACAAATTTCTTGAAAACACATCTAGGTTTATGCATGTTTTAGACTAATGAAAGTCATTATCAAATGAAATGTATCTGTGCTTAGCTAATATAATTATTAATACTTTCAAGGTGTATATGAATAATACATCAAACACAATCTTTTTAAACAACAAAAAAATGTGACTTTATATAAAATGTCATGTTTAATGTTGTTGTTGTTGCTTTTAGGTGCAGTCAAGTTAGTTCTGACTCAAGATGCGCCTATGGACACACTATCCTAGTCTTTCACTGTGGCCACAATCTTTCTTAGATTTGAGCCCACTGTTGTATCTATTGTGTTAATTCATCTCATTGAGCTTCTTCCTTTATTTCTTTGACCTTCTGCTTTACCAAGCATTTTGTCGTTCTCCAGGGACTGGCCTCTCCTGATAACATATCCAAAGTCTAGTTATCCTCACTTGGCTGTACTTCTTTCAAGCAGATGTATTCCTCCTTCTTGTAATATACAGTGTGCTTTACATTCTTCACCAATACCATAATTCAAAGACATTGATTTCCCCTGTTGTTGTTGTTAAGTGCCATCAAGTCAGTTCTGACTCATAGCCACCCTGTATAGGGTTTCTGTGGAGGGGCTGGTGAGTTTGAACCACCGACCTTTTGACTCACAGGACCTTGTTCTACAAAGTCGCACCAGGAGTCCCCCTTGTTGTTGTTGTTGTTAAGTGCCGTCGAGTTGGTTCCGACCCATAGCGACCCTGTACAGGGTTTCCGAGGGTGTAAATCTTTACGGGAGTAGAAAGCCTCATCTTTCTCCCGCGGAGCAGCTGGCAGTTTCGAACTGCTGACCTTAAGGTTCGCAGCCCAATTCGTAACCACTACGCTACCAGAGCTCCTTAGGTCTTCTTTATTCATTATCCAATTTACACTCGCATAAGAGATAATTTAAAAGACCGTGGCTTGATTAAAACGTACCTTAGTCCTCAAAATAGCATCTTTGCTTTTTAATACTTTAAAGAGGACGTTTGCAGCCAAGTTTCCCAATGCAACACATCATTTGACTTTCTAAATGCTGCTTTCAAGGACATTGATTGTGAGTCCAATTAAAATGAAATCTATGACAACTTAAATATTTTCTCTGTTTATCATGATGATCCTTAATGGTTCAGTTGTGAGGAATTTTGCTTTCTGTATGTTTGAGATGGAATCCATATTGAAGGCAGTAGTCTTTGTTTTCACCAGTAAGTGCTTCAAGTTCTCTTTGCTTTCAGGAAGCAAGCTTGTCATCTGTCTGTCACAGGTTGATAATGAGTCTTTCTCCAACCCTTATGTTGTGTTCTTCTTCATGTATTCCAGTTTCTCAGATTATTTGCTCATCATACAGATTGACCACATATGGTGAAAAAATACAACTCTAACACAGATCTTTCCTAACCATACAGTGTCCTCCTCTCCTTTTTAAATGACTGCCTCTTTGTCTAAGTACAGACTCTACATGAGCACAATTAAGTTCTCTATAATTCCCATTATGCACCAGGTCTTACTATAATATACATACTATTGTCATGATGAGGAGCCAGCTCAACTGCCAAAGGGAATTTTAAACAACTGACATTCACAACTTCTATAACACTATGGTTGTTTTTTTCCAGAAATTGTTAGGATCCACATAGTTGTATGCCTATGTTGTTATTGTTGTGAATGCTTTCGAGTCAGTTCCAATTCATAGTGACCCTGTATAGGGCTTCCAAGACTGTAAATCTTTTTCTCGTGGAGGAAAAGCACTGATCTTGTGGATTTCAGTCCAGTGCTTATCCTACAGCACCACTGAGCTCCTATGCATAATCAATAAAACACAAGTAGGCATCTTTTTTTAAATTATCTGCTTTCAGCCAAGATTCATCTGACATTAGGGATTATATCCTTGTTCCATGTCCTATTCTAAATCCAGCTTGACTTTCTAGTACTTCCTCAAAAGGTATTACAACATTTTTAAAATTTCCTTCAGCAAAATTTTACTTGCATGTGATATTAATGATATTGCTTTAGTAATTTCTGCTTTCTTTAGAGCAGGCACATATATGAATCTCTTCCAGTTGGTTGGCCAGGTGGTGGTTTTCAAATGTCATGGTTTTCAAATTGCCTTCAGCGCAATTCAGATTTCTCCCTTGTATACCATTGATTCTTGATCCTACAATACTTCCTGATAAGATTAAACATTGAACAATTCTTTTTGGTGCTGTGACCCTGAGTATTCCTGTTTCAGACTCTTCTTACATTGTTTACTATTTTGTTCATAGGATTCTTTAACATTGCAACTGGAGACTTGATTTTTTTTTTCTTCAGTGTTTTCATCTTGAGAAATTCCAAGTGTGTTCTTCCCTTTTGGTTTTCTACCTTTGGATCTTTGCAGATATGATACTACTTTGCTTTGTCTTCTCAAGCTGCCCTTCAAAATGTTTTGTTAAAGTTCTTTTACTTCACCATTTCTTCCTTTTGATTTAGGTATTCTATATTCAAGAGTACTTTTCCGGGCTTCTTCTGACATTAATTTTGGTATTTTCTTTGTTCCCTATTTTTAAATGACCTTTTTCTTTCTTAAGGTATGATGTCTTTGATGTCACCCCAAAATTTGTTTGGTCTTGATCACTGGTTATCAATGCATCA
>NW_006408539.1:19603578-19642512 GCF_000296735.1 Chrysochloris asiatica
CTGGAAGATTTCAATTTTTATTCCATCAATTCCTGGTGCCGTGTTCTTTGCCAATCCCTTCAATGCACCTTCAGTATCATTGGCTCTCAGTCATAATCTACCTCTTGAAACGGTTGAACATAACCATTTCCTTTTGGTACAGTGACTCTGTGTAGTTTATTCCTTCCATCTTCTTTTGATGCTTTCTGTATCATTCAATAATTTGCCCAGAGAATCCTTCAATAACCAAAATCAAGGCTTGAATTTTTCTTCAGTTCCCCCAGCTTGAGAAATGCTGAGCGTGTTTTTCCTTTTTGGTTTTCTGACTCCAGATTTTTGCACATTTTGTTTTAATATTTGACTTTGTCTTCTTGAGCTGACCTTTGAAATTTTCTGTTCAACTCTGGTACCTCCTCATTTCTTCCATTTGATTTAGCATCTCTACACTGGAGAGGAAGTTTCGGTGTCTCTTCTCACCTCCATCTTGATCTTTTCCGTCTTTCTTGTCTTCTTAATGACTTTTTGCCTTTTCATGTGTGATGTGCTTGATGTCATCCCACAACTCTTCTGGTCTTCAGCCTTTAGTATCTAATATATCATATCTGTTCTTCAGATGATCTCTAATTCAGGTGGAATATATTCAATGTCATATTTTGGCTCTCGTGGACTTGTTTTCATTTTCTTCACCCTCAGTTTGAATTTGCATATGAGCAATCCGTTCCACAATCTGCCCCTGGCCTTTTTTTCACTGATGATATGGAGCTTTTCCATTTTCTCTGTGCACAGATGTAGTCAATTTGATTTCTGTGTATTCCATCTGGTGAGGTCCATGTGTATAATCGTCTCTTATGCTGTCTAAAGAAGGTATTTGAAATGAACAAACAATTGATTTTGCAGAATTCTATCATGCAATCTCCATAATAATTTCTATCACCAAGGCCATATTTTCCAACTACTGATCCTTCCTCTTTGTTCCCAACCTTTGCATTCTAATCACCACTAACGATCAATACATCTTGATTGCATGTTTGATCAAGTTCAGATTGAAGAATTTGGTAGAAATCTTCTATTTCATCCTCACTGGCTTTAGTGGTTGGTGCTTAAATTTGAATAATCGTGGTATTAACTGGTCTTCCCTGTAGGCACATGGATATTATCCTATCATAGACAGTGTTATACATAGTGACTGATCTGGATTTTTTTTTTTTTTTTTTTTTTTTGGCAATGAATGCAACACCATTCCTCTGCAATTTGTCATTCCAAGCATAGTAAACCATGTGGTTGTCAGATTCAAAATGGCCAATACCAGTCCATTTCAGCTCATTAATGCCTAAGATATCGATGTTTAAGTGTTCCATGTCATTTTTGACAATTTCCAATTTTCCTAGATTCATACTTCATACATTTCATGTTCTGATAATTAATGGGTGATTACAGCTGTTTCTCTTCATTTTGAGTTGTGCCCCATCTGCAAATGAAGGTCCCACAGGCTTTACTTCCACAGACTTTACTTCTCTACTTTGAGAATGCAGCTCTTCCCTTTGAGTCGCATTTTGAGTGCCTTCCAACCTGTGAGGCTCATTTTTCAGCACTATATCTGGCAGGGTTTCTCTGCTATTCGTAAGGTTTTCAGTGACTAAATATTCCGAATTAGTTCATCTCTCCTTCTCCCTAGTCTATCTTCATCTGGAAGCTCATCTGAAACCTGTCCTCCATGGGTGACCCTGCTGGTATTTAAAATACCCATGACACAACTTCTAGAATCACAGCAACTCACAAGCCACCACAGTACGTCAAACTTTAGGGAAGATCTTGAAATGTTCTTTTTGACAATGATGCCATGCCATTCCTCTTTAATTTGTCATTCCTAACAAATGATTTATTCAAAATGACCAAAATCAGTTAATTTCATCTCACTAATGCCTAGGATAAGAAACCCTGGGAGCATAGTAGGTTATGAATTGGGCTGCTAACTACAAGGTCATGAGTTCAAAGCAACCAGCTTTGATAAGTCTGTTTGCTCTCCAAAAGAATTACTGTCTCAGAAACCCAATACAGGGTTACGAAGAGTCTGAACTGACTCCACAGCATACCACTATCACCGCTACCAATGCCTAGTATATCAATATTTGTATAATGCCGTTTCATTTTTGACAACTACCAATTGTCCTAGATAATACTTTCCACAGTTTTCAGCTGTTTCTTCTCATTTTGAGTTATGCCATAACAACAAATGAAGGTCCCAAAAGCCTAACTCCATCCAGGTCATTGGGGTCAACTGTACTTTGAGGAGGCAGCTCTTTCCCAGTTGTATTTTGAGTGATTTCCCACCTGAATTACTTATCTTCCAGCAGTATATCTGACAATATTGCACTGTATTCACAAGGTTTTCAGTGGCTAACTACTCAGAAGTGGTCTGCCTCACCTTCCTAGTCTCCTTGTCTGGCATTGCTACTGAACCCTACCTTCCATAGATGACCCTGAAGCCATTTTAAACATTGTTGGCATAGATCCCAACATCACAGCAACTCACAAGCCACCACAGTAGGACAGACTGACGTACAGTATGGGGGAGGGGTGCTGTGTTGTCGAGTCAGTTCCAACTTATAACGATCCTGTCTATGGTTTCCAAGGCTGCAAACCGTCTCAGGAGCAAAATGTCTCATCTTTCTCACACAGAGTGGCTGGTGAACTTGAACAACTGAACTTGTGGCTAGCAGCCCAGCTTGTAACTCACTTACCCTCAGGGCTCTTTGATGGGTAGCCACATTGCTTATTCAATGCACATATTTAACCTGAGGAGTTGAAATCTGTTGAAAACATCATATAGGTTTTATTGGAGTTTTTTTCGTTTTCTCTTTTCTCTCTCTTCCAGTTATCTCTGTTGACATGGTGTGAAGTCATTGGAAATTCATAGAAGAGTATCAAGTTGACACATTTGTTGTTAAATAGATTGTTTCTTAAGAGCTAGAGCAGACCTTTAGCAAATTACTGTTGAGCTGTGGCACTTCAGGCACAGAGAAAAAAATCAATTAATTTCTGCTATATTCAATTGCAAAAAATGAAAACATCATTCCTGAATAGGCTTGCTTATAAAGAATACTATCCCAGTAAGTAATGTCGTTGTTTGGTTTTATTCCCTACAGTATCGACTTTGACAGACATAACCTGACATGGCTATGAAGGTACCTCAATATTCTTCCTTATCGTCAGTTATCACATCATCAGAAATCTACTGTGTTGCTTATAAAGCATCAGCAGCATTGAAAAACACCTAATGCATTTAAATAATTGCCCTTTTCTGGATAGAAGACAAAGCAACGTAGTATTATTTAACTGCAAAGTGTGAAACACTTGAACAGATTGATGTTGAGTATCTCTAACAAATGTCAAACAAGTATAAGACAGCAGATTGCTTATATCAATCAATAGCAACAGGCTACTGAAGAGATCGTATAGACTGATCCATCCTAACATTTTAAAGATAGTAGATTACACAGTTTGTGAAAAGTAAAATATTGGTGGGTGTGGTGTTCTGTGCAGTCGGTTTATTTCATGAAACTCTGGAGAGGGTTTCTGAGGTTGTACATCGTTATAGGAGCAGAAAACCTCATCTTTCTCCCACAGAGCAGAGGGAAGCTTCAGACTGCTGACCTGTTAGTAGCCCAATCCGTAACCTACTATGCTTCCATGGCTGCTTATGTAAAATGTTGTTGTTGTTGTTGTTGTTGTTGTTAAGTGACCCTGTATAGTGTTTCTGAGGAAATGACTGGTGAACTTGAACTGCTGACCTTGCGGTTCAAATGGATCTTGTTGTCCAGCGCATTAACCCACAGCACCAGAGTATATTTAGAACTCTCAGATTCAAATGAAGCAACCTTGGTTTGACCACTCGCCATCCCATTGCTAACAAAACTTTTTAGTGGTTCAGCTGAGACTGGACCACTTAGTTCTTTTCCACAGACAGGACTTGTGCTACAAACAGTCATTTGAATTTTCAGTGGATCTAATTACTTCTTCACCCAGAATGCCTTTCACCTTCATTTCAGAATTCACTTGGTATATTATTTTCATACAGCTGCCATAGCAATTTACCACACCTGGGTGACTTATAACAACAGAAATTTAATCTCCCACAGTTCAAGAGGCCAGAAGTCTGAAATAAAGCTTTATGCAACTTTGGTTCCTTTTGCAGATGTGAGGGAGAAGCCGTCCTATGCCCCTCTCCTAGCCTCTGCTTATGGTCAGCAAGCCTTAGTGCTCATTGGGTTGTAGACACATCATGCTGATTGGCTTCCTTCTTCTGAATGTCTGTTCCCTGTATGCATCTCTTTATGTCCTCTCCTCTTCTTAGAAGAACAATCGTCATTGGATTTAGGGTCCACCCTAATTCAATGTGACTTTATCTTAATTGTTATCACAAGATTTTATTTCCAGATAAATTCATATTGTGAAGCTCCAGGTATAGAAGGGTTTTGGCGAGACACTATTCAATCTACTACCCAGAAACACCTGAATTAAAATACAGAGACACCCTCACTATTGTAACACTTTCAAGATATTTGCTATAATAGCTTGTGAAAATTAACCTAAATTCAGTATTAGCTCTAACATATCTGCACGTTCATATGAGGGAAAAATTTAAGTTGAAAGAATCTAAGCAAGAATCTATAGGTGCATTGCAGTTGTATCTCGACAATGTTCCTAAGTGGGGTTACATCTTGTATTTGTGGTTGTACATTATCATTTTTATCATTTTGTCAAATTGAAGGAAAAAAAGCCTTATAGAAAGTGTCAAATCCTGAAAAAAATGTAGGCGAACCTATAATGACAAGAAAAGTTGTTCTTTAGCGGAAAAAAAAAATCTCTTAAGGAAGCTTACTCAGGAGGGAATGTGCTTACAAGGACATAAGCTTAGCCCTAGACAGGTTTTATAACAGCTCTACTGTTTTTGACTGAACTCCTGGAATGGCCCGTTGGTATCAGCAATGGATTGCAAATCACAAGGTTGACAGCTCAAACTCACCAGCTGCTTCTAAGAAACCCTGTACAGGGTCACTATAGGTCGGAACCGACTCGACGGCACAACAACAACAACACTGATGTACAGAGATGATAGTGAAATGAACTTTTTACCTTCTAAAACATGATTTGGACCTAGTGACCTTCACAACCTTCACAGCCTAATCTAAACACCTGCTGTGGTTGCTAAGGGATGTCCAGTCCGTTCTAACTAACATTGACCCTGTATAGGGTTTCTGAGACTGTAAATCTTTAAGGGAGCAGTAAACCTCATCTTTTTCCCTCAGTGGTTTTGAACTGTGGTCCTTGTGGTTAGAATGTGCACTGTAGTGAATTACTGAATGTATCTTATCGGACTTCAATGTTGGTTTGGACTGCAAGGTTGGTGGTACAAATTCACCAGCCCCTTCCTCAGAAACATTATACAGAGTCACTATTACTCAGAACCAACTCAATGACATTTAACAACATTCTTATGTAACGTCTCTTCTCATTGTTTTTGCCCTGCCAGGTCTGTCTGGGTAAGAGATGGTGGGAGGAATAGGATGGCATGATTCAGCTGTGGATGCTAACAGAGTTTGTTGTAATTATAAGAACTTGAAACTCTAGCAGGGGTATGAAACATGCCACCTCAGAAGCAGGAGGGTGAATATCATTACCATCAAGCAAGAAAAGCCAAGAGTGGAACACATCCTTTGGACCCTGAGATCCCTGTACACCAACTCCTAGATCTAGGGACAGAAAGTTGTGTCTCTGGAGGAATGGCCTAGGAACAGCAGCAGAACCAAGAGTGAGAACACCAGACGGAGGAATTGGCCTTCCAGTCCATGAAACAAGTAAAACTGAGTGATTTGGGGCAGGAGGGTTGCATGTACAATGGGGTGCCTCCAGACACTTCATCTGAGAGTCTAGGTGTACTTACTCACGGAACTAGAGCTGAGTAGCCCTGGCTGAAGCTTATGGTGGCATGGTGTGTCCTGTGGGCATTTGTCAGCAGCCTTAGAAGATCACTGTAACATTGGCCAGACACAGAGCACACTGACGAGAGGTTGGCCTGACTGGAACAACTGGCCCTGAGCATCCTGCTTTGTAACCTGTGAACTCCCTTAATACACCCAGTAATTGGAGTGTGGTATCTGAGTTCTGTGTGACCATTGGAATGAATTATTGAAGCCAGCTGAGAAACAGAGTACTGAGAAAGGAATGATGTGCTGTTATCAATTTTTGCAGAAGTCCAGTTCTCATCCTACTATACCACCTGGTCTCTGGTTAAGTTGATGAGGAGCATGACACTGATCCAATAGGAAACATGAGAAAAAGTTTGGGCATCAAGCTTAGAAGGCAGTTATCAAAACAGATAAAGGACCCCTGTTTTTGAAGTTTTCTTTACTGATTTCCTGAATCTGGTTTTGAAGTTTTCTTTACTGATTTCCAAAGTGTTGAGGAATTATCTGGCCATCCTATCCCCGTATAATTAAGTATATCTTACGGCTTTATGACAGGCCCAGGGCTTTGTGAACAGTGAAAATTCTGAAAAGCTTTTACCATCAAATCGTGAAGACTTTACTCCTAAGGAACGAATTCATTTTGCAGCTCATCATTCAGAAGAGGAAGACCAGTATCTGTGAATATGCCAAAATTATAATCGACACTTTATAAGGGAAGGGGGTGGTGGTGTGTGCTTGCTTAAGAGCATAATCATGACATGACCAGATACAGCACATTAAAAAAGAAGACGAGACAGTCTTAACTTTATCACGGGTAGAAGTTATTATCAACCTTGAGTCCTTTGGTTCCTTAAATCTGGACAATGATGAACATGTAGCCTCCCTTTTCCCCTGGTTCCTTCAGTGACATTCCCTTAACTGACCACCCATCAGCATCTCCTTCATCACCCTTCTCTGGTCACCAAACCCCTTCATTCCTAACTAACTCAGAAAACCCCTCCATTGTGCTTGGTGACGTTTGCATTCTTATATAGCCTTCCCATGTTATTTCATTCCATGTATTGCTGAGTGACTGTCCAACACAATTTATGTCTGTTGTCCAGGTATAATCCATCAGAGCACACTAGTCTCACTGAAAACTACCTCAGTCTGTTTCTGATGACAGCATACGTATGCTGCAGTTTATTAAAAGATAAGTTTGTACTGGATACTGTATCAATATCATATTCTGCACAAAAGCATACTAACCAAAGTTCATCCATTAGGAAATAATTAGGTAATAATAATAAAGTTCATCCATCAGTAAATAATGAATCAACTCCTTGGTGAGTTTTTACTTAGATATTTTATATTATTTTAAGGACTTGTGAAAAAATTGGGGGTTTTGTTTAGACTGGAAATGTATACGCTGATCATGATATATGTTGTTGTTAGGGACCATCAAGTCAGTTTTGACTCATAGCGACCCTATATAGGGTTTTTGAGGAGTGGCTGGTGAACTTGAACGGCCGACATTGTGGGTCAAATGGACCATGCAGTCCAGCTCATTAAGCCACAGCACAAACCCAGGACCCCACACACAATCTGAAAATTGATTATTCAGCATGTGTGTAGAAACTGATCAAAATCTGAGAAATGAGGGCTATCCGTACTAATGTTTGGTTCAAGAGACAAAGAAGAGATTTAGATCTCAATTAGTACTAATTGTTCTCCATCTATTATAGTAGATGATTTTTCTAGTTTGTTTCATAGCAAGAAAGTCTGAGAGGGATAGAAAGTTAAATCTTTTTTGCTTAATACTCTGTCTCCGTCTAAAATAAAACTGCAATTGCTGGTCAGGACCCTTAGCTGACATTGAGAGATGATTTGTATTTATATATAATCGAATTAAAGCAGTTGTTTTTGTTTTATGTGATTTGTGGTACATGCTATTTTCTCTTTTAATTTCAAAACTCATGAAGACAAATTTATTAATGTTGTTGGAAAGAAACATGGTTGTTGTTGCTTAATCTGGCATGGATTAACAAAGCTCCTTGTATGTCTGACAAAAGGAAACAGAAAGCATTGTTTAGAAAACATAAGGGGTTATCAAGATTAGTTTTATTAAACAACTATCATACGCTGACACAGCTTTCTTTTAAGTGCATGGAATAAATGAATAGATCTCTTCTGTAACTGAGATTCAGCTGGGCTTTTATTTGATCATCTCATTGCCTGTAATAAACTAGGATTTATTCAAATAGAGCAAGCTAGCTCTCTTGTCTTTTTAAAGCTGAATTAGGCAGCATTTTAACCATGAGTGAAATCGCGGAGATTGCATCTAAGCAGCTTTGACTCCATTAGTGGGGAGAAGGAATGCCAGCTAAGGACAAGGATAAGCATCCTATGATAGATTTAGGACCCTCTCCACATCTTTTTTCTTTACAACTGAAACTGGCATTTGCATTATAAAGACACTCACATTTGAAGCAAATGCAAGCTCCACCTAAAAAGTTTATTTCATCATTGTTTTATTAAGCAAATAATAAAGAAGAATACTCCTGACACCATGCAAGAATACAAGGCCATGCTTTATTCGGGTCAAGCATTGAGGAGCAATGGACACTCTAACTGTGATTCCAGTGGTTCCATTGTGTTCCCAGCTTTCTTCACACCCAGTGGCTGTATATTTTTTATTTGAGACATCAGTGCTTCACCTATTGTTATTGTTAAGTGCTGTCATGCTGGTTCAGACTCATATAGATGCTGCATAGGATTTCTGAAGAGCAGTTGGTGGGTTTCACCCACTGTGGTAAGCAATTCAATGCTTATCCTGAATGCCACCGCAGGACCCCTGGTTCACCTACTGGGACAAGTCAATTCCATCAGGAAACCCTACCCTGACATAAGTACTAATTGAATATTGTTGTTGTTAAGGGTCATGGAGTTGATTCTGACCCATAGTGACCCTGTCTCGGGTTTCTGAGGAGCTGCTGGTGGGTTTGAATCACTGACCTTGAGCTTCAAACTAACCTTGAAGTCCAGTGCATTATCCTGCAGTGCCACACTAGGACTCAGATGTCAGTGACCATGCATTTCAAATGTAATTTCCATTTGTTGAGCAAATAATTCATTGTAGAATACATATGATAATGACAAATCAACTTTGCTTGAACACCTTTAACCATGTTGCACATTTAAAGGCACATATTTTACAAATGAATAACTTTTTTTTTTTTTTAAGAAAAGGAAAAAGGGAGCTATTGATGTAAAGTTATGAAACAAAGAATGAAAATTAAGCTTAAAGTTATCAGTTTACGCATGGATCCACTTACCACTTCATTTGTTGTTTCAAGCAGTTATCCATGTTTTCTTTCAATAAATATTTGGTGAACCGTACTATGTGGGAGTGCAGTGGTTCCATGCCATAGGCACTGGACTGTGAAACACAAGCACCAAGGTTTGAGCCCACCAGCAACTCCACGGGATAAAGATGAGGCCTTCTGCTTCTGTGATGATTTACGGCTGGCCCACCAGCAGTATAAGGCCTATGAAATCATTTGGTCTGTCTCTGCTGAGACAGTCACAGTTCCAACCATCACATTGTTGTTGTTGTTAAGTTCGGTCAAGTCAGTTCCTAACCATAGCAACCTTGCATAGGGTTTCCAAGGAGAGACTGGTGAGTTTGAACCACAGTTCAGATCGACCTTGTAGTCCAGCGCATTAACCCACAGCACCACACCAGGACTCCAGCCATCGCATTGATGGCGAGTTAATTAAATATTTGACCAAATGTATTATTGTTGTTGCTAAGTGCCATTGAGTAGGTTCTGCTGCCTAGCGACCCTGTATAGGGTTTCCAAGGAGCAACTGGTAAGTTTGAACTGCCAACCTTGTGGTTCAAACTGATCTTGAGGTCTAGTGCTTTATCCTACTAGACCATGCCAGGACTCCAAATTTGACCAAATATAGCAAGATAATTTTTAAGTTGATATTTTTGTATGACCTGCAAATGATTTTATACATTTTAGTAGTTGGTAGTTTTGAACCGCTCACCTTGAGGTTAGCAGCCCAACTAATAACCATTACACTACCAGAGCTCCTTCCACCCCTTATAAAGCCTCAGAAACCCTATACAGAGTCGCTATGAGTCAGAACAAACTCAAAGGTACTTAAAAACACAAACAACTATGGGCTAGCCTTAGTGCAATGTAAGGTGATAAAAATATTAACACACCCCAATGTGCTTTGTATGTCCTTTACATTCCCCAGTCTTGGGCAACATAAATAAATAGGGAATGCCAATATATTACAATAAGTGCTAGCACAGAGGTAAACTCCAGGTAGACGGGGTGTATCTTGAATTTTCAAATTATCAGATAATAATATTAGTATTTGGTAATAGATATTCTGGAAACTATAGAGTCTGTTTTGCTTTTGAATCTCATTTTTAATACAAAAGCCAAGTAGAAGGCGAAAGTTGTTTGTTTGATTTTCTGGTCCCTTTCCGTGGGCAAATGACTTAATCTGTTTCTCAAAGTTCTAACTATTCCAAAACAAAAATATCAAGGAGTAGAATTATTATCTTGGAAAAAAAAAAAAGTAACTTTTATCATTCATTTTTATAACTCATCATCACATAAGAAACATTGTTAGAAAGCATTTCGTGTTTAGTAACTTGTACATTAAACCAACAGTATTAATTTGCCATTAGCTACTAATATAGATTTCAGTGATAAGATTGATTTGATACAAAATATAGTGAATAATCTGATCTTCTTAATCAATTAAAATGGAGTTCCTGGTGTGCTGTTGTAGGATAAGCACTAGACTGCTAACCATAAGGTCGGTTGTTTAAACCCACCAACTGCTCCTTGGAAACCCTATACACAGTTGCTATGAGTCAGAACCAGCTCCTTAGTACTAAAACAACAATAATCAATTAAAGGAGCCCTTGTGGTACTAACCACAAGTGTGGCAGTTCAAACCCATCAACTGCTCTGCAGGAGAAGAATGAGTATTTCTGTTCCCATAAACATTAACTGCCTAGGAAACCTTACCCAGAGTCACTGTGAATGAGAACTGACTTGATGGTGGTCTTGGTGACTGTGTGCCGTGGAGTCAGTTCCAACTCATAGTGACCCTGTACAGGGTTTCTGAGGCTGTGAATCTTTATGGGAGCAGAAAGCCTCATCTTTCTCCCGCGGAATAGCTGGTGTTTCGAACTGCTGACCACTACGCTACGGTGTTTCGAACTGCTGACCACTACGCTACCAGAGCTCCTTGACTTGATGGTAGGGTTAGGATTTTTTTTTAATTAATTTAAATTAACTTAATTTAAATTAGTTGCACAAGATAAGGCAAACTGATTATCTTCTTTGTGTAAGTGATAACCAAGTTGTTTTTTCTGATAATTATTGATCAAGTCCACTTTTAATGCCTTCCCCTTTTTTTTTATAATAATAAAATAAGTTCATATGTTCTAAGTGAAAGAAGGAATGATTAAATGATTAACCTCTTATAGTATGTTATTGTTGTTGTTAAGTGCCGTATGGTCAGTTTCCACCCATAGTGACCCAGTATTGGGTTTCCGAGGAATGGCTGGTGAGCTTGAACCACCGACCTTGCAGTTCACACTGACTTTGCAGTCCAGCACATTAACCCACAATGCCACACCAGGACTCCTCATATGGCATATATATATATATATATAATGTTCTGCGTTATTAAATATACAATGCAAGCATATATTTTTTTAAAATAAAGTTGACAAAGAAACAAAAATACAAGGTTCAATTAGGAAACTTAGGACCAATTCCCATGAACCTTCATTGTAAGCTATTTTCAGCCATGTCATCACAGCATCCTGTTCTCAGAGAGGAGTTGTAGAAACAACCGTTGTATATACACATTTTCTGCTAGATATGAATCTTCATTGCTCTCATAAGCTATATCTGATATCTGTCCATAGAATTACAGGCTAAGAAAAGGTCAATAATAGTTCAAACATTTGTCATTCTTGACAGATTTATCTATAATGTGATATGGAGAGAAATAGTAGAAGAAAATAAATATTGATGGATTTCATTCCTTCATGAACTAAAAATGTATATGAATAAAAATTATTTACACATTTCTAGCTTTAAAACAATCCATTGTAGAGCTCTTTGCTAAATTCTTCTTCATTGGCTTCAATAGAAAGCATTAAAAATAACTAAAATAAAAGACTACTACACGTCTGTCAGTATGTTATTTTGTGATGGCATACATGTTGTTATCATGCTGGGAACTATGCCACTAGCGTGTAAAATACCAGCCAGGTCACCCATAGCAGACAGGTCTCAGTGGAGCCTCCCAGACTAACACAGACTTGGAAGGAAATGGACATGTATTTCTAAACAAAATGGGCAGGGAAATCCTTATGAATGTTGTTGTTGTCATGTGCCATTGAGTTGGAACCGACTCATAGCGACCCCATGCACAGCAGAACGAAACAATGTTCGATCCTGGGCCAACCTCACTACCGCTGCCACACTTGAGTCCATCAATGATGCCACCTGGCTGATCCATCTCGTTGGGGGTCTTCCTCTTTTTCTCTGACCCTCCACCCTACCCAGCATGACATCCTTCTCCAGCGACTGTTTCCTCCGGACAATATGTCCAAAGTAGGAGAGACGAAGCTTAGCCATCCTGGCCTCCAAGGAGCACTCTGGCTGCACTTCTTCCAAAACAGATCTATTGGTTCTTTTGGCAGTCCATGGCACTTTCAGTATTCTCCTCCAACACCACAACTCAAAGGCATCAATTCTTCTACGATCCTCCTTATTCACTGTCCAGCTCTCACATCCATATGAGGCTATTGAAAACACAATGGCCTGGGTCAGGCGCATCCTAGTCCTCAAGCTGACATCTCTGCTCTTCAACACTTTAAAAAGTTCCTGTGCAGCAGATTTGCCCAGTGCAATACGTCGTCTGATCTCTTGACTGCTAATTCCGTGAGTGTTGATAGCTGATCCAAGAAGAATGAAGTCCTTGACAACTTCAATCTTTTCTCCATTGATAAGAATGTTGTTTATTGGTCCAGTGGTGAGGATCTTTGTTTTCTTGACAAGGGAAATGTCTGATATAGTGCTAGAAAATGAGCCCCTCATTGAAGGCCCTCAAAATATTGACTGGGGAAGAGCTGCCTCCTCAAAGTAGAGTTAACCTTACAGAGATGACTGGAATCAAGTTTTCAGCACATTCATTTGTTGATGTTGCAAGATTGAAAATGAGAAGAAACAGCTGCAACCATTCATTAATTAGATGTGGAAGCTATGAATCTAGGAAAATTGGAAATCCTCACAAATGGAATGCACAAACTTCAAGATCTCAGGAACTAGTGACCTGAAATGGACTGCTGTTGGCCATTTTTAATCAGACAATCACATGGTCTACTGTGCCAGGAATAGCAAACTGAAGATGAATAGCAAACATTCATCCTCAAAGGGACATTTCAAGATCTAGTTTTCCCCTTGAAACTGACAAAATCATGTTAAAAATCAAGTCACTAATTGAGTCAAAATTATTATAAAAAGAAAAAGAAAGTTGGATAATCAATCCTATTTAAATTTACAGCAATATAAACTATATTCTACATAGTAAGGTATTAATAAAAGCATAAATTAATAAATAGAAGAGAATGAAGTTAGAAAAATAGACTCCAAAACATGTAGCACATTGTTTTTCAAAGACATCAGTGCAAAAAGAAAAAATCTTCATAAATTGTGTTGAGACCTTTAATCCAAACTCACCACCTTCTCCCTGCTCACTCCCCCCGCCCCACCACACACACACACACACACACACCTCAAAGTGGGCCCTCCCTCATCTACTAGTAAATGATCCACTTTGCAACTGAAGCTTCAGTCAAACCTACTAGGAATTTTGGAGTGGACAGGCCCCTTCAAAACTGCCTCAAAATGAAGTTTTTGCATCTTCAATTTCAAGCTGAAATTGAACAGTCACTCCCTTATTTCACTGGAAATAAGCAAAACTTTGTTCCCTCAGCTAAGGGCAATTCCCACTGAGGAATGCAGGGTGAGTCCCTGGATCATGACTCATGCTTTACAGTATTCCATGATTTCTGCATTCTCTTAAATCATTTTTCTTTGGAATGGGCACAAATATGGATCTCTTCCAATCCAATCACTTGGCCTGGTACCTGACTTCCAAATTTCTTGACATAGACGAGTGAGCGCCTCCAGCGCTGCATCAGCCTGAGACATTCCAATTTGATTTTGTCAATTCCTGAAGTCTTGTTATTTTACCAATGCCTTCAGTGCAGTTTGGATTTCTTCCTTCAGTACATTGGTTCTTGATCATATGCTAACTCTTGAAATGGTTGAACATCGACCAATTCTTTTTGGTACAGTGACTGTATATCCTTTCCGTCTTCTTTTGATGTTTCCTGCATCACTCAATATGTTGCCGATGCTGTTGTTGTTGAGTGCCATTGAGTCGATTCTGACCCATAGCGACCCTGTATATGGTTTCCAAGGAGCAGCTGGTGAGCTTGAACCACCAATCTTGCAGTTCAACCGGTTTTGCAGTCTGGCACATTAACTCACAGTGCCACACCAAGACTCCATATTGCCAATAGAATCCTTCAATATTGCAACCCAACTCGTGATTTTTATTTTTTTTTTTTTTTCTTCTGTTCTTTCAGTCTGAGAACTGCTGAGTGGGTTCTTCCCTTTTGGTTTTCTATCTCCAGGTCTTTGTGCATTTTATTATTATAAAATTTCATTTTGTCTTTGCAAGCTGCCCTTTGAAATCATTTATACAGCTCTTGTGCTTCATAATTTCTTCCAGTCCCTTCAGCTTCTTTAAGTTCAAGAGCAAGATTCAGTCTCTTCTGACTTTCATTGTGGTCTTTTCTTTATCTACTATAGCTCTGGTAACGTAGTGGTTACGAATCGGGCTGCGAACCTTAAGGTCAGCGGTTCAAAACTACCAGCCGCTCCGCGGGAGAAAGATGAGGCTTTCTACTCCCATAAGGATTTACACCCTCGGAAACCCTGTACAGGGTCGCTATGGGTCGGAACTGACTCGACGGCACTTAACAACAACAACAACTATAGTTTTAATGACCATCTGCTTTCTATATGTATGATGCTCTAGATGTCATCCCACAACTCCTCTTGTCTTTGGTCCTTAGTGCTTAAACATCAAATCTGTTTTTGAGATGATCACTAAATTCAGGTAGGATATACTCAAGGCCATATTTGGGCTCTTGTGGATTTGTTATAATTTTCTTTAGCTTCAGCCTGAATTTGCATACAAGCAACTGGTGGTCTGATCCACAGTTGGCCCCTGACCTTGTTTTGGCTGATGATATTGAGCTTCTCAATCATCTCGTCCCAGAAATGTAATCAGTTTGATTCCTGTGTATTTTGTTTGGTGAGTTCCATGTGTATAGTTGTTGGGAAAAGGTACTTGAAATGAATAAATCATTGGTCTTGCAAAATTCTACCATAGGATCTCCAGCATTGTGTTTCTCACTATGACCATATTTTTCTACTGATCCTTCCTCTTTGTTTCCAACTTTTGCAATCCAAACACAAATAATTAACAATGCATCTTGATTGCATGTTTGATCATTTTCAGACTGAAGAAGTTGGTAGAATTATTCAGTTTTATCATCACTGGTTAGTGCATAAATTTCAATAATAGTCGTATTAACTGGTCTTCCTAGTAGGTATATGGCTGTTATTCTATCATAGACAGTGTTGTACTTCAGGATACATCTTGAAATGTTCTTTTTGATGATGAATGTGATGGCATTCCTCTTCAATTCGCCATACTGAATCATATGCGTCTCCAATTCAAACTAGCCAGTACCAGTCCATTTCAAGCCCGTGATGCCTAGGGTAGAAATCTTTATATGTTCCATTTCATTCTTGATGACATCAATTTTCCTAGTTTCATATTTCATACATTCCAAATTCCAAATATTAATGAAGCTGATTCTTTTCATTTTGAGTTTTCCCCCAACATCAAATGAAGGTAGAGAAAGATTTGGTCTATTCAAGTCATTAATATCAATTCCACTTTGAAGAGGCAGCTCCTGCACAATCGTATTTTGAATGTCTTCCAATCTGAGGGGCTTTATCTTCCTGAACTACATTAAACACTGTTGTACTGCTTTTCATAAGTTTTTCATTGCCTAAGCTTTCAGAAATGGTCTACCTCTCCTGTTTTCTAGTCTCTCTTAGACTGGAAGCTCATCTGAAACCTGTCCACCATGAATGAATGCTGGTATTTAAAATACAAGTGACAGATCTTCCAGAATCACAGCAACACACAAGCCACTCCAGTACAACAAGCTGACAGATGAATGGTGGCTGGTTCTTGTGGTGGTGGTTGTAGTGGTTGTATATCATGGAGTCATTTCCAACTCATACTAACCCTGCATAGGGTTTGTTGTTGTTGTTGTTAAGTGCCTTCGAGTCAATTCCGACCCATAGCGACCCTGTACAGGGTTTCCGAGACTGTAAATCTTTACGGGAACAGAACGCCTCATCTTTCTCCTATGGAACAACTGGTAGTTTCGAAGTGCTGACCTTGAGGTTAGCAGTCTGACTCATAACCACTATGCACCAGAGAATTTTCTATATTTAAAAGTAATGAAAGAAAACTTAATTTGGAGGGAAAAAAAACCTTTCATAAAAATGGATAATATACACATATAAAAATAGTAACATCAACCTAATAAGAAACATGGCATGTTTTTAAAATGATATATTTATCACTGAAAATTTTAATTTTAAATGTACTAAGCTTCTACCAATATTCATGAAGCCCCTAAAGATGACTCAGAAAACACCAAAAGCTAACATGCACACTGAAAACTATAAAACATTACAATAATCTGAAAGGAAGTACAAGACCTATGGGGCTGCATTGAGAATCACAATTGGCAGCTGACACGAGGTTTGCCAATTGGAGCAGATGGCATGGATATGCTTTGGTCCTCTGCCACCACACTCCCTGGTAAGCGACCAGGACCTATGCCAATGGAAAACTTGGAAGTTTCTCTTCTGCACAGATCGTAATATACCTGCTCTCCTGTGGCTAACCTGCTCTCATGCACCTCTCACTATGCATAATTTACTATTTTAAAATGAGTAATGAAATGTTGAAACAGCTAAGAGAAATTCTGTTAAATGTGGTGGGCCCGGTCATCGGTAGAAGTACCACTGGTCACAACTGTTAAGGATTATAGTTATTCTTGCTGTTTTAGTTCTTTTTCTAAATTATTTAATCCTATGGCATCGTAGTGTGGTGCTGTGGGCTAATGCACTAGACCGCAAGGTCAGTTTGAACTGCAAGGTCAACGATTCAAATTCACCAGCCGCTCCTTGGAAAGCATATGAAGGGTCACTATGATTCAGAAACAACTCGACAGCACTTAACAACAATAACAACAAGTGTCACCTAAGAACTCCTGGTATGGTACTGTAGGATCATCACTGGACTTCAAACCACAAGGTTGACAGTTCAAATCAACTAGCTACTCCTCGGAAACACCATACAAGGTCCATATGTGTTAGAACTGACTCAGCAGCACTTAACAACAAGAAAAAGTGTCACACAAAGAACTGTGGCTTTGTGATATTGTTATACCTTAGTAAAATGCCAGTCACGAGTAAGCAAATATTTTCTAACCCAAGAAAATTATATTGGAACCCTGATCATCCTCTGATGTTTCCAAATCAAGAAATTGACATTTGCTTGCTTGTATTCTCTCTGCTAAACAGTCTTGTAGCTGAGCTTTCTGTTTGGTAAACAAATGCTCTAAAGTGGCTTCTGTGAAGATGGTCTTCCTTACACCATTGGCTTGAGTAGTGCAAACATATGCTGATTTGCTGCTTAAATATGAAAGTAAGAGATTCTCTCCAACAATTCTTTTCTCATGCTTCTGAGATGTATACCCCATGGACTACGAGAAAAGACAGCGTGAACCATAAATATTTTCTTCTAGAAACACTGGATGTGTCTAGATAATTCTTCATTCCAATAGAGTAAAGCATAAACTCAGTTCTTTATGAGGTAGATTTCAAACAACAAAATGATACAGTTCAGTAGAAGGGACATGGGGGGCAATGTGTCTCCAAAATTGTGTAAGGCCCTAAAATCATCAACTCAATCCTCTACTACCACTTGGTCCAAAGAAGCCCAGGTGAAACAATGGTTACACTCTCAGCTGCTAACCAAAAGGCAGTTCGAATCCACCTGCAGCCCCTTGGAAAGAAGATGTATCAGTTGGCCACTGGAAAAATATTGTCAAGTGCCATTAGGCTGATTCTGACTCATATGACCCTGTATAGGGTTTCTGAGGAACAGCTGGTGGGTTTGAACCACCAACCATGTGGTCAGCAGGCCAGTGCTTATCCTACAGTACCACACCAGAACGCCCCCATAAAGATAACAGCGTTGGAAATCCTTTGGGGCCGTTCTACTCTGTAATTTAGTCATTGTGAATCAGAATTGATTTGATGGCAGCAGGTTTGATTTACCATGTGGTGTAGATTTCTCAACACTTTGTTGTTGTATACCATTGAATGGCTTTTCCCTCATGGAAGCCTTATAGGACAGAGCAGCAATGCCCCATAGGGTTTCCAAAGCTACGGCTGCCATATCTTTCTCCCACAGTGTGCTGGTGGGTTTGAAACATGGACTTTTTGCTCGATTCTTTCCATTACTCTGGATTTTCAATATTGCTGAGACGTCCAAACCCTGAGTTCCTCTATTTTCTTCTTCTCAAGCCCTTTATCCTTTGCTGTTTTCCATCAAACACAGATTCCATGATCAATAATTTCCTCTTGTCTTGGGACTATCCTCTCCTCAGCTTAGCTTTCCCATGGTCCTTGGGTTTTTCTACTGCCAACTGCCCTCTAGTCAAATGCAACTCAAACCGTTCTATGTGTATCCGAGTAGAAGTATCCTTCCTAGGGTTTTCGCCAGCTCAACTTTGTCAGCAGGAGAGTGCATGGCCTTTCTTCTGCAGCAATTCTAAAGGGACTGGGACCTCCAACTTTGTGGTTAGCCAACAAAGGTGCTAACCGTTGCATCGCTCCCCTTTCATTTTAACTACTTTTAGGAATAAGTTCAAAGATTGACAGAGTCAACATCTTCCTTCTCTGATGCTATGCCTGGTCTACTGAGACATGATAGAAATAACAGAAAAGAAATACACAATTACAAAGATTATGGTTTGTACTTCTTTCTTTAACTATGTACAGACTAAGACTATATGGAAAAAGAATTTGTTGGTCAGTGGTTAAGACCTCAGCTAATAACTAGGGCCTTGATGGCACTGTGGGGTAAGCATTGGGCTGCTAATCGTAAGGCCTTTGGCTCAAAACCACCAGCCACTCCACAGAAGAAAGATGAGGCTTTCTGCTCTCGTAAAGATTTACGGTCTCAGAAACGCTATGAGTTAAAACAAACTCCATGACAGTGGATTTGGGTTTTTCCGTTTTAATAACTGGAAGTTTAGTAGTTTGAATCTGCCAGCAGCTTCACAGGAGAAAGGATCTGGTGCTCGGCTCAAGGAAAGCTTCCAGAAGTCAACCCCTGGAGCTCCTGGTACACCTAGAGGCCAGACTAGAACTGCCTGATAGGGTTTCTAAGGGTCTACATCTTTAGGGAAGCAGATTGCTACATCATTCTCCCATGGAGTGGCTAGTGGGTTTGAACCATAAATCTTTCTATTAGTAGCCAAGCTCTGTAACCACTGAACCACAAGGGCTCCTGAAAAAAATGTTGTGGATGTTGTTGTTAAGTGCCTTTAAGTAGGTTCTGACTCATAACAACTTTTATAAGGCTTCCAAAGAGTGTCTGGTGGGTTTGAACCACTGACCTGTGGTTAGCAAACAAGTGCTTCTTCTACTGCACCTCATCAGAACTCCAAGGAAACCCAATAGGAGAGTTTTGCTCTGTCCTATTGGCCTTCTGGTGTGGTCTTATAGGATAAGCTAACCATCAGCTTGGCATTCATAGGGTCACTGTGAGTCAGGGCTAACTCAACAGCACTTAACCACAGCAATAGCCTGGGGTCATTATGAGTCAGAATGAACTGAGGACAAACAACAAGGCATATATGAGACCAAATATTGCAGATACACTCCTGACATTTTCCTTAACCAATGTGAATATTCCTATTGCAGTATTTTATTTAAAAAAATAATTGTCACAGATGTAAACACCAACATATAGTAAACCTGCAAAAGCTAGACTCTGTATAAAGAAAAGAAGGAAAACTCAAATGTTTTCCACTAAAAGGAGTGATTTAACAAAAGAGGTAAGACTGCACGTTGTCAAAGATGGGAATTTTGTGAGACTGATACAAACAAGGCCCTCCCATTAGCTTCACTCTATTTGCAAATTGGAGAATGCAGAGACTAGAAATCCCACATCTGCAAAGAATGAATTGCAGATTGGAATTGTTTTTGGGAGTTGGCTGTGAGTGTTTCGCATAGAGACATGAAGTATGGGGAAATGCACCCCACTATGAAGCTGGAGAAATCAGGAGTAGGAGTGCCATCTGCCATGGTGGAGATGCCAGCTACCCATCAGTTCAATGTTTGTAAGCATTGTAAAATTCCTCAAAGGATGTCTGTGCTGTATAAAGTGATGTCACTTACAAAATCAAGTGCAAATATTCATGCATGGTGTGTGTGGGAATACACAATATTGAGATAGCTGTTGTTCTGAACAAGACCTCAAAGTGGAACATTCTTGAGAGAACAGCAAATGAAGAAGGAAGAAATGCTCCATTGTTTTTAATATATATAATGGCACTACGAAGGGAGATCACTGACCTGAAAACTCTTATCATGGCCACAGGATTTTTTCTTCTTTTTTAAGTAAAAATGTCTGAAGCTAAAGGTTCCTGTGAATCTTAGTAAATATATAGGAAGATGTCTTATAGTTGCCTAAAGGTTTTAAGCAAAGCTTTTTTTCCAGGCCAGAAGAATGTACATATATGTATTTATGATGAAACCGAAACTGAGCACTTATCATTCAACATTATTTTTAACATACTATTTTCATTAAAAGTAAATGATAATTGTATTATATAAATTCTCTACAGAGCATCAAATCTCTGGATAAAATAACTCAGCAGCCAGTGGTTTGACAAGTTACAAATCAAATGTGACAACTGATTAATTGGGTCACTTTTCATTGAAATATTTTTAGCATTACATAAAATTACTTTAAATTAATGAGTCATTTGGACAATATGGTAGAGCATATATATGTTTAAAGTGGAGCTTTATTTTCTTTTTGTTTTCAAAGTACTTTTTTTTCCCAAAGTACTACAATATTATGTTATATTTTTTCATTGAATGTCCACAAGTAATGCTACTACAACATCCATCGATTTATCTTTGCAATGTTAGTTCACTTAGCAACTGCATTTCTCTCGGGAATCATTGATGGTATATAATCTGTCATCACCAGAAGTCACGTGGCGTCTAAGTGGCAGGAATCCTTGAACCCTGGAGGCAGTTTCTGAGTCATCGTGTAAAAACCACATTGACAGAGCAGCTGGTTAGATTTGGTGTATCCACGGGGCCCATGGCAGCCATAAAGGATGTGAAATATTGGGCATTTCCACAGTGGTTCATCTGTTTGGGCTGAAACTCAACAACAGTTAACTCAATTATCCTCTTTGTTTGACTTCTTCCTCTCCCCGCTACCCCCCACCCCGAATTAACTAGCTACTTCAGGCACGTTGGGAGAATTAGTTGTCTGAAGTGACTAAAGTCATTAAAAGTTGGTCATTGGTTTATCCGAATAGACAAATTTTTCTTAAATGGTTTTGAAAGCCCTCCCAAAATTATATTTGATGGTGGTTGTGATGGTTGTATGCCATCGAGTCAGTTCCAACTCATTGCAACCCTGTATAGAGTCTCTGAGGCTGTAAATCTTTATGGGAGCAGGAAGGCTCATCTTTCTCCCATGAAGTTACTGATAGATTTGAATTACTGACTTGGTGGTTAGCATCACAGAGTTTACTCCACTATTCTACCTGGGCTTCCCCACTTCTATATTTAATGGAGGTTTAGTTAAACAGAAACCTTCAGGTGACTAAATCTTACATGATTTTTTAAAATTTTTTATTGTGAACTGAGGGATAGTTGACATGGGAAAACATCAGCTTTACACCATCATTTCATTGCAATGATTACAGTCTCCTCTGTGCATCATTATTCAACAGTATTTGCTTCCATTCCCTGTGAGTTTTTTTAGGGGGTGGATATGCACATAAACACTCAGGAATATATGATTGTTGGGAGCGACTGAGCCAAAGGTCTCTGACTTGGGGGTAGTTTAACCAAAGGATTGAAGCTGTACAGTTGTGGTCCAGAAACTTGGGATGCACCCAGGTCAAGCTGCTCCCTGAGGAACTTGCAGAGCTGCCTCAAGGGACAGGGAACTTGTGAGGTTTTTCCTTGTACACCGCCATGACCTTCAGCTCAGTCTGCACAGACATCTAGCTGTTCTAATCTCTGTTCTCCTAGCTACCACAAGTTACATTCTTCTGATAAAGTCCCGCTTACTGAATATACAAACAAATCCAGATGTTCTTGTTCTCTTGTCCCTGCCCCCAAGCACCTCCTTTTGATACGTGTATAAAACAAACTTGCTGCACTTGGTCTGCATCGCAGTTTCTCCACCAGAGTGTTGCATCCCACCTGGTCCCAAATTTGCTTAATTCATGTGTGACTTGTGTCTTCCTTTTTCTTCTAATCTCCAGTCACCCCTACTCAGGTTTAATCTCTCCATGAAGGACATGGGGAATAGCCGATGCAATGCCAGATTCAGCATACGATAATTTAAACAATCAAAGAGCATGTTCTGTAAGCCTGCCTCCTGGCCACTGGCACACAGAGTCCTCAGCTGCTCCCCCTCTCCATGTCCTCATCTCTGCCTCCATCTCTGGTGTTGCTGCTTCTCTGGATAAGGCCCCACTTGTGCTCTTCTCCCTTGATAGTCCCCAAGTTCTCTGTTTCTGTACTATAAGATTAACTACTCCCCTATTTTTGTTACAAAACTTCTACCTTTACAGTTGTGATAGTCCCAATTTGTCATGACGATAATTACTCACTATTGAATTATAAGAATCTAATCCCCATCTCTTTTCATAGGACCCATATAGACAAGATGAAAACTATACAATGGCGACTCACCTTACCCCACACACTTTTAAACTAAACTGCCTCTTAAAAACAGGTAAGCCAGTCACTTTGTGCCTTTATTGCCACCTCATTTTAGGTAGCTAATGTATAAGTAGCATGTCCCTATCTACCCTGTATACAAAGGGGATAGCATTGATACTTAATGTGTAGACTCCTTTCTTCTCAGTTGGTATTTTGAACTACTATATCCATAAGTATAGGTCACGTTCATCAAACTGCAGCAATTTACACTCATTTGTTTTATCAAAAAAAATTTTTTTTATCTTCCTCTAGTTGTGTTCTAATTATCAAGCCATTGAGGCTAGGTCAAATAAGTACTATCTACAAGTTTGGACATCCTTGAGCATCTCCCCTCCCTACATATCAGCTGGATGCTTCACTCTCAGCTCTAGCCCTCCATTGCTATGTCCTGGTCCATGGGCTCAAGAGTCCCCAGGTCTCACCACACTTCAGACCAACCAACCTTCCTCTTCTCGGTCTCATCTCCAGGTCAAGGGGAATCTATGGAACGTGGTTGAACTCAGCCCATTTCTTCATTTCTGCCTTAAAGGAATACTTTTAGAATGGGAAATAACAGACTTCTGTAAGAAGGAACAAGCAGGTAAAGAACTGCCTAAGAGACGAAAGTTTAGTGATCAAAACAGATGTGAGAGTCCACCTGACTAAACACTGCTATAGTTGTAAACCACCACTCATCTCTCAGTTTGTCGTGCTGTGGTAGTTGTGAGTTGCTGTGATTCTGAAAGCTATGCCAAGGATATTTTAAATACTAGCAGGGTCACCGATGGTGGACAGGTTTCCGATGAGCTTCCAGACAAAGACAGACTAGGAAGAAGGAGTGACAAACTACTTCCAAACATTTAGTCACGGAAAACCTTATGAATAGCAGAGAAACACTTTAAGATATAGTGCCGGGAAGTGCGCCTCTCAGGTTGGAAGGCACTCAAAATGAGACTGGGGAAGAGCTGCCTCCTCAAAGAACAATTGACTGTGATGATGCGAATGGAGTAAAGCCTGTGGGAGTAAAGCCCACAGAACCTTCCTTTGCTGATGGGACCCAACTCAAAATGAAGAGAAACAGCTGTAAACATCCATTGAAAATTGGAACATGGAATGTACGAAGTATAAATCTGGGAAAATTGGAAGTTCTCAAAAATGAAATGGAATGCATAAACATCTCTATCTTAGGCATTAGTAAGCTGAAATGCACTGGTATTGGCCATTTTGAATCAGACAACTACATGGTTAACTATGCCAGGAATGACAAATTGAAGAGGAATGGTGTTGCATTCATCGTCAAAAAGAACAGATCCAGAGCAGTTATGAGGTACAACGCTGCCTGTGGTAGGATAATATCCATGCGCCTAAAAGGAAGACCAGTTAATACCTCTATTATTCAAATTGATGCACCAACCACTAAAGCCAGTGAGACTGAAACAGAAGAATTCTACCAACTTCTTCAATCTGAAATTGATCAAACATGCAATCAAGATGTATTGATTATTACTGGTGATTGGAATGCAAAGGTTGGGAACAAAGAGGAAGTATCAGTAGTTGGAAAATACAGCCTTGGTGATAGAAATGATGCTGGAGAACGCGTGATAGAATTCTGCAAGACCAATGATTTGTTCATTACAAATACCTTCATTAGACAGCATAAGAGACAACTATACACATGGACCTCACCAGATAGAATACACAGAAGTCAAATTGACTACATCTGAGGAAAGAGACGATGGAAAAGCTCCATATCATCAGTGAAAACAAGGCCAGGGGCAGATTGCTGAACAGACCATCATTTGTTCCTATGCAAATTCAAACTGAAGCTGAAGAAAATGAAAACAAGTCCACACATGAGAGCCAAAATATGACCTTGAATATATCCCACCTGAATTTAGAGATTATTTGAAGAATAGATTTGATATATTAAACATTAAAGACCGAAGACCAGAAGAGTTGTGGGATGACATCAAGAACATCATACATGAAGAAAGCAAAAAGTCATTGAGAAGTCAAGAAAGAAGGAAAAGATCAAAATGGATGTCAGAAGAAACACTGAAACTTGCTCTCCGTCATAGAGATGCTAAAGCAAATGGAAGAAATGAGGAGGTACAAGAACTGAACAGAACATTTCAAAGATCAGCCTGAGAAGATGAAACCAAATATTACAATAAAATGTGCAAAGATCTGGAGTCAGAAAAGCAAAAATGCTCAGCATTTCTCAAGCTCGGGAAACTGAAGAAAAAATTCAAGCCTCGACTTTTGTTATTGAAAGATTCTTTGGGCAAATTATTGAATGAGCAGAAAACATCAAGAGAAAATGGAGGGAATACACAGAATCACTGCACCAAAAGGAAATGGCTGATGTTCAACCCTTTCAAAAGGTAGCATATGATCAAGAGCCAATGATACTGAAGGAAGAAATTCAAGGTGAATTGGCAAAGAACAAGGCACCAGGAACTGATGGAATAAAAATTGAAATCTTTCAAGAAAGTGATGCAGCACAGGAGGCATTCACTCATCTATGTCAAGAAATTTGAAAGATGACTATCTGGCCGTCTGATTGGAATAGATCCATATTTGTGCCCATTCCAAAGAGAGGTGACCCAATGGAATGCGGAAATCATTGGACAATCTCTTAGATATCCAATGAGAGTAAAGTTTTACTAAAGGTAATACAGAAACAGCTGCAAGCATACATTGACAGAGAACTTCCAGAGGTCCAAGCCAGATTCAAAAGAGGCCACGTAATGAGGGATATCATTGCTGATGTCTGGTGGATCTTGGCTGAAAGCAGAGAATATCAGAAAGATGTTTACCTGTGCTTTATTGACTACCCAAAGGCTTTCAATTGTGTTGATCATAACAAGCTATGGACAACATTGTGAAGTATGAGTACTCCCGAACACTTAATTGTGCTTCTGAGGAATCTGTATCTGGACCAAGAAGCAGTTGTTTGAACAGAGCATGGGAACACTGAATGTTTTAAAATTGGGAAAGGTGTGTGACAAGGTTGTATTCTTTCACCATACTTATTCAACCTGTATGTCGAGTCAGTTCTAACCCATTATGAACCTACATAGAGTTTCCAAAGAGTGGCTGGTGATTTGAACTGTTGACATTGAAATTATCTGTCCAGTGCTTGTTGGCAGTCCAGTGCTTATCCAAAAATATTTTTTAGAGTTTGTCTGGTGTGACACTGTAAATTAAGCACTGGACTGCTAACTGCAAGATTTGTGGCTCAAATCCACCAGCTGCTTAGAAACCCTATACAGGATCACTATGAGTTGGAACTGACTCTGAACTTAACAACAACAAAAGCCTTTAAAATCTTTCAGAATTGTCCTTTATTGTTAAAAGTTGAACGGGCAAGGATTTACATAAGGAAAAGGGCATCAGTCAACAACTCAACTTGTTTTAGCTAATAAATACAGTATTTTAATATTGAATATGTGGTTTTTGTTGTTAAGTGCAGTCAAGTCTGTTTCAACTTATAACAACCCAGTGGGGTTTCCAAGGAGCACTGGTGAGCTTGAACCACCAACCATGAGATTCAAACAGATTTTGCAGTCCAGCATAGCCACACCAGGACTCCGACTGTGGGCATTAATGAGCAGAAATGAACTGGTATTGGCCATTTTGAATCTGACAGTCACAAGGTTTATTATGCCTGGAATGACAAATTGAAGAGAAATGGCATTGCATTCATCATCAAAAAGATCATTTCAAGATATTGAAGTACAACACTGTCTGTGATAGGAAAATATCCATTCACCTACAAGGAAAATCTATCATAAACTTGTATAATTAAGGCCACTATCATACAAATTTATGAACCAATCACTGTAGCCAGTGATGATGAAATTGAAGAATTCTATCAACTTCTTTAGTCTGAAATTGATCAAACATGCAACCAGGATGTACTGCTAATTACTGGTGACTGGAATGCAAAGGTTGGAAACAAAAAGGAAGGATCAGTTGTTGGAAAATATGGCCTTGATGATCGAAACAATGCTGGAGATCGTATGATAGAGAAATTTGCAAGACCAACATCTTTCTTCATTGCAAATACCTTTTTAAATAACAAAACATGACTATTACCCTCACCAGATGGAATACACAGAAGTCAAATACACTACATCTGTGGAACGAGATGATGGAAAAGCTCCATATCATCAGTCAAAACCAGGCCATGGGCAGACTGTGGAACAGACCATTAATTTCTCATATACAAGTTCAGGCTGAAGTTGAAGAAAATTTAAACAATTCCATGAGAGCCAAAATATGACCTTGAACAAATCTCACCTGAATTATAGAGATAATCTCTAGAACAGATTCAGTGCATTGGATACTAACGACTGAAAACCAGAGGAGCTGAGGAATGGCGCCAATAACATGATACAGAAAGAAAACCAAAGATCATTCAAAGACAAGAAATAAGAAACGGACCAAAATGGATGTCAGAACAGACTCTGAAACTTGCTCTCTAGCATAGAGATTCTAAAGCAAAGGGAAGAAATGTAGGGTTAAAGAGATGAGTAGACATTTTCAAAAGTCAGCTCAAGAAGACAGTCATATATTATAATGAAATGTGCAAAGACTTGGAGTTAGAAAACCAAAAGGGAAGAACACTCTTAGCATTTTTTAAGCTGAAAGAACTGAAGAAAACATTCAACTTGACTTGCAATGTTGAAGAATTCTATGGGCAAAACATTGAATGATGCAAAAAGCATCAAAAGAAAATTGGAAGAATACAGAAGATCACTGTACCAAAAAGAAATGATTAATGTTCAAATATTTCATGAAGTAGCATATGATCAAGAGCCAATGATACTGAAGGAAGAAGTCCAAGGTGCACTGAAGGCACTGGCAAAGAGCAAGCTCTGGGGATAGATGGAATACAAATGGAAATCTCTCAACAAACTGATGCAGCACTGGGAGTATGCACTCATCTATGCCAAGAAATTTGGAAGACTCATTAGCAACTTGTGATATGCAGATGATGCAGGCTTGCTTGCTGAAAGTCAAGAGGACTTAAATACTTACTGAGGAACATCAAAGACTATAGCCTTTTGTATGCATTATACCTCAACATAAAGAAAACAAGAAAGCCTCACCAATGGACCACTAAATATCATCATGACTGATAGAGAAAAGACTCAACCATCAACACTCATGGAAGCAAAAGTCAGGAAATCAAACAACGTATTGCATTAGGCAAATCTGCTGCATAAGACCTCTTTAAAATATTCAAGAACAAAGATGCCATTTTGAGGACTCAGGTACACCTGACACTAGCCATGCTATTTTCAATAACCTCATATGCATGTGTGGAGTCCTGGTGTGGCGTTGTGGGTTAATGCGCCAGACTGCAAAGCCATTTGAACTGCAAGGTTGGAGACTCAAGCTTACCAGCTGCTCCTCGGAAACCCTATCCAGGGTCGCTATGGGTCATAACCGACTCGATGGCATGGAACAACAACAACATATACATGTGAAAATTGGACAATGAATAAAGAAGACCATAGGAGAATTGATGCATTTGAGTTATGGTTTTAGAGGAGAATATTAAAAGTGTCATGCACTGTCAACAAACAAATCTCTGTCTTGGAAGAAGAACAGTCAGAATGCTCCTTTGAAAGCACATTGGCCAGACTTCATCTCTCATACTTCAGACATATTATCAGGAGGGACTAGTCCATACAGAAGGACTTGCATGGTAAAGTGGAGGGTCAGGGAACAAGGAGACCCCCCAACAAGATGGAGTGGCACAGTGGCAGCAGCAGTGGGCTCAAGCATAGCAACGATTATGAGGTTGGTCCTGGACTGAGCAATGTTTCATTCTGCTGTAGTTAGGGTCACTGTGTGTCAGTGGTACCTAGCAACAACAACAACAATTAACTGAGGGTTTGCCAGTTCAAATCAACCCCGCTACTCTATGGGAGAAAAACCTGGTGATCTGCTTTTGTAAGGATGACAGGCAAGAAAACACTATGGGGCAGTTCTCTGTCACATGGGTCAGAATAGAGTCAGCGACACCCAACAATTACACAAATAGCACCGTTTTGGACAGCAGTCTCTGCCATAACCTCTTTTGGACTTAGAAATCTTTGGTTCTCACACAAAACCTGTGTTAGCTCTATCTCTAATTCATTCTTGTCTGTCATCATCATTTTATGGCCAACCACTATGGGGTACTGGGATAGTGTCTGTCCACTAGTTTCTACTTTGTCACTAGTTTCCAAGTGCAATAAGTCCCTCCTTAAAGAATGCATGAGTGAATGACTGCGGAGGTGATGAGAAATACTTGTAATACTATTAGAAATGGAGTACCGAGTCTTCCTGTAAGACTTGGAGAGAACAGAAATACCCATGTTGGGAAAGAATGAGGCACGAGAGTAAGCAAGCGAGAAACTTGTATTCATTTGCACTGACTGTTGATCCACTAGAAGACAATTTGACATCGCTCAGACTTCCTGCTGTTATCCTAGACAGTAACAAAGCAAGTGTCTTACTTTTGTTCAGTTTGTTAAACTGGTTTTAGGGATGTTGTTGCTTTTATATTAATCCTAGTATGTAGAGTCTGAAAAAAATGATTTCCTGAAAACAGTTTCTCTTATTTAGAAATACTTTCTTAAAATGAGACAATGGAGTCGAAGCAATGAGAAAAACAAACACCTCTTACATTAAGAAAGGAAAACAGTCTTTCAGCCATACATCTTCAGGAACCCTGGTGATTCAGTGATTAAAGTTCTGGACAGCTAATCAGAAATTCAAGGTTGGTGCCCACCAACTGCTCTGTGGAATGATGCGGCAGTCTGCTTCTCTAAAGACTGACAGCCTAGAAATCCTCTGGGGGCAATTCTGTTCTGTCCTACAGGCTCACTATGAGTCTGAGTAGACTTGACGACAGCTAGTTTGTCTTTTTGGGGAGCTGCAACAGCCGACCTTGTGGTTTGACTTAATATGTTATCTTACACACTTCTAGCAGGGTGAGACTATCCATGTACTGTATTACATTTTATTTTGCTATGGTTTTGTATTGATTGAAGATTTAGGTCACAGTGGTGTAGTGGTTTACGTGTTGGGCTACTAGATGCAAGGCCAACAGTTCAAACCCACCAGTCACTCTGCAGGAAAAATATGTGGCTTTCTGCTCCTTTTAAGATTTACAGCCTTGGACATTGTAAGGAGAATTTCAGCTCTGTCGGATCGGGTCACTATGAGTTGGATTTGGTTTATGGGAATGGTGTATGTATGCATGTGTATGTGCATGCAAGAGGCAAGGAGGAAAACATCCTGCAGAACACGGATAGAAAATATCTTCTTGCCATATTTATTGAGATTTTTATCTTTTCCCAGTTCCTTTATTGTTCTTAAGGAAAATATCATCATCCATGCTTTAAAAGATGTGGAAACGGGGGTCAAACGAATTGGCCCAAATCATGGAGTTACTTAGCATGGACCTGCGTCTGTTCTCTTGGCACCACATTGGTTCAACCTCATGATTCTACATGTCTGTCTCCTTGTCTTTGGATCTGAAGCTGCTGGCACGCTGGTGAGTTTGGCCCATGAGTCAGGACAGATGACAGGAACGATGTATATGCATATGTGTGCAACAGTGAGCCTCAGGACAGCTTCAGCACTTGTGTGCCCAGTACCAAGCCCACCCCAAGAAAGACATTCCTCTACTGAGGAGAGCTGTGGCTATCTATGAGGCGGCCACTGGGTGGGGCCAAAGTGCACTCTGTTTGAAAGCACACTGACTAATGGAAAAGCACACTAGAGAGAAATTAAAAGTGCATCCCCAATTCATTCATTAAAACAAAACACAAGGCTCCAACTCAGATGTTAAAGAAAAGCCTAGATTCTCACCATCTCTCCTACTTCTTGTATCATTTTTATTAATTGCATATACTACCATGCAATGTCTTAGTGAACATGTGTCATATACACACAAACAGTCTAGGGAAATAAACACAGTCATTGAAGTGTCTAATAGATATTAAAATGCCAAGTTATCATTTCCATTTAGAATAAAACTTTCTCTTTACTAGGTTTTGTCTGCTGGGCATTTTTTTTTTGTCCTTTTGGGTATGTATGTTATGATTTTGCTTCAGTGTGGCAATTTGAAAAACGATAGTTAATTGCAATTTTCTCCTTAGTTCTATTGCTTTGTGATTTTTGTCGTTACATTCATCAAACCTCACATTCAAACGCAGCAACATAATTGTGGCAGTTTAAGATCTAGAATCACTAAAAGAGAATGAGTGGGAATTAGCCCTTGGTTGGAGTGTTCAAAGAGAGAGTGAGTGAGCGTCAGTGTTTAAAAACAGATGAGGCGTTTTTTTATCTGCAGATTTCTTGCAGGATTTGGAACTAGTTTGATTTTCTTTAGATTTTGGAAACTGCATGTATCTATGTATGACTCCAAATGAATACATTATATAAATGTTATATTCCGGTGGATATAGTATTGTCCAACAGTCTACAGCCTAACTGGAGGAGTGTGGTGACTCCATATGGTAAGCACTGCTCTGCAAACCACAAGGTCCGCAGTTTGAGCCCGCCAGCTGCTCCGCAGGAAGAAAATAAGGATCCCTGCTTCTGTGAAGATTTAAAGCCTTGAAAACCCTACATAGAGTCGCCATGCGTCAGAACCGACTAGATGGCTTTTAACAACCACCTCCTTGGGGCTTAACGGCTGAAAAGCCAATATCAACAATGAAAAGCTTCATCCCTTCAGACTTTTGTGATTTATAACAAGGTGGAAATGTTTGCTATAAAAAAATATTTTCACATGTGAGAGGACTCCTTTTACCTTGTATGTTGGGAACAAGTGTGGAAGTAACTGAAAATGTACCGCAAGTAAGTTAGCGGTAAATTAACAGTAGACATTGAATTTTGTTCCTCGATTATTTAAACTTAGGTTACTTTTAACTTCTTGGTGGATTTTTGGTTTTGTTTTGTTTTGTTTTCAAAGAGGCAAGATTTTCCTGTCTTTTAAATGGGAAGAAAGGCATGTGGGGATAGGAGAGTGCCCAATTTGGGACAAAAAATGAATGCTGAAGAATACATTTCTTCTCCTTTTCAAATTCCCTTCTCACTTGTTTGTTTCTAAGAATGTCATCCTTAAGGCAACGTATCAAATTATTTATGAAATAGGTTTCACCACTAAGCGTACAGGGTGGACAGAGAAGCTACTTAGCTGAATACAGTCTCATTATTTTAAGCACACAACAAAAAGTGCTGGTATATTGGCACAGTTGAGAATTGCATGCTGAATCGAAAGTGCTGTATTCAAGGTCTCTGCCATTTGAGGGCGGACAACGGATACAGCACCATCTTAGCATGGATTCTTCCTCTGTCTCATTGCGGCCACAGGGTAATCTTAGAGAATGGTTCAGTGACAGCTCTGCAAGTCATGATGATGCAATTCTAAAACAGGAAAAAGATTCATCCAACTAGATCATGCAAATGTGAGGGGGATGCAGACATGGTAGGGCAAGCCAGAATAAATGAGGCTTTGGGGAAATCATACCAATAGCAACCATGCAATACTAATACACATCCCACTTAAGGAACAGTGCCCATTCCTACACCTTTCATCTAATCCCATTATTCTGCAATGCAGGGTCACTCTCTGTGGTAGATGGGAAAGCAGCAGAGTGAGGAAATGCATGTTTCCCAAAATAACCCAGACAATGGATGACCCAAAGGAGGTACCAGATGCATTCAGGATGACTCTAACATTGAAAGTAAAAAAAAAAACAACATAGCTGTCTTAAGCTTGCTCCATGTTCTACAATTTGCAAAGTGCTTTCACAGTGCTAATGAATTATTTCAGGAACCATCTCTGTTGTAATAAACGTGTGCTTAAAATAACAATAATCACCCATGCAGTGGGATCAAGCACTGGACCACCAGGTCAGCGGTTTAAATTCACCAACCAGTCCTTGAAAACCTTATAGAGGGTCATGATGAATCAGAACCTACTCCACGGCATTGAACAACAACAACAACAACAAATAAACCCCCAAGCCTTAGATAATGAGTTCAGGGCTCTCACTACAAATCAAACTCATGGACCTGGAGGATAAATTGGTAGACTATAGATAAAGTTCCATATAGAGAGTATATAGAGAGATGTAGGGAGAAGGAAGAAAGATATACATGAAGGAACTTCAAAAGGTTCATGGAAGAATGAAATTGAAAGATACCAGAATTTTCCCTAGAACTTCATGAAGACCCCCTCTTACATCCTGTGTATAATTCAGATGCGGATTCCTGGTTTTATGGATCCTTGCTCTACAGATTTCCTAGAAGCAATGGACCTGGAGGAAAACAGGGGTGAAAACAACATTTGAGCAAATAAAGATGCCTTACAAGGGTTTATGCAGTAGCAGAGTTATGGAAACACTAAATCTGCCAACAGTCAAGTTATGAAGCAAAGAGCTCTGGGCTGGAAGGTACTGATAGGGTTCAGGGTCAGATTCTCATACTAATAAACTAAAAGATCTTGGGGTTCACTTTCAAATACTTATTTTCCTCTCTTGTAAATTGAGAGGGGTAAACTATATAATGTCTGATGGACTTACTCGAAAATGCTATGATCTTTGATTCTAAAAATGGTTTACAGTCTTTTTTACAAAGTTTTCACTGATCAAGGCACAGCTCAATGGCCTCCACCAGAAAAAGCTGTCAGTCCCAGGACATCCACTGCCTGCTCTCATGGTACCCCAACCTAGCCCTCACATCTAAACTGGCAGCAGTGGTCTTAGCCTGTCTAGTTGGTGCCCACTTGTCTTCCAGCTAGTAGTAATTCAGGAGAAAAAAGGAAGATATAAAGAGAATAGATCAAAGGGAGAACACACAAGAGGATGCAGGAAGAGTCTCTTGATTTTATAATGCATAATCCAAGGATTTTTTACTTCCTTATAAGCCTTTTCTCACATGTAATTTTTATTATACAGTCTTTCCATGATCATTCTGTGTAGAATTGCAGTTCCCTGACTCACAATACCTCCCTCATCATTCCTGATCCTCTACTTCATATTTATTATATAGTAATTTTCACCTTCTAAACTGCTCTGTAATTTACTTATTATGTTTATTGTCTAAAGTCTGCCGTTCCAGCTAGAATGTAAGCTTGACAAAGACAGGAATCATTTTGTTTTATATTTTTATTCACAGATTCTAAGCATCCAGAACACTGCCTACCACATAACAAAAACCTAATAATTACTTATTAAATGGATATCTACAAAATATATTCTCCTAGCATCTGGTTTATTAATTAAAGCGATTCATTAGGAGTCCGGGTGTGGCGCTGCAGGACAATGCACTGGACCACAAGGTCAGTTTGAGCTGCAAGGTCGGCAGATCAAACTCACCAGCCACTCCTCAGAAAGCCTATGCAGGGTTGCTATAAATTGGAACCATCTCAACGGTACTTAACAACAATCACAATCCAAAGATGGGTGTCCTGGTATGGTACTGCAGTATAAGCACTGGACCATGAGGTTGTTTGAACTGCAAGGTCGGCAGTTGAAGCTCACCAGCTGCTCCTTAGAACCCTATATGGGGTCACTGTGAGTTGAAACTGACTCAAAGGCACTCAACAATAACAATCCAAGAAGGAGGAGCAGGACTGATTTAACCCTAGGCTGCGGATTGGCAGACGTGAGCAGGTATTGTTAGTGTAACTGTAGAAGGCAAAGGAGCCACATCTGTAGACAGGCTGTGCTCCTCCCCAAGTCTCCTTACCGTCCCGTCATGACTCCAAGGAGACTCCCAGTCTCTCCACTCAACTGCGGATCAATCTACACCATCCCTACTCTGAAGTACAGCCGCATGTAAGCCCAGTTGTGCATCACTTTGATTCTCCTGAACACATTCTGGAGATTAGCGTTCAGAAGTCGATTTTCTGGGTCCCCAAAAAAGGCAATTATTCTCTTTTCCCGAAATACTTTTCCATCATTGATTCACAGCATGGTAATTGGACATTGGAGTCCTGGTGTGGTGCTGTTGGATAAGCACTGGACCATAAGATCTGTTTGAACTACAGGTCGTCAATTTAAACTCACCAGCCACTCCTTGGAAACCCTATACAGGGTTTGGAGTGGGAACCAACTCCAAGGCATTTAACAACTGGGAAAGGATTGAAATGTCTGAGTACATTACTGCAGCATACATTAATTTCCTTGTATTTCTCTATTGGGACATTATATCGATTTTTTTTTTTTTAAGACTGGCCATGTTGTTGTTGTTAAGTGCCGTCGAGTCGGTTCCGACCCATAGCGACCCTTTATAGGATTCCCGAGGCTGTAAATCCTTACGGGAGCAGAAAGCCTCATCTTTCTTCCATGGAGCAGCTGGTTTTGAACTGCTGACCTTGCGGTTCGCAACCCGATTCGTCACCACTATGCTACCAGAGCTGGCCATAGCTGGTTTATAATCTCTGAAGTTCACAGCAGGATAATGAGCGGCCAAATAAAGCACTTGTTATGTAAGGAATCAGTGGGTCATAGAAGACTCAGGACCCGGTATAAAATAGCTCACATTATTTACTAGGAGGCTGCTTTCCAGTTTGGAGAAACGATGTCTCCCTTAGGTTCAGTCTTCCCATTAAGCCCTGATTAATCTGCTCCCTAATTGCCTAGGATTAAAAGGGCATCTGATGCTTTATTTATTCATTTATGGATTGGAACCACATGGGCAGAAAAAATCTGATCTCAATGTTGCTACCTCTTTTATCTCGAAGATAATCTACTCAATTAGCATTTACTGACAGCATGCATTGTCAAAAGCGAAGGGTTCAGCAGCTACAGATGTGAAAGATACAGTCACTACCTGCGTAAGGCTATACTGTATTAAGGATGGTAAGGCAGAAAGGGAAACTCGAAGAATAAGGCACTGTGTTAGGAAAGCAGCTGGACATGCCTAGGATGACAGGTGGAGAACTAATTCTTACAAGATCAGAAAAGGAATTATGAAAGAAAGAACATTGGTTGGAGTTACAATTTGTCTGTGGCAAGGGAATTATAAGTAGTCCTTAAGAGTGCAGAGGTGTGCTTATAGATGGAGTTGAAAGGTAGGCTATGGCTGTCTTGAATACTGAGCTAAGAGACATTGACTTGTCTTCTTAAACAATGAGGAGACTGCATGTTTGGGGGGCATAACTCAGTCTATTTGAGGACAATGATTGGCAGGAGCATAAGAATAAAAAGGGAGGCAGCGATAAACCAGGAGACAAGCAGACTGGTAGGAGACTTTTCATAGCAATGGAATTCCTGCATGGTGCAAACAGTTAAGCATTTGGCTGTTAACCAAAAGGTTGGAAGTTCAAATCCACCTAGAGGCATTTCAAAAGGCCTGGTCTGCTTCCCAAAGGTTGTTGTTGCTAAACGCCATCAAGTCAATTCTGACTCATAGCAACTGTGTATAGGGTTTCTGAGGATTGGCTGATAGGTTTGAACCACCAACCTCACGGCTCAAACTGATCTTGTGGTCCTAGACATCATCCTGCAGCACCACATCAGGAGCCTTGAAAATCTTATTGAGCACAATTCTGCTAGACAGACATGGGGTCTCCATGAATCTACTCAACTCAAGCAAGTTTTCCTAGTTTTCCATAATTAAGAAGTGAAATGAGGTACCCTAAACCTGGACACTGATTATGAGGATAGGAGGAGAAAGGGCAAAGTCAAGAGAAAACAGCTGCTAATGGGATATATAGAGTGAGTAAGCTGGAGGAGAAGAAGATGAGTTGAAGGCTCCACCTTAGGTGATAACAGGGACACAAAGAGAGAGAGGATACCACTAGAGGACTGGGCATTTCAGAAGAAGACAGTGCACTTGGTTTGGGACATGCCAAGTATTTCAACAATAAACTTTGCTGTCTATAAAATCAGTATTGATATTAAAAGCAAAGCATTGTTTGAATGATTGTATATTCCTGAGAGTTTTGGGGCACATAAAAAAACAAACAAAACAGGGAATAGAAGCAAATACTGTTGAATGATGAAGCATGCAGGGGATTATAATCATTGCAGTGAAACAAAATATGATAGGATGAGTGTAAAACTGATCTTTCCACATGTAAACTATCACTCAAATAACAATAAAAACATTAAAAAAAAAAGGAAAGCAATCACCCAAAATAGAAATACTAACAAGCCCATATTAGCTGTCTTGTTGGCCTGATTTTTCTGCATTGTTGTTGTTGTTATGTGCCATGGAATCAGTTCCGACTCATAGCGACCCTGTACAGGGTTTCTGAGGCTGTAAATCTTTATGGGAGCAGAAAGCCTCATCTTTCTCCCGCGGAACAGCTGGTAGTTTCGAACTGCTAACCCTGAGGTTCACAGCCCGATTTGTTATTACTGTTAAGTGCCATCAAGTCGATTCCAATTCAAAGGAAACCAATAAAGTGTTTCTGAGGAGCTGGCTGGTGAGTTTGAACCATGGATCTTGTGGTTCAAACCAGCCCTTGCAGTCTGGAGTAAGAGAGGGCCTATCATCTTTTAAGGGCCTTGGTGGGGCAGTGATTAAGGGCTCCTTCTGAGATTTGAACCCATCAGCCACTCTGCTGAGAAAGATGTGGCACTCTGCTCCAGTAAAGATCACTGCCTTGGAACTCTTAAGTATGGGACAATTCTACTTTGTCCTGTACGGTCACTGTGAGTTGGAATCCACTTCATGGCAATGACTTTATATCATGTGATGTTAGAAGAGGTCATTGAACCATACAAGCTTCCATATAGTAAACAGAATTAATTAGCATATACAAAAAAAGGTTCCTGAAAGAATGCTATCATTTTAAAAATGTACACATTGCCTGCCAATAAAACACAGATGTTTGCACTATGTACTATGAGATAAGATGACTCAACATGCTACTAGGCAGGGAAGAAAAGCAAGATTCCTGGCATTGAATGTAGAGTCTCTTGCATGCATGTACTTTCTCCCAATCAGTCTAAAGAAGCTACTTTCTTGTACACTCTAAATATAGCAATCTTTCACTGTTGTTGTTGTTAGGTGCCATCGAGTTGGTACCCACTCATAGTGACCCTATGCACAGCAGAATGACACACTGCCTGGTCCTGGGCCAACCTCACAATTGTTGGCACATTTGAGCCCATTGATTCTACCATTTTGCCAATCCATCTCACTGGGGGTCTTCCTCTTTTTCTCTCACCAATCCATCTCACTGGGGGTCTTCCTCTTTTTCTCTCACCCTCATTACCAAGCATGATATCCTTCTCCAGTGACTGGTCCCTCCTGACAATATGTCCAAAGTATGAGAGACAAGGTTTGGCCATCCAAGGAACACTCTGGATGTACTTCTTCCAACACAGATCTGTTGGTTCTTTTGGCAGGCCATGGTACTTTCAATACTCTCCTCCAACACCATGACTCAAAAGCATCAATTATTTTACGGTCTTCCTTATTCGCTGTCCAACTTTCACGTGTATTTGAGGTTATTGAAAATACCATGACTTGGATCAGATGCACCTTAGTCCTCAAGCTAACATCTTTTCGCTTCAACACTTTAAAAAGGTCTTGTGCAGCAGATTTGCCTAATGCAATACGTCATTTGATTTGTTGACTGTTGCTTCCATGAGTGTTGATAGTTGATTCAAGAAGAATGATGTCCTTGACAACTTCAATCTTTTCTCTGTTGATAAGAATGTTGTTTATTGGTCCAGTGGTGAGGATTTTTGTTTTCTTTTCATTGAGATGTAATCCATACC
>NW_006408539.1:19643152-19644457 GCF_000296735.1 Chrysochloris asiatica
ATGAAAGCGTGTCCTGTGCTCTTCTATGTGACAGTGTGATTTTCTCAGCCTATACAAATGATCCATAACAATGACTGTACTTTTTCCCATGACACCATGACCCACCCTCTCTCTAGCTCACATCTCACAGATTCTCACATCTTCTGCTTAGGGTCCTGACAGGGGTCTGAGGAAGGGAGGGGCTAGGGAGTGGAGAAAAGTCTTTGGAGCTCTGCAAACACCCCTAAGGCACTTGAACTGAATCAGAGATTAGTGGAGTCCTTTTAAAGAGGATACAATTGGTCTCATGTTGATGGGCTCAAACTTTAGAGGATTAGCATTTCTAGAGAAGTAGAGTATTAAGAAGCAAGAGGGGTTAGTCAGAAATAGAAGCCGAGTTGTCACTATTAAGACACGTGGGTAGACATGCAGGCATCTATTTTAGTCTGATGCCTTGACACTTGTAAATCACATGGTTAACAATCTTCATTCTGATTTCATGCTCACTAAGTAGCGGTCTGATTAAAGAGTGGCTTCCCATGTGGCATGCCTGCAGGTGGAATGCCTGGCTGCTTCTACAATTAGACTGCTCATTATACATTGTAAGCTGGTTCGCATCATTCTTTTTTTGAGCTTAGTGAACGTAAGAACCCCACCTCTTCCTGGTATGTTGATAAATCTAATATGCCTCCTAGACTTAGGGCCAAAACTGGAACCATGATGAATCTGAGAGTACCACCTTCCAAAGTTCTCTGGTAGACAACTAAACAGACTCCCCTCAAGACTCCTTGACACCTCATTGAGTGCACCTTTTCCGAGTTGAATTGTATAACTACAGTATTTTCAAAGTGCAGATCAGGAGTAGGTAAGATACAGGGAACTTGTGCAACCCAATTCTACAGCCAAGATGAACAGAGTTTATTCAGCGTTCAATGCTAGATCCTGCTTAAGAAGGTAATGGAGCACTCCCCAGCTGTGAGAACAGGGCAACAGATAGTACAGAGGGTTGTCCCAGGAAAGCCAGAATACATGATCACTGTGGGAAGAACTCAAATGGCCATTGTGAAACAATGTTGGCAATCTGAACAGCAGATTGTCCCTATACTTTCTTTCAGGAATCTAGTATGAACCACAAGACACAGTTACCCCTCTTGCCAGCTAGATATGCTATGGTAAGTAAGAAATTATTACTATAAAATAATAGAAACCTTATTAAACAAAAATATTAAAATGGGAAGCTATTGTGTCTTGACAGATCTTCCGGTCTAGGGCTATACACTTCTAAAGGCTGTGTTTCCATCTCTATAAAGTTTCCCTGGTGTGGCG
>NW_006408539.1:19645539-19661968 GCF_000296735.1 Chrysochloris asiatica
CATGGCTTGGGTCAGTCGAACATTAGTCCTCAAACTGGCATCTTTGCTTGTGAACACTTTAATGAGGTCTTGTGCAGCAGATTTTCCTAATGCAATACATGTTTGATTTCCTGAATACTGCTTCCTCAAGTGTTGATGACTGAGCTGAGTACAACGAAGTCTTTGACAAGTTCAGTCTTTTCTCCATTTATCTTGATGTTATTTATTGGTCCAGTTGTCAGGATTTTGTTTTCTTAACACTGAGGTGCAACTCATACAGAAGGTTGTGGTCTTGGATCTTCATCAGTAAATATTTTATGTTTTTCAGCAAGCAAGATTGTATCATCTGCATATCACATTTTTTAATGGATCTCTCTCCAATCCTGATGCCGGGTTCTTCTTCAGATAATCCAGTTTTTCAGATTATTTGCTCAGCAACCTTAGTGCACACATTTCCTAACTTTAAAACATTCAGTGTTTCCTTGTTCTTTTTGAACAACCGCCTCTTAGTCAATGTACAGGTTCCTCATGAGCACAATTAGGTGTTCCGGAATATTCATTCTCTGCAATGTTGTCCGTAGCTTGTCATGATCTACACAATCGAAAGCCTTTGCATAGCTAATAAAGCACAGGTAAACATCTTTCTGGTATTCTTTGCTTTCAGCCAAGACCTATCTGAAGTAAGCAGTGGTATCCCTTGTTCCACATCCTCATCAGAATCTGGCTTGAACCTCTGGCAGTTACCTGTCAATGTACTGTTGCAATAGCTTTTAAATTATCTTTAGCAGAATGTTATTTGCATGCGATATTAATGATATTGTCCCATGATTTCTGCATTCCATTGGGTCACCTCTCTTTGGAATGGGCACAAATATGGCTATCTTCAAATCATTTGGCCAGGTTGCTGTTTTCTGGATTTCTTGACATAAATGAGTGAGTGCCTCTAGTGCTGCATCAGTTTGTTAAAAGAATTCAATTTGTATTCCATCAATTCCCGGGACCTTGTTTTTGGTCCATGCTTTCAATGCACCTTGGACTTCTATCATCAGTACCACTGGCTCTTGATCGTAACCATATGCTACCTCTTGATATGGTTAAACATCAACCATCATTTCTTTTTGGTACCTGACTCTATATATTTATTCTATCTTCTTTTGATGCTCTCTACATCATTCAGTATTTTGCCGATAGAATCCTTGAATGTTGCAAGTCGAGGCTTGGAATATTTCTTCAGTTCTTTCATCTTGAGAAATGCTAAGTGTGTTCTTCCCTTGTGGTTTTCTAACTCCAGGTCTTTGCACATTTCATTATAATACTTGATTTTGTCTTCTCGAGATGCATTTTTAAATTTTCTATTCAGTTCTTTTACCTCCACATTTCTTCTATTTACTTCAGCATCTCTTCTTTGAAGCGCAAGTTTCATAGTCTATTTAGGTATTTTCTATTGACATCTATTTAGGTATTTTCCTTCCTTCTTGTCTTTTTAATGAACTTTTTCTTTTTCTTTTATGATGTTCTTCATGTCATCCCACATCTCTTCTGGTTTTCAGTCATCAAATCTGTTCTTGAGATTATCTCTAAATTTGGGTAGGATATGTTCATATTTTGTCTCTTCTGGACTTATTTTAATTTTCTTCAGCTTCAGTCTGAACTCTCATATGAGCAAAAGATGGTCTGTTCCACAGTCTGCCTCGGGCCTTACTTTGGCTGATGATATGGTGCTTTGCCACTGTCTCTTTCCATCAATACAGTGAACTTGATTTCTGTATATTCCATCTAGTGAGGTCCATGGGTATAGTCATATTTTATGTTGTTTTAAAAAGGTATTTTCAATGAAGAAGTCATTGGCCTTGCAAAATTCTATCATGCTGTCTCCAGCATGAATTCTATCACCAAGGCCTTATTTTCCAACTACTGATCCTTACTCTTTATTTCCAAACTTTGCATTCCCATCACCAGTAGTTATTGATACATCTTGATTGCATGCTCGATCTATTTCATACTGAAGAAGTTGGTAGAATTCTTCAGTTTCATCATCACTGGCTTTATGGTTGGTCTGTAAATTTGAATAATAGTGCTATTAACTGATCTTCCTTGTAGGCTATGGAAGTTATTCTATTACAGACAGCGTTGTACTTCAAGACAGATGTTGAAATGTTTTTGATGATGAATACGATGCCATTCCTTTTCGATTTGTCATTCCTGGTATAATAAATCATGAGATTGTAAGATTCAATATGGACTCTGTTGGTCCATTTTAGAAGCTCAGTAACTCCTAGGATTTCAATGTTTATCCATTCCATTTCATTTTTGACAAATTTGAAATTTCCAAGATTCTCAATTAGTACATTCCATGTTCCAATTATTAATGGATGCTTACAGCTGTTCTTTCTCATTTTGAGTTGTCCCCAATCATTTAATGAAGGTCCTGATAGCTTTATTCCATTCACATCATCATGGTCAAGTCTACTTTGAATAGGCAGTTCTGTTTTGAGTACCTTCCAACTTGAGGGGCTCATCTTCCAGCACTATAGCTGACAATATTCTGGTGCTCCACATTGCGTTACAATGTTCAGTATTCTGGTGCTATGGTAGTCTTTCACTGCTATTCATAATATTTATATTCTGATTGCAGAGACATGTTTAAGAGCATTTGGTTTGAAGTAGGAACCTAGTGGCAATACAGGTATTTGCTGAGTCACCCCTCTGAGAAATGATGAGCAGAGCCCCTGAGACCCCACTTCTGGAGTTCTGTAGCATAAACTTTGATTGTCCAGATAACATACAAGAAAAGGACATGGGATTTCATTATATAAAATTAAGTGGGCAGGGTAGTCCCTATCTGCTCACTGTCGTACCTAAAAAAGCCTCTTCCCTAAAGGGAGCAAGGAAGTTCCAATTTATACCAGACTGTTAAAAGGGTAAGAGTGACTTTCTTTGGGAAGTGGGACTAGAAGTCAAAAGGCAGAAGGGATCTTTACTTTTTATTTCAATGTTTCTGTAGTATTTGAATTATGCATGCATCCTTTCGATTCATTGCTGCTGTTTTGTTTTTTTTTTAAGTCAGTTTACCCTTTCCAAAATTCTGTTTTAAATAAATATATATGCAATAAATTATTTGTCATTTCAACATCCTTCATGTGGACAATTCAGAGATATTAGTTCTGCTTGTTGTTAGCATTGTTAAGTGCTGTCGAGTTGGTTCAAACTCAGAGCTACCCTGTATAGGGTTTCTGAGTAGCAGCTGGTGGATTTGAACTATTGACCTTGTGTTTGCCAGTCCAGTACATATCCTACAGAGCCACACCTGGAGTCCTAGTTATGCTTAGCAGATGGTCCAATCATCATCATCATCTTTTATTTCCAAAATTTCCCAACAGAGGCTCAGTGTCCACTGTGTGCTGACCTTTTCTCCTCCTTTCCATCTGCCTCTGGTCACCACTAATAAACACTAGTCTCCATATACTTGCCTATTTTTGTATTTAATATAAGTGAAATTATATATTGTTAGAGACTACTGTAATCAAACATTGAAGACCCTTCATAGGTGCACATATGCTTCTGAGATCAGCAATGCTAGACATTAGAGTACCACAGAGGCTTACACATAAGTTTCTAATGGATGGAAATACTAGTGTTTCATATAATACGTATTATATGTGTAACATTTGCAGTCCTTAGTGGTACAAAGGGTTAAGCACTCAATCATTACTGATAAAGTTGGTGGTTCAAACCCACCCAGAGGTACCTTGGAAGAAAGGTCTGGTAATCAGCTTCCAAAAGGTCACCACATTGAAAACCCTGTGGAACAGTTCCACTCTTCACACATGAGTCTGAGAGAACTGAATAGCAACTAGCAAGAGCTTGTATGACACAAAAATACTAGTCACAAAGTATATATTATCACGGTCGTCTCCCTACAATGTTATTCTACCTTGGGCTTCTCTTTCTCTCCTGCTCTTCTTTTGTTGAGTTTATCAATCACAACAGTTATTCCAAAATCCCCATAGTATGCAAAATGAGATGTCTGGTGCTCACTCCATTTGCATAAAAGAATTTTTTTTTTTTTTTTTTAAGCACACTTGACAGAAGACAGTTGCTATAGACTGTGTGGAATTAAATGATACATGTGAGATTTCTTAAGATGGAATTGAATATAATGAAAATATACACATTTGAGTAAATAAATTTAAGGAAAAAATTCCAGATCCAATACCAAACTTTGGTTGCTTAATTCTGAAGTTGCTTTCAGTTGTAATATCAATGAGTGTATAAAATAAGCTAGTAAGATCGAAACACAAAGAAGCTGCATGCTTACTCAAAATTCAGGCTTCAGCTAGGAAAGTCTTTGAGACTATAGTTGAGATATAAGAAACTTAATACAAACCCTAGTCAGTTTGTCACATACAATGGTGGTTTTTATGTTGCTGTGGTACTGTAAGCTATACCACAGGTAATTTAAAATCAGCAGAACAAGTTTCAGTGGAGCTTCTAGACTAAGACACACTTGCAAGAACAAGAGGCAGACCACTTTTTAATGTTTAGTGATGAAAACTTATGAATAGCAGTGAAACACTGTCAGATAGCACCAGAAAATTGAATATTAAAATATTATGAATAGTAGAAGCGTATTTTCAGATATAGTGGCAGAAGATGAGCCCCTCAGTTTCGACTGGGGAAGAGCTGACTTCTCAAAGTAGGGTTGACTGTGATGACACAGGTGGAATAAAGCTTTATTTGCTCCTGGGACACAACTCAAATTAAAGAGAAGCAGCTGTGAGCATTCATTAAAAATTGGAACATGGAATGTACAAATTATGAACCTAGGAAAATTAGAAGTTGTCAAAAGATGAAATGGAACACATAAAGATTGATACATTTGACATTAGCGAGCCATTCGTCTAGAAGCCATTGGACAGATGCAAATCAAAACAAAAATGACGCATCGTATCACACCAGCATTAACTGAAAAGTTTAAAAACAAAAATGAAAAACAGCAAATGTTGGCAAGGTTGTTGAGAGCAGCTTGTTCACTGCTGGTGGCGATGCAAAATGGAATGACTGCTGATGAAAACAGCATATCACTTTCTTTAGAAGTTGGAAATAGAAATATCGTAGGTTACAAGAATCCCACTATTAGATATATATCCTAAAGATACCGAATCAGGACATGGAGATGCATGGTCAGTTCACTGCACCACTATTCACAATAGCAAAGAGACGGAAACCACCTAAATGCCCATCAATGGAAGAATGGACACACAAATGATGGGACAGACACACAATGGAAAATATGCACACTGTTAAAGAATACAATGAGTCTGTGAACATCTCAATACAAGGATGAACCTGGAGAACATCATGCTGACTGAAATTAGCCAAAACACAAAAGGGCAAATATTGTAAGAGACCAGTATTATAAAAAGTCAGGAAAGGGTTTTCACATAAAAGGAAACATTCTTTGGTGGTTTCCAGAACTGGTAGTAAATCAAACATGGTGGTAGTATGTGCCGCAGAGTAGGTTCCAACTCATAGTGGCCCTGTCTAGGGTTTCCGAGGCTGCAAATTTTACAGGAGCAGAAAGCCTCATCTTTCTCCTGAGGAATTGCTGGTAGTTTCGAACTGCTGACCTTGAGGTTAGCAGCCCGACTCATAACCACTATCAAGCATTGTTGTTGTTGTTATGTGCCGTGGAGTCGGTTCTGATTCATAGCGACCCTATACAGGGTTTCCAAGGCTGTAAATCTTTACAGGAGCAGAAAGCCTCATCTTTCTCCTGTGGAACAGCTGGTAGTTTCGAACTACTGACCTTGAGGCTCACAGCCCGATTCGTAACCACTACCCTACCAGAGCTCCTTACTGTCACACATACTTTTAATTTATGCTCATTCCTAGATAGTTTAATGGTCAGATTTGGGCACTACAATCTAGAAGGGAATGAAATTTAACAAGAAAACATTAAAAACAAATCTGGGAGAGAAAAACATCTTGCTTTAGTGGAATTGCTGGTTGCCATCGGATACTCTTGTATATAATACACTAAGGGATATTAGACATGTACACAGTACACTTACAGAAGGGATGGTAACAAATGAAAAGGTAGAAAATTCATGTATGTCAAATTCATTCATAGGTAGTGAAGCCAGATGGAAAATGTATTACAATTTTTATATGAAACCTTAGCAGCATAGTCTTCCAATGATTTTCATTTAAATTTTAAGGCTAATAACAATGTATTAACCGTATTTATAGAAAAAATATTCAGAGGAAGAAAAACTTCAATATATCAAAATATTGATTACAGATTGTAATTAAAAAACATTACAGAATACTGATTGTGAATTGTAAATTGAGTGCTTCCAACATCTGTCAGTTTGTCTACCATGGTGAAACCTGTGTTGCTGTGAGTCTGGAAGCAATACCACCAGCAGAGTCTCCCATGGTGGACGGGATTCTATGGTACTTTCAGACTAAGACACACTTAAAAGAAAGCCTGGCAACATAGTTCTGAAAATTAGTCAATACAATCTTTATAGGTCATAATAGAACATCATCCAACACACTTGCTTTGGAGATGCCAACAGGAAAGATTATAGACAACAAATTTTATAAAGTAAAAGGCAAACAAGGGTGTGGAAATTGCTTGGTATGATGAACTTGTATTATAGCTGTGATGATGGGAAGATACAAAGCACTCATCCCTGCTGGGGCATGTCAAGATGACAGGCAACCGAAGGTCTTCATGAGTTTGACTCATTGGCAGTTACCAACAACACCGGGTGCTAACACTGAAATGGTAATTCTTCTAAATACTACATATATGTTGTAGTGGGTGCCGTCAAGTCTGTTTGCAATGGTAGCAACCCTATGTGACCGAGCAGATCTGTTCTTTAGGGTTTCCGAGGCTGAAATCTTTACGGAAGTGAATTTCTCTTCTGTGAAGCTGCTGGATGAGAAAAGTCACCAACTTTTCACTGAACAGCCGAGTGCCAGCATGACTCGGTTTTATAAATAATACATAAATGTATATGTGCATACATACACATATGCACATATGTGTACATACACATTTACATGTGTGCATACATACACACACATGCAGATTTCTTCAGCTCAGATTTCTAATCTTACCCAGCTTAAGTCAAACTGGACAATGTCATCAATTCAAGTGCCCGGGAAAAGACAAAAACCAAAAGCGATAAAAAGCCGCTGATCTCAGCCACACAGGCACTGTAGATATTTTCACTTTTTAAAATCATTTTTATTATTTATTCAGGAAATCACAAGAAAATATCAGTAACAACTGAGAAATGTTCCCATCTTTTCCTTTGGAAATTTGCCTAAAATCTCCAGAACTTCTTTTAAGAATTGGAGAGTCAATCATGACATAAACATGAGCATCATGTGACTTTATCTGGTGTAAGTCATCCTTCAATGAGGAAAAGATTAGGAATTATCATCCCGGAACAGACAGAGGGTACAGCTCGTCTGGTCATCAACGCCAGATGTTGCACTAAGAGGAATAAACTCCCCATAACACAGTTAATTTCACAATACGATGCCATGGGGGGGAATATCTTCCTGACCCATCTGGTGAGCAGCTTCTGCCCTGAAGCATGAAGATTAATAGCTGGTGTAATTCGATCCTAACTAGTATACTGTAACTGCAGATGGCACGCTTCTTCGTGTGAATGTCTAATGATCTTTAAGATCATTTTCTCTCATTCACATCCTGTTGCCTAGAGTTACACAGGTTAAAAATTTTGTTGATCCTGAGCTTCATCCTAAAAAAAAGAGTTTATCACTGTTTAATACATTGTACCAGCTTGGTTGATTTAGCTACACATCACCTGTTCATTTGTTTGTTTGTTTGTAAAACGTGTTCTGGTTAACTTTCATATCTCCAGTAGTTTTAGAGGTGCCTGATAAGATATTTTTCTCTCAAAATATAGTATTGGCTCCATTTCCCTTATGCCAAATGACTTTGTTGATTTTCCATGAAAGTTTATAATCATGAACTAACTTCTTTCTTGTAATTTCACTGTAATTTTTTTTTATGTTACCAGATACCCTCTGGATTCTACTTTAAAAGATCAATACACTGCCTTTGTATTTGATACGCAGTATTAACCAGTATTAATAAGATAATTAACTTCACAAACACAGATATTAGTTCTCATCTTCATTAGTTATATATATATAGGATCAGCACTGGACTGAAAACCACAAGGTCAGCGTTTGAGCCCTCTCCTTGCTCCGCGGTAGAAAGACGAGGCTTTCTGCTCCCATGAAGATTGAAAGCCTTGGAAACTGTATACAGGGTCGCTATGAGTCGAAAGTGATTCAATGGCACTTAATAACAACAACATGCTATATGGGTTTCAAAAATTAATTGACAAATCCCATTATTTTTTTATTGTATTTTTCTATAAACTTTCTGAAGTCTGCTTTTGTGTGTGTGTGTGTGTATAGATAGAGAGAGAGAGAGAGAGAGAGAGAGAGAGAGAGAGAAAGAGTCCTGGTGTGGCGCTGTAGGACTGGACCACAAGGTCACCGGTTCAAACTCACCAGCCTCTTCTCAGAAACACCATAACACCATACTGGATCACTATGTGTTGGAACCAATTTCACGGCACTTAACAATAAATACACAAATATATACAAATGCTTTTGTTATTGTTAAGTGCGGTAGAGTTGGGTCTGTCTCATAGCCACCCTCAGAGCAACCACTGACCTTGTGGTGTGCAGTTCAATGCTTTGGTATAGAGCCACCTCACTCCCTTTTTATAGGAAACAATTGATTTGAAGAATATAACTCTATCAAAGATGGAAAAAAACCTCATATATATATTATATATCACATCACTGCCTAGGATTGGGAAGACTTACAGAATGAAACAGTAAATGTTTGGGAATGTAGATATATACTTCTATTTGTGTCTAATACATATCAAAGGAACATGTGGCTAAATTCCAAAGTCCATGTGAATTCTAGACAGTAGGAAGATACTTTCTTGGCATAGAGTAATTTCAAGATATGTTAAGAAAGGAGAGAGTTGAAGAATAGATAAATTGCCAATTACGAAAGGCATTGTACATAGGAACAATAGCTAGAGGTCACACAGAAGAAAGATCTGAATTTTAAATACAGTGCTGAATTATAATTATCCTTTCAGAAACAGTGATGCCAATCCATATGAAATGTTTATGGAATTCGCTTCAATGGTATGGTTAAAGCAACACAGAAAAGGGCAATGGGTTTCAATCGCACATCATTTTCCCTCATAATTTAGGCCAGAACTTGTTTCAAAATGTTCTGGATTTGTAATAATGGCTGGAAAAAATATACAGTGTCTTTCATGTCTTTTCATTTATTATTTGTTAATGATATTATACACCAAGAAAGAATATCGGTTGGTTTTGACTTGATTCGTACTCATAGCAACACTGTATGTGGCAGAGTAGAACTGTGTTCGGTAGGGGTTTTAAGGTCTTTTGGAAATAGCTCAGCCGGCATTGTTGGGTAGGTTCCAACCACCAACCTCCTGGTTAGTAGACAGGTGCTTAATCTTGTACTATCCTTATAGTTTGAACATCTGTGGGACTATAGGATCAGCACTGGGCTGCGAACCACAAGGTTGGCCATTTAAACCCTCCAGCTACTCCTTGGATATTCTATACAAGATTGCTATGAGTCGGAAATGATTCGATGGCATTTAACAAAAATCCTTATATTTTAAATTAATACTTAAACATCACCCATTTATTCATTGAATTCTTAAGATTCTCTATTAAACTCTACAATATGAACAAGGAACTGTGATGAAAACAAGCAATTATATTGGGATAAACCACAAATAATCTGAAGCAAACATTCTAACATATAAATATCATATCACTGACTAGGATTGGGAGATCTTATGGAATGAAACAGTAAATGTTGGGGACTGAAAATATATGTATGGGATTGATGCCATTAATTTGAAGAATATAACTCCATCAAACAAGAGGGAAAAAACAACAACAACAAAATATTCATCTGTTCTTAGATAATGTTTGCCTGCTGTTTTCTCTCAATTATCGAGTGAGGGATGTTTTCTTTTCAAAGTAAATATGATATCTTTGAAATATTTTTCAAAAATTTCTTTGTTTAACATTTCAAAAGCCCTGATTGAAAATGATAATGTCATGTAAATCAATTTATGCTGGTTTTTCTTAAATTAATTTCTGTTCTTATTTTATTTGCTGTTTTCTTTCATTGCCTTTCTTCTTCCTTTTTTTGTATGAAGTTACCCCATTCATTTAAAACTACTTATCTAATTCTATGCTTAAATCAGAAGACAATCTAGCCAAACTTCTCCTAGCCAACACTTTGCTTAGAATCACTTCCTGACTAATGGATGCTTTTTTTATCTTTTATGAATGCCCGCAGTCAGTCCTCGTTTATGTGGCATGTGCCTCACAAGAACTTATTATATATTTTTGTGGCAATGAGAATTCCTCAGGTGTCTGTTAGAAAGACAGGAATTACAGGGCACTTGATAATCATGCGTAACTTAATAAATGCCCTGGTACTGCTTGTCCTCATTGTCATTCACATAGCCATCTTGTCGTGTCTTGTGTTATTACGGTCTACTTTTCTATATGGCTATGTCTTCATATCGAGTGTATCCAATCTAATCCTACGGTTTATTGTGGACAACCCCAGTTGGTCTGCTCTGTGCTTTTTCCTCCCTTCCTAGTGAATGGAAGTTATACTTTCGGCTCTGCTGGCGGCTTGAATCACCTCAATTTGTTCTGCAATCAGAGGCAGCTGCTGCATGTGAAAGGCGTGAGGACCACTGAACATCACATTAGGACTGACCTCATGCTGAATGTAAAGGCCCAAGCCCTTTCAGCCAGGCCAGCTGAGCATGTGTACAATGATTTCAACCTCTTCTCTCCCCCCTCCCCCATCCCCTTTTTTTTCCTCTTGTTAAAAAAACTGAAACTGAGCAGAGAAATGGCTGGTATAATCTTAGCAACATCTGTTGCCTTTCACCCAGGTCTTGACTGAAGACAATAACTTTCCAAAAGGGGTCTGACATCATGTTGAAAGGGACAAAAGAAAGGCTCTCTCTCAACTGAGGAGCTTGGGGACACATTTCCTCTCACACAGTCTGGGCTTTCTGTGTCTTCTGTCAGAAGGAGCATCAACAAAAGCGTTTCTCCTCTTCTTTTCTGATGAAACCATCAGAAAAACAGCTTTTCCCAATTAGTGCTGAATGGGTTTGAGAATGGTAGAAGAGTTACATTTTCCCCTTTCATACATTTATTCTCAAGCCCTGAATCTGAAACTCAGCTCATCAGAATTGTGAAGGAATTTCTGCTTTGCATTCTTTTGCAGTTAGATAACTTTTGAATTTTCTTACTAAGTTGACTTTATGTAAGCCCAGACAGTTTTTTGGAAGCAATTGTTGGAGTTTTACTTTTTTTGCTGGAGTTGTTGTTTTTAAGTGCCATCGAGTCAGAGTCAGTTCTGACTCAGAACTCTGTATAGGGTTTCCGAGGAGTGGCTGATGAGTTTGAACCTCCGACATTGCAGTTCAAAGTGATCTTACATTTTGATGGGGATAGGGGATCATATTTTACACAGATTTTTGCCCTTGAATAATATAATGATGGGCTATAATTAAAATTAAATTTAGTTAATGTTGTTAGGTGCTGTTGAGTTGGTTCCAATTCATAGGCACCCTAGGTAGCGGGCTTCAAAAAGTTCGTGGACGTGAAATTAAAAGAGTGAATTTTTTTTCTTCACAAACTTTTAGAAGTCCTTTTGTATATTAACAGTTAACTGGTTTTGTAGGTTTTTTTGTTTGTTTGTTTGTTTGTTTTTTACAATTTGTTGACTCCAGCTATGACATCTTTATATAAAAATGGAAGTTGGCATAACTACTGTTGTGTATTTCCAGTAGGAAATAATTAAGGAAACAAAATCAATTTAGATGTCTATATCCTGACTGACCCTCATGGATGTTTTTAAAATCGTGTGCATAATTTCCAAGATATATGTATGGAGAGAAAAATTCTAGAGATTTATGTTTGTTTTCTAACTGTAGCGATCATATACATTTTTAAATTCTTACACACCTCTTAATATAAAGGCATATAAACATATTTGAGTTTACATATCTTACTTTAAAATGTGTGATGGGCCCATAGATACATTCTTATATCAATGTTTTATATTAATGCATGCTGCATCTATGAATGGTTTGAAACCTCCTTTAAATGCATGAGGTACAATGAGTATATATTGTTATTGTATACCACGAAGTCTATGCCTACTGCCAATGATACTGTATGACAAGGTAGAACTACCCCATCGTGTTTCTTAGGCTGTAATCTTAGCAGGCTTACTAACGGAATGCAGGATCATCGGAAAATATCTTTGATATCTCATGTGAGTAAAGTTTTACTAAAGGTAATACAGAAACGGCTACAAGCACACATTGACAGAACTTCCAGAGGTTCAAGCCGGTTTCAGAAGAGGCCGTGGAATGAGGGCTATTACTGCTGATGTCCGATGGATCTTGGCTAAAAGCAGAGAATATGACAAAGATGTTTACCTGTGCTTTATTGACTACACAAAGGCTTTTGATTGTGTGGATCATGACAAGCTATGGACAACATTGCAAAGTATAAGTATTCCTGAACACTTAATTGTGCTCATGAGGAATCTGTACCTGGACCAAGAGGCAGTTGTTGGAACAGAACGTGGGAACACTGAATGATTTAAGATTAAGAAAGGTGTGCAACAGGGTTGTATTCTTTCACCATACTTATTCATCCTGTATGCTGAGCAAATAATTTGAGAAGCTAGATTACATGAAGAAAAATGTGGCATCAGGATTGGAGGAAGACTCATTAACAACCTGTGGGTTAATGTGTCAGATGAGATGGCAAAGCTGTTTGAACTGCATGGTCGGTGGTTCAACTGCTCCCCTGAAACCATATAGAGGGTTGCTATGGGTCAGAACCGACATGATGGCACTTAACAACCACAGCAACAGACCATCCTTTTAGAACTGGAAGGCTAAAAGTATTCTTGAGAAGGTTTCATAACTAGTCTTCATGAAATGCGATGATTCTTGTCATATTTTTTTGCTTCTAATAAATGTATCTAAATGCTAATATCTCTTTGAAATCAATAGGCGTTCCAAGCATGAAAAACTTTGATAGCATAAGTAAAACAAGAAAAAAACGATCAAAGACCATTTGCAAACTCACATATAATAAGGTGTAGATGTCCCATTGAGTGATACTAGACTTCCTAATATGCCCTAATAATGCAGATGAGAGGGTCTTCCCATGAACTTCAAATACACAGGACAGATACCTGCTATGCACAAGAATAACAAGATTTAATTGTGAGGGTAAATTTTTAAAAAATATTGCTACAAAATCATGTGAACCATTATCAAACAAAAATACACAAATCTAAAGCAATTGTTCTCAACCTATCCTCGATCTATGTCTATATACTTTAGAAGGCAGTGTTTCGATCTTTCTAATCCTTCCCTGAAGAATTTTGCTCTCTTAGCTTTACACCAGTTTAAACAGAAATTTTGGCCTCCTGGAGGGACTCCAATCATGTTCCTTTTCAATGTTCTTTGAGTTTGGGGAACAAAAAGAAATCTGAAGGGGTAAGGTAGGGGTTGGAGGGTGGAAGGATAAGGTTTCTCAATACAATTCTCCTATGACTGCCCTTGATACTCTCGGTGCAAATTTCCTTGCCTATTTCTTACCAATGCAGTTTCCAATTTTCTTCAACCTCCTTCCTAATAAGCTCCCATGATCACCTGTATCCTTTAAGAAAATCTACCAAGATGACTTCTTTGGAATCCCCAAATAGATACAATTACCTTCCGAACTGACCTCTCTGCCTTGAATTGAACTGGCCCAGCAGATATCCTCAGAAGTCATTGTTTTTAATAGACTTTTTTTTTTTAAGAGAACCTAAGAAGATTTAGGAAGTGTATTATTGAGAGAACGTGTCTGTAGTCATCCCCTGATAGCAGTGACATATTTAAATTCATTTTATTTGGAGTAACCCCACACATATGTGAACTGGAAATCTAGTAGCAATATATTTTTACTTATATTCATATGTTGTTTTTAAGTGATGTCAAGTCAATTCTGACTTATAGTGACCTTGGGTTTCAAGGAAGACCTGGTGGGTTTGAATTTCTGTCCTTGAGGTTAGCAGACCAGTGCTTATCCTACAGCTCCAAACCAGGACTACAATGTGTATAGTGTCTAAAAAAAGAAAATTCTTCAGAGTTTTAACCCCAGAGTTTTACATGTATGAAGAATCCCTGGGTAGTACAAACGGTCAATGCACTCAGCTGCTAGCCAAAAGGATGGAAGATTATATTCAACCAGGGGCACCTATGAAGGAAGGCCTAACGATTTATTTCAAAATCTGTCCTTACAAATCCTATGGCTCAGAGATGTACCCTGGCCCTCATGGGGCACTGTCATAAACTGATTTGTGTCCCCCAAATGTACTAGCTTCACTGGGTCATGATTCTCAGTGGTTTGACAGTTGTGATGGTCCCCCAGGATGTCATGTGATGTGATTAACCAATAAGAGAACTAAGGATAGAAGACTCCTCCTTTAAACCCTCCACAACGCTGATCTGATGTATGGCAGATTCCCAAGAGTGTGGCATGCAACCCCTTTCATCATACAAGAGATTAAAAGAGAAAGACTTGAACCAAGAAAGAGGGACCCCACTAGCACCAATTAAGAAGAACTATGACTGGCATGCATCCTTTGGACCCAGGAGTCACTGCACTGTGAAACATCTTGGTGTTGTCAATTTAGTTCAGATACAGTGAGCCTGTGTAGGGTTTCTGAGGAGGTAAATCTCTACAAGAGCAGAAACCATTGTCTTTCTCCCAAAGAGCTTCTGGCAGATTCAAACCACCAACCTTGTGGTGAAAAGTCCAACATGTAATGCACTAGGACTCCGTAGACCTAGGAAATGTTTGCTGTCTAGACATATGTAGATCCCCAATGAACGCTGGGTGGATTGATGCTGAAAAGACACAAGCACCTTTCCCCAGAGCCAGCACTTCCGCCTCCTAAACTGTGAGAGTACACATGTCTGTTTGTTGAGGCCATAGACATGTGGTATTTCTGTTACAGAATAGTACATCACTAAGATGGTCACTATGAATCAACACTGACTGGACGGCAACTGGTCAAGTAGCCGCTTACGTCCCTTACCTTCCATACTGTTGATGGTTGTAAATGCCATTGAGTGGGCTCCAACCAACAGAGGTCCTCTATAGGGTTTCTAATGAGTGGTTGGTAGGGTTGAGTCATTGACCTTGTGATTAACAGTCCAGGGCCTATCTGACAGTGTCATGCTAGGACTGAACCATCAAATTTAGAGAAGATAAACTCCCATGTGTTCAGAGTGAAGTTAATGGAGAAATCCACTGTGGTGAGCTGGAGTGCTGTATTCCATCTCAAGGACTAGAATCATTTGACAATATGAACAAGTAGTGTAGTCTACTTATCATTGCCTTTCAGAGAAATCAGAACCAGAGACTCACATATAATCTCCCAAAAAACAGATGTTAGAAAACACTGAAAACTTGAGTAAAGCCACTCTGTAGATAACATCTGTTAGCAGATTGTGAGAGGTGACATACCTAGACAAACCACACTACGACACCCGAAGCATGGTTTGCTTTGCTTTCTCTACTCATTCAGCTATGAAAGCCAAATCAGGTTTATTTACAAGGTCAGTTAACAAACTGTTTCTCAAAGATAAAGAGCCATGTATTTTGATAGTTTAAAATTTAGAGGGCTATTTAAATGTTTGTTGTGGTGGTTATTAGGTACCCTCCGACTGACTTCAACTCATAGCAACCCAGTGTGCAAACGAACAAAAATCTGCATGGTGCCATAGCATCCTCATAATCATTGTGATGCTGGATCCCATTGTTGCCCCCATTATGCCCACCCGTCACCTTGAAGGTTTCATTCTTTTTCATTGACTCTCTGCTTCACCAAGCATGATGTCCTCCTCCAGGAACTGGTCTCTTCTGATAACATGTATAAGTAATTGAGACACAGTCTTGCTATTTTCTCTTCTATGGTACATTGTAACTATGCTTCTTTCACAATAGATTTTCTTGTTCTCCAGCAGTCCATGGTATATCCAACATTCTTCACCAACATCGTAATTCAAAGGCATCAACTGCTCTTCAGTCCTCCTTATTCATTGTCCATTTTTTGCATACATACAAGGCTTTGGAAAATATCCTGGCATATGTCACGTGCACCTTAGACCTCAAAATGACATCTTTGCTTTTTAATACTTTAAAGAGGCTTCTTGCAGCAAATTTGTCCAGATGCAATAACATCATTTGAAAACTAAAAGGGAGAAACACA
>NW_006408539.1:19662138-19673985 GCF_000296735.1 Chrysochloris asiatica
TCATTTCAAGAGGTAAAATATATGCACCATTGGAAGATTTCCAAACTGCACTGAACACAATGGCAAAATAATAATAATAATAATAATGATAATAAGGCACCAGGAATTGATGGAATACAAATTGAAATCTTTAAACAAACTGATGCAGCATTGGAGGTGCTCACTCATCTATGCCAAGAAATTTGGAAGACAGTTACTTTGCCAACTGACAGGAAGAAATTAATATTTGTGTTCATTCCAAAGAGAGGGCATGCAACGGAAATGGGAAACCATTGAGTAATATCATTAATATCACATGCAAGTAAAATTTCTGCTGAAGATCATGCAAAAATGGCTATAACAGTACATTGATAGAAAACTGTCAGAAATTCAAGCCGGATTCATGAGATGACCTGGAACTAAGAATATCATTGATGACATCAGATGGATCTTCACTGAATGCAGAGAAGCCCAGAAATATGTTTACTTCTGCGTTATTGACTATGCAAGGTATTCCAACTGTGTAGATCCTGGCAATCTGTGGATAACAGTGTAAAGAAGGTGTATTCCAGAAAACTTAGATTCGGCTCATGAAGAACCTGTTCATAGAAGAAGAGGCAGTTGTTAGAACAGAACAAGGGTAACTGAATGGTGTTGAAATCAGGAAAGGTGTGAGTCAACGTGGCATCCTTTCATCACACTCATTCAATCTGTATGCTGAACAGATAATCCAAGAAACTGGATTATATGAAGAAGAATGTGGCATCAGGATTGGAGGAAGACTCATTAACTATCTGCGATATGTAGATGACACAATCTTGCTTGTTGGAAGGAAAGAGTACTTGAAATACTTACTGAGGATGATCAAAGACCACTGCATTCAGTACGGATGCACATAAATGTAAAGAAAATGAAAATGCTCACACTGAGTCAATGGATAACATCAAGATCAACGGAGAAGAGATTGAAGTTGCCCAAGACTTCGTTTTGCCTGGATCCACCCTCAGTGGAAGCTATTGCTGCTGCTGCTCTGTACCATCAAGTTGGTACTAACTCATAGCAGCCCTGTATAGGGTTTCCAAGGTTGTACATCTATAGAGAAGCCTCATCTTTACCCCAAGTATTGGCTGATGAATTTGAACTGCTGACCTTGTGATTAGCAGCCTAACACATAACCCACTAAGCTACTGTGGCTCCTTTTCATAGGAGCAGCAGTCAAGAAATCAAACAACATATTGCATTAGGTAAATCTGCTGCACAAGACCTCTTCAAACTGTTCAAGAGCAAGGATATCAGTTTAAGGACTAAGGTGCACCTAACCCAAGCCAGGGTATTTTCAATAGCCTCATATGCACGTGGAGTCCTGGTGTGGCACTGTGGGTTAATGCGCTGGACTGCATGATCAGTTTGGACCGCAAAGTCAGTAGTTCAAGCTCACCAGTCTCCCCTTGGAAACCCTATACAGGGTCACTACAGGTCAGAACTGACTCGACGGCACTTCACAACAACAACAATCCCAACATATGCATGTGAAAGTTAGACAATGTGTAAGGGAAGATCGTAGAAGAACTTACGCATTTCAGTTTTGATGTTATGGAAGAATAGTGGAAATACCGTGTACCACCAGGAGAACCAACAAATCTGTGATGAAAGAAGTAAAACTAGAATGCTTCTTAGGAGCTAGATTGGTGAGACTTCGTTTCTTATACTTTGGAAATGTTATGAGGGGATACGTCTCTGGAGGAGGACATCATGCTTGGTAAAGTTGAGGGCCAGAAAGAAAGAGGAAGACCCTCAATGAGGTGGATCGGCACAGCGGCAAGGCAATGGACTCAAGTGTAACAACTGTGAGGGTGGCAGAGGATCAGCCAGTGTTTCCTTCTGTCGTGTACAGTGTCCTTATCTGTCACAACCAACTTAATAGCACCTAAAAACAACAACATTTACTTATGAAGATCAAAGAGCACAGCCTTCGAAATGGATTACATCTCAATGTCAAGAAAACAAAAATTCTCACCACTGGACCAATAAACAACATTCTTATCAATGGAGAAAAGATTGAAGTTGTCAAGGACTTCATTCTTCTTGGATCAACTATCAACACTCATGGAAGCAGCAGTCAAGAGATCAGACGACGTATTGCACTGGGCAAATCTGCTGCACAGGAACTTTTTAAAGTGTTGAAGAACAGAGATGTCAGCTTGAGGACTAGGGTGCGCCTGACCCAGGCCATTGTGTTTTCAATAGCCTCATATGGATGCGAAAGCTGGACAGTGAATAAGGAGGATCGTAGAAGAATTGATGCCTTTGAGTTGTGGTGTTGGAGGAGAATACTGAAAGTGTCATGGACTGCCAAAAGAACCAATAGGTCTGTTTGGAAGAAGTGCAGCCAGAATGCTCCTTGGAGGCCAGGATGGCTAAGCTTCGTCTCTCATACTTTGGACATATTGTCTGGAGGAAACAGTCGCTGGAGAACGATGTCATGCTGGGTAAGGTGGAGGGTCAGAGAAAAAGAGGAAGACCCCTAACGAGATGGATTGGCCAGGTGATATCATTGATGGACTCAAGTGTGGCAGCGGTAGTGAGGTTGGCCCAGGATCAGACATTGTTTCGTTCTGCTGTGTATGGGGTCGCTCGCTATGAGTCGGTTCTGACTCAATGGCACCTGACAACAACAACAACAAAAACAACAACACATATTCTGTGAATTCATTTATGAAAAAGTAAGGCTGAAGAAGAATTGTTGCATTTGAATAATGGTGTTGGGTAAGAATACTGAATGTACCTTGGACCTCCAGAAGTACAAACAAATCTGTCCTGGAAAAAAATATAGCCAGAATGCGCCTTAGATATAACATTGACAAGATTGCATCTCAGTTACTCTGGACATGCTATCAGGGGGATAAATCCATGGAAAAGGTCTTTCGGTTTGGTTAAATGGAAAGTCAGTAAAAAAGAGGGAGACCATTAAGGAGATGAATTGACACACTGAGTGCAACCATGGCTCAAACACAGCACTGATTGTGAGGATGATGTAGGACTGGGCAGGGTTTTGTTCTGTTCTGTGTAAGAATTGCTATGCATAAAATTCTGTTCAATGGGACCTAACAAAAACAGCATTTATTTAGCTTTTCAAGTGTTTCATGTTTGGGTGGAAATGACCCAAATACCATACGATGTTGCATATACTAACTGAACTATGAATCCTGATCATTCTAACACGAACAGATTTTCGTGCTGTGAGCTGTCTTTCATTTGACTTTATTGTCCTCCAAAGTAGATGTGTTTCACTCTAAGGGAACCTACTTACTCAGTGTTTTTTTTTTTTTTTTCTGCTAGGAAGGAGAATTATGATTCACACTAGTATTAAAATATGATTCAAAGGTGTGATGAAGACTCATGTCTGCAAAATGATTTATGAAAAAGCAATTTCTTTAATTATAAATTTGTGACACTCCAAGCTATTAAAAGTATGAACTTAAAAATGAGAAAGCCTACAAACTAATTCAGTCCCATTGCTCAGTCATGTTACGAAATGTAAGCAAAAGTTATTTTCTATATTTGAAATGCAAACTGTCAAGTCATTATGTCTGAATTACGAGGATCTTTGGGAATTTTTCTCTGGGCGTTGCAGCATGAAACAATCTATATGCTTTCATCGCTTGGTTTTGATTTTTTTCTCAGAGCTGAAGTTTGTCACGAGGTGATAAACCAAACCCTTTATTTTCCTGAATTCCAGTTTCATCATTGATAAAATGAGGGAATATGTGAAGTGTCTTCAAAGATGTTTTATGTAGGTCAATGCATGCATTAGGTATTGAGCCCAATTATCCTCAGTGACTGCTGATCAGCTGTAATTTAGTTGCTTAATGAGGCTCATTAACCCTTTTGGACAATTATTTGTGTCCATATGTATATTTGGAAAGAAATCTCTGAGTTACCTGATGTAAAATAACATTTTTTCTATCTACTTGAAATGTAACCCAGCGTCAACTAAATAAATGTGACATATTGATTATTCATTTCCATCCACATTTATTCTCTCATAAATTTACAAATGGGTTAAGAAATATTGTGATTTGTTGGTTTTTATACACTTACTCATTGTGAATCGCATTGCTTTTTTGTTTTAGAAAGAGGGGGCGCTCCCTTCATTTTGGCTTTAGCACTCTATTCTGCTAGATGTGAATGTGGTGAGGAAGAATTGTACCTTATTGTTATTGTTGTTCAGGGTCATTGAACTTGTTCATACTCATAGTGACCCTGCATAGGGTTTCTGAAGAGTGGCTGGTGGGTTTAAAGTGCCGACCTTATGGCTAGCAGTTCAGTGTTTATCCTATAGCACCACACCATTAATCCATTTTAATCATTCACTCCTAAGTACAGAAAGTGGAGACACTTGGCAGTTCAGAAAGATAGTGGCTACCTCAGAATTCACCTTCATGCATGAAGTGAGGAGTTCAAGTTCCCCTTAACCATAAGGATGCTCTAAGGCAGCAGGTCTTCAATAGTTCAGCTAATTTTTCTAAGAAGAAAAATATAGTTTCCTCTTATTTTTACCCCTTGTGGATTTTCCTTTTGCATATGAGTTTAGCCCCTAAGTCCTGTACACTGGAGGGCTGCACGCTTGCCTCTGGCAACTGCTGGCAGTTGGAGCAGCACAACATAAATGCTTCATGTGTGCTTGGAGAGCACGAAATAGAGACGACCAACACCAGCTAAAAAACCCACAGAACCCAGCGCAGCTGGCTTTCGGAATCTTCATGCAGGAATCCATCAGATGAAGGATGCTGAGAAGAGCTTAGTGGGGATTTGTTGTTGTTAAGTGCCATCAAGTCCATTCTGACCCATAGTGACCCTATATAGGGTTTCCAAGGAGCAGCTGGTGAGCTTGAACCACCAACCTTGCAGTTCAAAAGACTTTGCAGTCTGACACATTACGCCACATGGGAGGCCCCGATACAAGTGTGTTGTTGTTGTTGTTAAGTGCCATTGAGTTGATTCCGAATCACAGTGATCTGGTATAGGGTTTCTGAGGAGTGGCTATTGAGTTTGAACCACCAACCTTGTGGTTGAAACCAAACTTGCAGTGTAGTGCACTAACTTGGAGTGCCACACCAGGACTCCAATACAAGTGTAGAGGGTTGTATTCATATACTAGGAAAGCTCTATGAAGCAAAAAGTACTCCTTCAAAGTGGGTGACTTTAAACAGCAGACATTTTATTTCCCCAAAATTCAGGCATCAGCATGTGTAGTGAGTGTCATGTTTCCTAGGGAGGTTCTAGAAGGTACGGTCTTTCCTCTCTTGGCTTTTGGGAGCCCCAGTTGTTTCCTGACTTGTAGATACCACTTCCCAGGCTGTTTTTCCTCCTTGGCTGTCCTTCCCTATCTTTCCACCTATTTCATAAGGACAACATTCCATTTGGATCAAGAGCCATCCTCCTCTGTGATATGTTGTTGTTGTTGTTGTTAAGTACCATCGAGTTGATTCCGACCCATAGCAATCCTGTAGAGGGTTTCCTGGGAGCAGCTGGGGAGCTTGAACCACCGACCCTGCAGTTCAGACGCCTTTCAGTCTGAAACAGCACCACACCAGGACTCCACTCTGATATGACCTCCTGTTAAATGGTAGTGTCTTTCTTCAAAGACTCTATTTCCAAACCAGGTCAAGTTCACAGGTACCAGGGAGCAGGATTTCAACATATATTTTTGGGACTTCAGGTGTGGCGCTATAGGATAAGCCCTGGACTTCAAATCCATGAGGTCGGCAGTTCAAACTCACCAGCTACTCCTTGGAAACCCAGGGTCACTATGGGTTGGAATCAACTCAGCAGCACTTAATAACAACAACAATATGTGTGTTGTCGTTAAGTGCCATCGAGTTGATTCATAGCAATCCTATATAAGGTTGTGAGGAACAGCTGGTGGGTTTGAACCAGTGACCTCACAGCTAGCTGTCCAGTGCTGATCCTACAGTGCCACACCAAGAATCGCATTTTATTTGGAGGAAGAAAAAAGAAATCACCTCTTAAATCCTTCTGCTCTATGGAGATTGGCTGAAGTTCTCTGAATATTCCTGATTTTCTGTCATCATTGTATGTATCCTGTTGTGGTCATGTACCCTTGAGTCTGTTCTGACTCCTAGTGAACCGATACTAACCTGTAGAGAGTTTCCAAGGCTGTAAATCTTTAAGGAAATGTTGTTGTTGTTGTTGTTAGGTGCCGTGGAGTCGGTTCTGACTCATAGCGACCCTGTACAGGGTTTCCGATGCTGTAAATCTTTAAGGGAGCAGAAAGCCTCATCTGTCTCCCATGGAACAGCTAGTAGTTTTGAACTGCTGACCTTGCGGTTTACAGCCCGATCCATAACCACTACACTTAGAAAGCCTTATATATATATTTTTTCCCCACAGAGTAACTGATGGACTTGAACTGCTGACATTGGCATTAGCATTCCTGCATGTAACCCACTATACCACCAGGGATCACAACTATATCCTATTCTTGTTTTAATGCCCAATGAAAGTTCCTATTGGTTCATGCTTTTTACAATTTCCTTCTTCAGATGTAAGGAGCCCTGGCAGTGCAGAGGTTAAGTGCTAACCAAGATGTTGGCGGGTCAAACTTTACTGTGGGACTGCAGGAGAAAAAAATCTGACAATGCTTTTGTTAAGATTTTGGTTTTAGAGCCTGTGGGGCAGTTCTGGTGTGGCTCTGTAGGGTAAGCACAGGGCTGGTAAATACAAGAGCAGTGGTTCAAACTTTCCAACCCACTGCTCCTCGGAAATCCTATACAGGGGTTGCTATGAGTCAGAACCAGCTCAAGGGCACTTAACAGCAAACACCACGGAGAAAGATGAGGCTTTCTACTCCCGTAAAGATTTACACCCTCGGAAACCCTGTACAGGGTCGCTATGGGTCGGAACCGACTCGACGGCACTTAACAACAACAACAACAACAACCACCTGGGGCAGTTCTACCCTGTCCTATGGGGTTGCTATGAGTGTCAATTGACTCGACAACAATGGGATTGGTGTTTGGTTTGGGGTTTTGATGTGCTTGTATTTCCTTGGTTCCGTGTTCTTGCTTTTGTCAGTAACACATTTGATGCCCAGGATTTTACCTGATATCCCATGACCATCAAGTCAATTCCAACACACAATGCCCCTGTAGGACCGAGTAGAGCTGCTCCATGGAGTTCCCCAAGACTGCCATGTTATAGAAGCACGAAGTCTATGACATTATGGATGCAGAGTTGTTGGCTAGCACCGAGCTCTTAAACATTGTGCCTCCAGGGCGCCTTTAAACCTGGAGTTGTTCTTGGTATTAAGTGCTGTAGAGTTGGTTCCAACTCATAGCTACGCTGTATAGGTTTCCAAAGAGCAGCACTTGAGTTCAAACCACTGGCATTATGGCTCAAATGACCTTGCAGTCTAGTGCTTATCCTACAGCTCCATTTCAAAATTACTGTGATTAAGTTGGGTATGACTTTTAAGACCCAATAGGACAAAGTGGAATTGCCCAAAAGGGTTTCCAAGGCTGTAAATCTCTAAAAAAAACAGACTGCTACATCTTTCACTCATGGAGTGGCAGTGGTTTCGAACAACTAATCTTATGGTTAGCACCTATGTGTTTTAGCCACTGTACCACCAGGGATCATTAAACCTGGTGCACAACACACATGTAATAAATATTTATTGAATTGAGTTGCGTTATTGCATAAATCCACTTTTTGGAAAAGATTATCTGGCTTATCACAGAGTGATAGAGGGATGCTTAGCAGAAATTTGCATCGTTGCATTGCTCTCTGAAGATTTCAGGTTTTTATGGAAACACTATAATTCAAGAGACAATGGAGACCTAGCTGTATGATTTCTGACAATTTTGATTCGAGTGTCTTTTTACAAAGTAATTTGTGTTCCAACTATCCAGAATCCACAGGAAATATACAACTGAACATCAGTAGTATCATATGCTATTTTAATAAGCAAGTGTTCCCTTGCTTTGTCATTTAATACCAAATCCACATCAAATCTTTATCTGTGTGCTTTCTTCCTCAGAAAGACAATGATGGGCAATTTGACATGTAGCAGAAAATTGTATTTCTACTTTAAAAATGTTAACTAATGACCCACAAGGACTCAGATGTTCCCTAACTCCAGAAGGGAGCCCTGAATACTTGTAGGATATTAGAATGATGATGGGGTTCCATCTTTTGCAAAGAACAGGGGAAAAGTGAAATCTTCACCTTTGATTTCTATCCTCATTATATGCATTTTGTTTTCTTTTTTTTTTTTTTTTCCCCTTAACTGGTCGGGAAGGAATAAGCTATGTTAGAACTCAGGTAGGATGTTTGGAAACCCGCCCAGTGGTCCTGCAGAAGGATCACAAAAAATTGTGTAGTTGTTTTACTCTGTAACAAATGGAGTCTCCATGAGTCAAAATCAACTCAATGGCAGTAGATGTGTTTGTTTTTGGGTTTCTGTTGTTTTTTTAAATTTCTCATTCCTGAGTGGAACAAACAGTTAATGACCTCAGTTTCCAACTAAAAGGACCCTGAGAAGAAATGTGTGGCACTCTACTTGTGAAAAGTTAGCCATGGAAACCCTAAGGCTTACAATTACACTCTGACACCATGGGTCTACTGTAAGTCAGACTCAACTGAAGGACAACTCTTATGTTGTTTGTTTTCCTCAATGGTTATGCATTACAGATTGGGATTTTCTCAAAAGTCTATTGCCTTTCTCCTCAACCAGGAAAACTCTTAAGGGGAGAACTCCTTAAACCCTATTAACCATCCATTTATTGCCTAAATAATCCTGCAATGCAGCTCCCTTGTACTGTGAATAATTTCAGGGTGCGTTGGGGGATACACCCTCAAAGTCCTACAATTTTACACAAAGACTGATTGTTGGATAATGAAAGAGGATCCCTGGAGAAATTCAAACAAGCAAATTGTTGTATTTACTCCAATTGTGGATTCTTCTAGTCAAGTATTTTTTAATGGTCAGAATATTCAGTGAGATGCTGTTGGCAATAATTTATTTTCTGTTATCTATAATTAGATGCAAGAAATTAAATTTGTTTCTAATTTCTGACTGCTCCTAGGGGACTATGATACAGTACCAACACCACAAGTCTAGTCCAGGCCAAGAGTTGTCTTCTCTGAATTCTGCAACACTCTTACCTCCATTCCAAAGCTGACATTGTAAGTTTGTCTGGGTTGTTTTCCCTTTTCTAATACAAATATAACCATCACCACCTTTCTTGCAAGTGGCACCCCATTGTCCTCATGAGGCAGTTCAAACACCCTGGCTTCCTATTCCTATTGTTGTTGTTAAGTGCTGTGGAGTAGGTTCCAACTCATAGTGACCCTGTATAGGGTTTCTGACAAGTAGATGATGGCTTTGCATTGCCAACCTTGTGGTTCAAAAGGACATTGCAGTGGAGTGCTTATCTCACATCTAGCGCCACACCAGGACTACTGTGGTCCTATCATATTCTCCCACACTTGATACTTTGTGTCTACTCTATGAAAACATTTATCACCATCTGTGAATACGCATGCACAATTTTATTTTCACAAAAAAATGGAAAGGTTTCCTCGAGGTATTGCTGTCTAATGCCATAGAGTTAGCTCTGAATCAGGCAGCATTAGGAATGCAACCAAATGAAACGTGGCCCGACTTTGAATCTTCCTCACAATCACTAGCATTTTCTAATTTGTCGTTATGACTCTTGTGCCAGTCCATTTCATCCTGGGTCTCTCATACCCTTGCTGGTTCTCTTCTTCACCAAACACAATGTTCTCCTCTAGTGGTTGATGCCTCCAGGTGAAGCATCCAAGGTAAAAGAGTAGGACAATGTTCTGGTGTGATACATAATATTTTCATTGGCTAATTTTTGGAAGAAGATCACCCATCTGCCTTAATATGAAAGTTCTGTTCTGCTGAAACCTGTCCACCATGGATGACCTGGTTGGTACTTGAAATACCAGTGGCATAGCTTGTAGCATCACAGATACAAACAAGCCACCACAGTACAGCAAGCTGACAGGCAAGTGGTAGACTGAGCACCTACTAATACCAAATATAATCTGTGTCCAGCTGATACTGAGAGTATCCATCTCTGTCCTATTGAGGCTTTTAATCCAGAAAACGAAAAGAGTCAGGTCCTATGCCAGAAGGCAGTTCATTAGACAGCACAATGTTGACACATGTAGGTAAGTACACCACAAAAAAATGTAGACTGTATGATATTAGTCAGAATAATTTAGGATTTTAATATAGTAAACCATCTCAAAAAGATGATGCCTGTCTAACATTTGGAGGCCTCCCCCACCCCCAAAGGAGACTGTATACTGAGGAAATTCAAGGAGATTTAAGAAGAGATGAGGTCTATTCTAAACATCTTGACTTTAATGGCTAACCAAACCAAAGGAAAACCACGGCTATCAAGTCGATTCGCACTCATCGTGACCCTAAAGAACAGTAGAACTGCTTCTTAGAGTTTCTGGGACTATAAATCTTTATGGAAACAGATAACCTCATCTTTCACCAATTGAGCAGCTGATGGGTTTGAACCTCTGCACTGTGTAATTTACTTTGTCACTAGGCTGACAGTGGTATGGGAATGCACCATCGAATGGCCATCCAAGGAGGTCTAGAGACCAGGAAGGGCTTGGGTTGGGAACATAACTTTCAAAATGAAGTAATATTAAGTACACACTGTATGGTGAGTTTCTGAAATTAATGAGAGCTCAGCAGTGTTTGTTTCCTTATAGAACTATAATGCAGGATTCCGTTATACATGCTGATTAGAACAGGGAGAGCAAGACAGATGGACACAAGGGAGCAAAACTGTGCCTCAGTGAGCAGTAACACCATCTAGCCCACCTAACAGATACCACCAGTGTAGGGAAATGAAAAGCAACGTACTTGCAAATGATCCACTCATCTACCTAACCCCTAAGACCAGGCGCCCTGGTGGTGCCATGGTTAAGCACTGCGGGGGGGAGGGAGGGTAAGATATGTGGCAGTCTGCTTTGGAGGAAAGGACAACCTTGGTAAACCTTGTGGGGTAGATCTGTTTGCTCCATAGGGTCACTTTGAGTCTGCGATCCTCTGCAAGGCAGTTGGTTTTTTGTAACCCTTACAACGACACAACACGTAATCCCCAGGTGAAATCATGCTGTGGCACAAAGAAAAACCAAGCACATAAGCCTCGACAGCAGTGCGCGGTCTCCAGACACCCAGATCCGCCCCAACCTCTCCCCGCCACTTCGCAGGGGCCTCACCCCTTGCGCCTAAATCACACACCACGTAAGTTTTGCCATAGAGAGCCCGGCAGGGGAGGACATTTTCTGCAAGTCAAAAAGTAGAAGTAGGGCAATCGGAGGAGACTGAAGGGCAAAACGATCAAGGCAGGAAACTGTAAGTTCTGATTAGTTTTCTGACTTTGCCTTCAGGCCTCAAGAGCTCCATTGATCACTGCGTCCTAGACAGCCGACAGGAGCGGGTGGGGGTGGTAAAATCACCAAATTCCGAGGCGCCCCTCTTCACATGCAAATACCTCGCTGGAGATGATGAGGCTGTGGCCCCTCCCACTTTCTGCCGGCTTCCGCGGTTCTCAGCACTGGCTTCCAAGTGCGCGGAGCTGCAGGGAGGGAGCAGAGGAGGGCGCGCGTGTGTGCGCGTCGGAGTGCTAGTGTGTGCGCGTGTGTGTGCGCGCGTGGCGCCAGAGTGCTTCTGCACCTTCCCTTCCGACAGCCCTCTGCACCAGCTCTCCAGCCGCCACCGTCCAGCGCGCTCCTGCCCTCGCCGGCCGCGCGCCCCTCTGCCCGGCCCGGCGGGGAGCGGCGGCGAGT
>NW_006408539.1:19674190-19686819 GCF_000296735.1 Chrysochloris asiatica
GGAGGGCAGCGCGGCCCCAGGTGAGTGCAGGCGCCGGGGTGTGCCTGGAGCCCCAAGTTCCCACCGCAGGGCTGGAGCCACGGCTCCGGAGGCTGAACGGGCGTGGGAATGGAGCCAGGTGCGATGCGAGAAGTACTTTGGGGTTCGAGCGACCCCCGCACTCTTCAGATGGAGCGGCCACTCCGGGTGGTCTGCGTCGCGCTGTTGCGAGAGGGGCCCCAGCGGGCCGCTCCTGACCGCGGGCGGAGGGGGCAGGAGTAGGCGCGGGGGAGGAGAGGAGGGGGGGTGCGCCTGGCTCTGCGGCGGGCGGAGACTGCAAGGGAGTGCGCTTGTGTGCGCGGGGTCCCCGAGCCCTCCGCGCCAGACTCTTGTTACCTTCCGTGGAGGTTGGCGCTCACCTAAGGGCGCTCCACTTTGCTCGGTCGTTAGTATAACGCGGATGCAGAACATCTGCAGGGCTTGCCTATCAGCCCGACGCCCTGCTTCCCTCCGCCCGCTAAGCCCTAGGTGGGCGCGGGGGAAGGGACGTCCGGCTTCGCTGAATGCGCGTTGGACTTCTATGTGGGTCCCGGTGGACTTCTGTGTGGGTCCGGTTGGTACGCGGCTAGTGGCTGGTTTTCAACCCTCCAGTGTGGATTACTGACTCTACTCGTTGTCTGTGTGTCTTCAGGGTGTAGATCGTTAACCCTTTGGATCGCTTACATGTCATAGTTGAGGTGAGTAAAGATTGAACCTGGGCTCACCCGGCTGTGAGAAATGGAGGGCTGTGAAGACAAGGGCTGGGATTGGACCAGGAATATACTCGCAGCACCTTTGATTTGATAAGAAATAACTTCTCCTTATTAGACTATTTAATATGAGTGGAAGCTGAATAAGAGTCACCTTTCATAATACCTGTAACCAGAAAGGTGTTGACTCCTTCCTATGGAAGTAAGAGAAAAAGAACTTTATTGGGGAGGGGGGCAGATAGAAAGACGTGGAAACTCTGAAAGAGTAGAAATTGTGTGGCTGTGCTAAGCGACAGGACTGCTTTAAAAATAAAACAACAGAATAATTGCATAAACTGTATGTTTTAAAAGACCTTGTGAGCGGCAGCGTCGTTATTCTATTAAAGGGAAGTTTGCATAGATCCAGTGCCAACCACATCTAAATAGTTTTAAGTGTGCCTTTATGAAGACACGTTATTTTGGGGGAGGAGGGCAAGGGAAAAAGTAATTACATTTGAAGCTTTCAGTAACTCATCAATGATTTTCTTTCTGAAGACCTACTTTAGACTTTGTTTACTCAAGCTCTTGTTATTATGGATAAAGGGGAAATGCATTAGGGATCGGATTTCCTATCTTTTTACAGTTCTTTGAAGCTAGGAATTAAAATGGACAAGAATTGAGGCAGGGAGTGAAATTGGCATCTCTGAAAGTCTTGCTATGTTTGTATGTAATGTAGAGGGGTGGCTGTAATAATTAGGTAGTATCTCAAGTTAATAGTCTTATCTGGTAAAGCAAGCTGGAAGTCTGTCTGCGGAAGAAAAAAATAAGCAAACTATAGCAAGTAGTGCCCACAAACCCCTGCAAAAAGCTATTGAAGCCTGCAGCTTTAATCAAAGGGCATTGTGAAGATATTATTTTAATTAAAGGCTGTGATAGGCCATTAGAATTGTGTTAACAGCCCTCAGACAGACTCACAACTCTTCTTAAGTCTGCTTTCATTGATTTAATAGCTCAGAGTTTTTACCCTTCCTTATAAAAGGGTAATTGTAAAGTACCTATATTGCTGCAATTTCTCCTTGAATTGACTAGTTTTTAGTGCCCAGTGAAGAAGGGCGGTGCTGAGTCCACTGAGCTAGCCACTCTATATTTCCTAGATCTAAAATCCAACCCACTGCCTCCTTTCACTTGTGATTTCTTTTGCTCTTCTTCCGTTATTTAGTTGGTGTTTTTGTTTGTTTGTTTTGATCCGATGACATAGTTGGTGTAAACTTCCCAGAATTTTTACTGATATAAGGAAGTGAGCACATCTTCATGTTCAGTCAAACACTTTCATAATCAGTTCCAGATATTTATAGAGGACCGGCCCTATAAATTGTTCTTAGCTGTGAATGTTTATTGCTGAATGAATCCATCTTTCCTGGATTTTGTAAGTTTTTACATTTATTACTTTAATAGCTTGTATCATCACATTACAGTTCTCTCTTACAAAACATAAATGTCTTATGCTTGTTTGGAATGCTTCAAAGCGTCGGTTAAATTGGGAGTTTCAGAAACTTCTAAAATAACAAACACGCATTAGTTGATTACACAGGGACTATGATGGAAGCTTCTTTCCTTGGCGTCAAGGAATCAGTTGCTACTTAGTGCAGTGATCAAGGGGAGCTGAGGACAGGGAGGCAGACATGTGATCAGATCCTGTGTGTGACCAATGCATCCTTTGACAAGCAGAGCAAATCTAGCTGTAACCAGCAATACACTAGTGCCTCCTCTGGGGATTTGCTGGTTCTGCAGGATAATACCCCTGCAAACACTTACCCCCTGTCATGCTGCAAGACTCCTCACAGATAGGATTCCCAGGCAAGTGAATATGTGCCCATCCATCTGTGCCTTCGGTGGTTCAGAGGACACTGTAGGTTTTCAGGCTGGTAAGATCCCTTTTCTAGTGTTTTCAAAGTGTCTAAAAAAAAATATATGTATATTTTTTCCTTTTCTGACGTCACATAACCCACACCTGGCACAATGTAAATACAAGGAGAAATTAAAAAAATATATATGATACCACTTTTTTTAAAAGGCAAACTATGAAGACAAGAAAGAGCACTTTAAAAATATATTTCCTGTTTTGATATTACACAAAGAACCCGGGTGAAGCACTGGTTAGATGCTCAGGGGGTGGCTAGTGGCTCCAAGGAGAAGGATGTGTCAGTGTGCTTGTGCACAGATGTAACTTGCCCTAAAGGATCACTGTGAGTCAGAATCGAAGGCAATGGGTTTAGATTTGGTGAGTTTTATATTACATAACTACTTTGGAACTATTGTGTTTTGCCCCTTTGCTTTCTTTTTAATATGCCCAGGCTTCTTCCAGTTAATTATAAACTATTGTTTTTCTTTCTTTTTCATTCAGACCTTTTGCATAGTTTCAGATTACCTAATAAGCAAGGTAAATATATGTTAATTTGTGCCTGCTTACTAACCTAAAGTGACCAATTTCCTTTTTTTTTTAACCATATCAATGATTCTGCTTCTGGGTATGGCTGGCATCTGTTTCTCTCCCAACCCCAGGCCCCCTTGCTATAGAATCAAAGCCTCTTTCAAAAGTACAGTCCCTGATAGGGACCGAGTACCCAGCCAGCAAGGTAAGCATGGGCTTCTTTGTGCTTTTACTACAGAGATTATGAATCCCGTGTATGAAATGGTTCACTACAGATTAGTAAGCACAGGCTTACCTTGCTTATTGGGTAATCGCCCCTGCTTCTGCCTAAGGCAGAGCGTCTTGTACATAATTGAGAATGACGCTGCCATCCATCAAGAGCAGTTTCTTTTTCATGTTTGATAAGCAGACAGACCCTACTGCCTGTGTGATTCCTGCCCAGGGCCCCTGTTGGAGTATTTAGGCCACTTAACTGTGGGAGACCGTGGTCTGTAGCTGTAATGTTATCTGGCCTAGGGAGCTAATGGATTTGATCACAGTTTCTTGCCTTGAGAAGTCAGACCATCCAGGATCTCAGCCTCACTAATTAAAGTTAGAGCTTTTAGTTACAGAGGAGAGAGAGGCCTGTCACATTCGTACTGAAAATACTGAAGTTACTACTAAACTTTAATGGTATAAGATCCAGCTAATTATATGATATTATAATGGAGACCTAGTGTGGGGCTATATGGTAAGCACTGGACTGTTAACCACAAGGTTGGCAGTTCAAACCCACCAGCCTCTCCTCAAAACCCTATGTAGTGGTCACTATGAGTTGGAACTGATTTGTTGGCACTTATCGGATTCTTGGTGTAGTGCTGTGGGATAAAGCGTTGGACCGCAAGGTCAACAGTTCAAACACACCAACCACTCCTTGGAAACCCTATATAGGGTTGCTATGAGTCGGAACTGACTCGATGGCACTTAGCAACAACAACAACAACAACAATAGCTTATTATTATAATGGGGACCTGGTGTAGGAGTGTAGGATAGGTACGTTACTGCTAACTACTGACTGCAATGCTACCAGTCACTTCTGGGGAACATATACAGGGTCACTAGACATTGGAACCAACATGGTGGCACTGAACTGCAGCAACATATTGCTATAATAGATGCTGAAGATGGTCAGATGAAGTCTAGAATGATCATGGTGGTAACATTAGTAACAGAGACTCATCCCAAATAGAATTTGAAGCCACAACTAAAAGGGTACAGCAGGTGTTGTGGTTACTTTGCCAAACAAGTAGCCATATATACACATATATAGATATATGGGTTTTCTTGAGTTGGCCACTTGCTATCTGAGATAATCATTGGGTTGTCTATCAAATTGCAGTGGAAATAATTCGTGTTATTATGTAGTAGGAAGTTATCTTTTTGTTTGTTGTGATTATTTAGAAGAGAGAAAGCAGTTTTAAAACTTCATCATATTCACAGAGCGTATATATATATATATATATATCCCTAAACAATAGATTCCCAAGAGCATTATTTTCACTCCCTAACGCTGATCTACCCCGGATGGAAGTTATGGTGATCTCCCAATTTGTAAATGAAAACTCATGCTCATTCAATTTTGAGTCCGATCCGATCTTGTTTTTGGCTTTGGAGGAAGATGATAAATTAAAAACAGTTTCATTACTCAGCATGAGCCATTTCTGGCAAAACACTAACACACCCACTGGATCTGATCATCCCCAGTTCCTTCAGCAAGTAGGTAGTTGTATGGCCTGGGGCCTTTCACTAGGACTGTAGATTTCTACTTGTTAAGTGGCATCCAGTCAGTGCAGACACATAGCTACCCTGTACACAACAGAACGAAACACTGCCTGGTCCTGGGTCAACAGCTACTAGAAATTTCTACTCGGAATTTCTAATCTCTGCTCCATTTCTGTGTCATCTGTGGTCCTTCCTCTTCAGGAATCTTCACAGATAAGAAATGGTTTAGGGATTTCCCCCTCACCCCCCCTAACGTGAACCCATGGGAGAGCCACACTATTACCTTCAGTACTGTAGAGACGGTCTCATTATTTGTCTCATAGACACTGTCCTTGACAGCTTGGCTTGTGTGTGGTACTTGGGAATGAAGTTTACCCACAGCTTTTAAAATGCTCCTTGCCCCATGTTTTGCTCATTTCAGTATTGTCTTCTGGTATTTGTTCATTTATGAATGGAAAGAGATTAAAAAGTATCATGTTCCCCTTGAGCATTTATTTCTAAAAATGTCTTATGTGGATCTACACTAAAAAGGCAACCCAAAGCAACAATGAACAAGTGCTGTGCTTTACACCAACCAGATCCTCTAACTGTACACAGAGATGAACCACAGTGAGCACCTGAGAATAAAAGGGGAGAAAAGAAAAGGAGAACCGAGGTCTTTGAAGGGAACGAACATTGGATGTATCAGGAGGCTGTCTGTTCTAGAATTGTTGCAATAAGATCATATCATTAAAGAGTCAAGAGATATCCAAAATAGAACAGATCTCTTCTGAAACCATACAGGAAAATGAAAGGCTGATAATGGAAAACCAAAAAAACTCAAAACCCCCTAAGTCTTATAAATGTGTGGTGGTTCTTAAAGCTTATGTACTATTTTGCAGTTGCCCTCAAACTACTATTGAAAATGTCATTTCTATTTTGAATATAAATATATGCTGTTCACTGTTCATAAGGCTTCATTAAGATTATTACTTGTTAAAAGCAGTCTTGCTTTTCTTCCCAATAGACTAAAAGCAAGATTTTTCTTTTTTCCATATTATTGTTATAGCCCGGATTTCTGGTACTATTATATTTTATAAATCCCGGATTTCTTGTACTATTATATTTTATAAATCAGCCCGCAGAACGTCTCAGGGAATATCTGTTGTGTCCTGGAGATGTTCAATTGCCAACCATTATGGATTTTTCTGATTCTTGTAGATCATTCTATCAAGTCTGTTGGTAGTCCTCAAGTGTCTTATTTACAGTTCTTTTCCTAACAAATGCAAAAATTGAATTTGTTTATGGACTACCCATTGGTGGATATACCCATTCTTTTCCCAATAAGAAACATGTATATGCTATAAAGAGCGGCATAACTTTATTAAATCAGTACTACTGATTGATGATAAACTGGGAAGCATGTTATACATATTTCAAACCATTTAAAAAGTTCTACATTTAAGAAGTCATAAGAAGCTGAATCTTGACTAAGATTTTGGGAAATTGTGATGGTCTAAATTCTTTCACTGAGACAAGCCATGGATGATTACATTGGACTGCAAAAAACACGTTCCAGTTTCACTTCAGTGTCAAAAGTCCTGAGTTAGTAATAGATTTTCTTCTAATCGAATTCAGTATAATACAAGATACTCAAGTTCTTTCTACAAAGCGTATAGTTTTGTATTCCTTTCAAACGAGCAGTTTAGTATCTCTAAATTAATTGACAATTAAGCCTGTTTTAAAACTATTCTATTGTACTCTTTTTGCTGTGTAGTAGCTGGTTATGATATATTTTGTGCTACTTGTAATATTTTTAGAATGCTGACTTCAATTTAGGTGAAGCAAGTTCTGGAAATTTGGGTCTTTGGCTAATTTACAGTTGATACGCCGAGGCAGAATACCCATTGTTTTGTTTGTTTGGTTTTTTTTTTTTTTTTTTGTTTTGTTTTCAGGGACTTTTAGTCATTGATTTTCAGTAGGAGCAAAGCATTTAAGAGTCGGTTAGTCACTTCATCTGGTTTTTAAAAGTGGTTTCTCAGAGATTAAATGGAGTATAAAATCCAGCAAATTTTTATAGTAATGAATTTGTTTGGGTAAAATAATATTAGCTATTAAGGTCAAATGAATAATCAACTACTTGGAAAGAATGCTTTGCTACTCAGTTGAACACAAATAATTGGAACAAAAATGATTGCATGAGAAAGTTATTTCAGTTCAAATAAATGAAGCTGACTTAGTGAGTACCACTTACCAGTGAACCTCTCACCCATCACCATGCTTTCTTTTTCTTTTTGCTTCAATCCATTTACATTTTTTCTTGGCAAGGCTTTGTTCTGTTATTTGTTGATTAAGGTCTGTCATGCTGATTACAGTATGCTTTTTTTCATATATTTTCAGTTTGCCTAAAAAGTAGAAATTAAAAACAAGAAATGCAAACTTTGAAATACTTGAGCGTACAAAGGCATTTTCATCTTCCTCAAAGAATTTAATTCCGACTAGACATCATTTGAGCAGTCATGCCCCTACTTTCTTCAACATCTTCAAACTTCTCTCCCTAGATACGACCTATTCATGGTTTGGGTCCAACCCATAATGCTTTGCATCTGTAACAGCCCTGAAGCTGACACAGAGCCCTAGGAGTTATTTAAACACTGACGATTGTATTATTTTCTTTGCATGGCCTTTTTTTTTTTTTTTTCCTTCCTTCTATGAACCAGTCATTGTGAACACAACAACTCTCTGGGAAACCTAGGGTTACTGCCCCAGCTTCCCCACAGAGGGCTTGCCACTCAGCTCAGAGAGGAGAGAAGGCAGAAGAGGGGACTGCAGATCATTCTGGAGATTAAGGAGGAGGATGCAAGACTTTTTGCTTGGGGACTCAGATTTGTGAAGTAATATTTAACCCACTGTAAAAAGTCACTGGTTGTTACTGACAGTCTTGAGCTCCCATTTATTTGTGCATAAAATTTCATGTTACTGTTGGCACTTTTATCCCTGTCGCTGTTTGTGAGAAGAGAGGAGCCCTTATTTGCAGTGGCAATGCAGCATAGATATAAATCTCAAGTCCAAGTTTTGGCTATTTGAGTTCGACAGCCATAAATAAAAAGCTTAAGATTTCAGAAGGCTTCAAAAGACAACAACACAAACCACATGGTCAGTTCCCACTCATGCTTGACCCTGTGTGTGTCAGAATAAAAGTGTGCTCTGTTGGGTGTTTCAGTGACTGCGTTTTGGGAAATAGATCCCTAGGCCTTTCTTCAGAGGTGATTGAGGGAGTTAATGGCTTGTGCCACCGAGGACCCTACTGCTCAGGCCCCTTTATGATCAATTTGTGACATGAATTGTGTTGAATGATTGTACTGGTTTTGACCATGGAAAACGATCTCATTGAAAAGGAGCTGAGGAAGACTGATGGAGAAAGACACCATTTGACCATTGACCAAACACGTTCGTCCTGCTGTATCAGATATATCGCTGTTGCGGGTGCCATTAAGTGGATTCCAACTCATAGTGACCCCGTGTGATAAGAGGACTGAGCCCCGATAGTGCTTTCTAGGTTGTAACCTTTAAGGTGCTGGATTGCCACCTTGCTGCTGTGTGACTCCTCTGACCCTTCAGTTGGTAGTCCATTGCTTAACCGTCTCAGGTAAAGATGGTTAATGACAGGATGATTCACACGTTGTTATTTATACATGCTTTTCCAGTTTCACAAGTGTACTCCTCAAGGGTCTTACAGAGGAACTTTATCTCCTTCACAAAAGAGAATTTCCTCACCCAGTCATGCACCCAAACCCAGTTAAAATACCCTTCTGATTTCTTGTGTAGTTTCAGGTTGTTGCTGTTTTTGTTAAGTACCTTGGAGTAAGGTTATGACTCTTAGTGACCCTGCACAGGGTTTCCAAGGCTGTAAATCTTTACAGGAGCAGAACGCCTCATCTTTCTCCTGCGGAACCACTGGTAGTTTTGAACTGCTGACCTTGAGGTTAGCAGCCCGGTTCGTAACCACCACGCTACCTGAGCTGTGTGGCCCAGGAGCCTGGCAAATACTTCCTATTCTGCAGAGAAACACAAGGAAATTGTTTTCGAAGTGCTTGTGATGCAGAGAGACCTTTGGGTGGTGCCTGTAGTTACCAGGTGCAGATGCTAACAGGAATTGCAGTTTTGAGTCCACCCAGCTGCGCCTTGAGAAGGAAGGCCCATCTGTCTCCTTCCAAAATCAGCCATTGAAAACCCTGGGGTGCAGAGTTTCACTCTAAGACACCTGGGATAGTCATGAGTCAGAACCAACTCAATGCCAACTGGTTTGTGCTTCATAAACATGGTGTTATGGAATTTGTATATTGGCCTATTGTATGGTTAATTTTTAAAAAATTGAGATTAATCATAATGAAAATAATCAGTAAGTAAGCATTTCTGTGTTTATGTTCAGTTATGTGCCTTGCTCTCATCCAGTTACTCTGGGTAAGATTTCCATGGCAGGCATCCACGTTCAAGCTTGATATTAATAAAGCTGCTGCTTTTCTTTTTATTCTTCAACCCAAGTTAACATGTGTCTACCCTCTAGCAAGTGAATAATTCACCCTTTGCTTCCACCCAGGTAACCATCAAAGAAGGTTTCTTTTAGCAGTAAAACCTTTTCTTGACTTTTGTATAATAGTCATCTCAGACAGTATTTGTCCTTTTGTGACTGACTAATTTCAGTCAGCATGCACTGTACTGCAAGGTCAGTTTAGATTGCAAGGTTGGCAGTTCAAATTTACCAGCTGTTCCTTTGCAACCCCCCCTCCCCCAACCAGCACTTAACAACAACAACCATGTCCTCCAGGTTCCTCCAGGCTGTGGGATAATTTGCAGATTCATTGGTATTCTTCCAGGTTGCGTGGTATTCCGTTGTGTGTATGTGGCAGAGTTTGTTTCGACTTTCTTCTGTTGATGGGCGTTTAGCCTGTTTTCATCTTTTTGTTACTGTGAATAGTGCTGGAATGTACATCCATGTTCATATAGGAGAAACTACTCATGGCACGGCTTCTATGTCTTGAGGATATATAGTCAAGCAGAGGAATTACTGGATCATGCGGCTTAATCCCAGCTTTTTCAGCCAGCACACTTTTGTTATTTACAGTGATTGCACCATTTTAAAGTCCCACCAGCAGTGTGGAAGGTCCCCAGTTTTTCCACACCCTGGACAACATTTGTTCTTTCTTTTCTTAATTTTGCTATTAATAGTGGAGTACGGTGACATCTCATTGTTGTTTTGCTTTGCATTTTTCTAATAGCTAATGATCTTGATATGGTTGTTGGCCACCTTAATACCTTCTTTGGTGAGGTGTCTGTTCATGTCCTCTGTCCATTTTCTAATTGGCTTGTTTGTCCTCTTCTTGCTGGGTTGTTGAAGTGTTCTGTACATTTTAGAGAGTAGTTCCTTGTCTGAAATTTCTTTGTCAAAATGTTTTAACCCTCGTCTGTGAGCTTTTCTTTTACTCTTTTGGTGAAATCCTTTGATGTACTTAAGTGTATAATTTTTAGGAGGTCTCAGTCATTCATTTGCCTTTTGGTGTTTGTATATTTTTAATTATGTTTGATAGCATATTTAGCCACGTGTCAGAGCCCCTAAGTTTGTCCAGTGTTTCATGATGGTCTTCATAGTTTGAGAGTTTACCTTTAGGTCTTTGATCCACGTTGAGTTTGTTTTTAATACGACTTTTTCAAATAGTATTTAAATAGGAAAACTCAGGATTCTAGTTACCTTTTCTGCATAAATAGTATTGCAGTGACTCTAAAGTGTGGTGCTGTGGACTAATGCGCCAGACTGCAAAGGCATTTGAACTGCAAAGCCAGTGGTCTAGTTCACCAGCTGCTCCTTGGAGACCCAGTACAGGGTCTCTGTGTGTTGGAATAGACTCGATGGCACTTAACAACAACAACAATAGCAACAAAGTGTAGTGCTGGATCGCAAGGTCAGTTTGAACCACAAAGTTAGCTGTTCAAACTTACCAGTCACTCCTTGGAAACCCTATACAGGGTCACTATGTGTTGGAACCGACTTGATGACAACAACAACAACAACAACAACAACACAGTAACTCATGACAAGTCCTTTAACATCTCTTTTATGTGTTCTAGCTAATTTGGTAAGTCCACACTCTCGTTGTGTGGAAAAACACAATCTTTAAGAGACAAGAAGAGTACATGAAACATCTAAGGTTCATGTTGTAGAGACAAATCTAATGTTTATTTTATACTTCAGTAGCTTTCTTAACCGTTCTCTACCCTTTAGCTTTCATTATTAACAATGTGTACTTTATCACAACTTAAAAAATATTAGAAGGTCCTACATAGTGGAAGAAAATGTGAAGCAAAACTAAAAATTATAAAAAGACCAGACTTACTGGTCAGAAAGAAACTGCAAGAACCCAAGACTATGACCCTTGGTTGCCATTCAGGGCTGGGATTGAACTCACCCGTGTGGTTCAGTCAGCCAAGCAGTAGATAGGTGTTTGAGGGATACAATAACACGAGTAAAGTGTACACACCACAGAAGGGCCAGCCATTCCAGATCAAAAGGACAGTATATACCTAAGGACAAAGTTCAGAAGGGTGGGAAAAGGAGGAAGAGTAGAAACAGGAATCACAGGGAGGAAGTGGGTTAAATGCTGTTACATTGAAGGAACTGCAGTCATTGAAAATGAAACAGAAGTATAGGATTTGTTGGATATAAAATTGATCTCTAACTTTCACTCAGTTCACAATAAAAAGTTTTTTTATAGAAGTCAACAACAATCAATTCCATATAATTGTCATGAAGAAAAGTAAGAAGATTTCCTTCAACTTACTTATTTTGCAAAAACAGAATGTAGAATCCCAGTGGGCTTTGAAGTCATGCAGCACTTGATGGAGATTCAAGGACAAAGACCCCAGTGGTTTCCTTCCTGTTACAGATGATCTATATGTGCCTGATTATTTTGTTCATTACACAATTAGTGCATTCACATAGACTTTTCTACTCTAAAATCACTCTGAATTATACAAATCACTGGGAAAGAAAGTATTTCATGTGTGTTTTAAAAATTATTTTGGATCCATGTTGGTTTCCATTTAGAGTGTGTGTTGTTTTTTATTCATAATGTGTATAGATCTTGGATTCGAAGTATAACTATCAAGAATGTTTCATTCAGTTGTCTAAGATGTTTTACTGTATATATAGTATTCAGATAAGCGAAATCACTTCACAAACTGATTCTACTTTTACCATAACCTGTTTCAAACTCAAAATTCTGATAGTATTAATAATTATCCCAGCAGTGCTTTTTTAAAAAAAAATCATACCTTCAGAGGTGGCCTCGATCATTTTTCTTGCCATTTCATGAGGAGTGCCTTTAATCCTTTGGAGTAGGTGCAATTATAATTATATTTGCTAGGTAAGGGTCTTGAAACTTCTTTGAATTTAAAAGACTTATCCAAGATTGCATATTTAAGACATTCTTATTTGGTGTGAATTCTCACAATCATTATCAACAATTCAAATGTTAATGTGCTTGGATGGTTTGGCTGCAACCCACCAGGTTAGAGGGTTGACTCCATACCTTAGAAGAAAGGTCTAGGGATCAACATTTGGAAAATCAGTTATAGAAAACCTTATGGAATATAGTTTTCCTCTGACTCATATGGGGTTGTTGTTGTTGTTGTTAAGTGCCGTCGAGTCGGTTCTGACCCATAGCGACCCTGTACAGGGTTTCTGAGGGTGTAA
>NW_006408539.1:19689295-19690901 GCF_000296735.1 Chrysochloris asiatica
CTCTTCTTTGCTCTGGACAAGGGGAGACTATTAGATGTACCTTACATGGCCACTCTCAAACTTCTAAGACCCAAGTTGTTACTCAACAAAAGTAGGATGTAGAACAATGTCATTTGTAGATATGTTATATATATGATAGATATGTAGATATGTTAGGGGAATCTTGGTGTCCCCCTAGACTATGGACCTGAGCCCAGATGCTCAGTGACTCATTCCCTCCAGGTACTTGGTTTTATGTAAGAAGTTTTTATAACTTTTTCCCCCTGTATGTGCCCCCACATTCATTGATATATTTGCAGTAGGTTTTGTTGTTGTTTAGTGTTGTCCAGTCAGTTCTGATTCATAGCGACCCCGTATAGCATTTCCAAGGAGCAGTTGGTAGGTTTGAAATGTTTACCATGTTTGCAGTCTAGTGCTGATCCTACAGTGTCATACCAGTAGTTAATTTGTACGTAGGTCTTATTTTTTATGAGAAAATTAATTCTCCCTTGGGTGAAGATTGTTGATGTTGTTAGGTGCCATTGATTTGATTCCAGACCATAGCGACTCTGTAGAGGGTTACTGAGTTGAAGTTGGTGAGCTTGAACTGCCAACCTTGCAGTTCCAACTGACTTTCAGTTCAGCGCATTAACCCACAGTGCCACACCAGGAGAGAAAATAGTAAAACTTTATTCCTCCTCCACAGATTCCACATGCTAGTCTCCATCTTATCGCCACAACTCTATCCTAGACCTCTCCACCCCTAGGGACCTGGGATGTCTCTGCCATGGGTCCCAGCCCCTCACCTTCCCAATCACCATTCCTAGTAAAGGCCACTCACTGGGGCTACTTAGCATGATTCTTGGCTCATCATTTCCTAATTTAGGCACCTCCTTTGCTTTTGAGGTCTGATGTGGTGCTGTAGGATAAACACTAGACTGTAAGGTTGGCAGTTCAAACAAACAAGTCGCTCTTGGATACCCTCCTATGGGTCACTATGAGTTGAAACCAACTCAGTGGCACTTAACACTACCAACACCATTTGCATTTTTAAACTCCAGTTGGTGTATCTCTTAATTATCTAAGGTAGCTTAGATCATTTTGAGTCCTTTGATGGACTTTCAGTTTAATTGAGGGGCCTGTTCTGGATATAAATATGTGTCTACGTTCTTTGTACTTTAGAATTCTGAGTCTATAACAACTAGCTGGCCAAAGTGGTTATCCAAATGGACTAAGTTTCATTAGCTCTTTGGATGAGAGTGCTGGGTCTGGGGAGAAGATGCCAATGCACAGGCACAGTTTCTAGACTCTAGTAATCAATAGTTCACACGTTCTCCTGCTTCTTAGCATACCCCACTTCTTAACATGATCAGTACACTGGATCATTCCAGATAATTTTGGATGCCCAACTGGAATAGAAAAGCGTTATAGAAATATGGTTTAAGCAAGTATGTTATTTTAATAGCAAGAAAGGATTTATTGCTATGGGGTCAGCACTGAACTGCAAACCACAAGATTGGTACTTCAAACCCACCAGCTACCACTTGGAAACCCTATACAGTGTCACTATGCGTCAGAACCAACTTGATGGCATTTAACAGTAATAACAGCAAAGGTTTCTGAGGAG
>NW_006408539.1:19691706-19696674 GCF_000296735.1 Chrysochloris asiatica
GAACCGACTCCACGGCACCTAACAACAACACCACAATATATATCACATATAGGGGAGCACAGTGACTGTATGATAAGCACTCAACTGTGAACCACAAAGTTGGAAGTTGGAGACTACCAGCTGCTCCATTGGAGACAGATGAGAATTTCTGCTCCTGCAAAGATTTATAACTACACCCTCTGAAACTCTGCACAGGGTCCCTATGAGTTGGAACCAACTTGATGGCACTTTACAACAATAGTAACAATGGCAACAGCATCGTATATATTTATATCTTTTACTCCCACATATCCTTTACTACATTTGGTCATTTTCTTTAGCAATTTGCCTGTCAGAAATCTTTGTCTAATGAGTAACTGATACATGTTATTGGAGAGACAGATGGAAAATAGTATATTATGACGCCAGTATATTCTGCTTGATAGGGGTATGTGTTTTGCCTTGATCTTCTAAAACTTTGTATTTTTATTACTCACCCTTACAAAAACAGCAGCAACAAAACAGGAATAAGCAAATGGTAATTTGTCTCTTTAATGATTTTATTGTTAATTTATTTATGGCTGATAAAATCAGTTCATAAAGCAAAGTACAGCATAGTGATTGAAGTGAATATTTTGTCATAAATTTGCCTTCCTCTGTGTTTTGGGATGTGTTTGGAAGTTTCATTTTGCAACTGATTTCCTTTCTCTTGCATAATTGGGAGTTCTGTAACTGGAATAAATTGGCATTATACTAAAAAGTTTTCCCAGACGGTTCCTGAAACGCCCCAAGTTCCAGTAGCTGACAAGGAATGAGGCTCACAAAAGGAGCTGAGTTTTCTCAGTCCTCTGAAAATCAATGGCATCCAATTCCATTACTCTTTACGGAGGTCCTGCTATGTATAAGGCACGCTGCACGGTGTTCAAGCAATGTGTGTGAAACAGTAAATACTGCAGTAAAGGAAAAAAAAAAAAAAAGCCTAGCCTGACATACTACACACCTGACAACAAGTGTGCAGGATAGGATATGGAAAGCACTCCACTTTCCCGCCTACCAAATTCAAATCAGAACCTTAAACAGCTGGTGATGCTGACTCAGCCAATCAACTGGTCTTGTTTCATCCCTTCATACTTCTTTAGTTCCCTTCACGGTTTCATAGAAAGACTGAAGTCTTGCCCACTTACTGAAAGCCCTGTGTTGAGCTTCTGGATTTTTGTATTCTAATTCTTATGAATAAAAATGGCTGTAAATGTCCACGGACAGGAGAAAGATGAGGCTTTCTGAAAGCTCCCCCACAGATTTACAGCTTTTGAAATCCTATTGAGGTCGGGTCACTGTGAGTCGGAACTGACTTGATGACATACAGCAGCAACAGCCACAGTGTACTGGGGTTGGGGTGGGGAGGTGAGCGGTACATGATTTTTTTTTTTTTTTTATGTCAGTCTGTTTGTGTTCAATAAGCCCTATGCTCAAATCCAGTGCCTTAGAAGAAACGCACATTGTAAGGTTGTGTTGCGGAATGAAGAAAATTTCTCATAGGCAGTACTTGTATAAATTACAGATACCAGAGCATCGTACTTTTCAGTCTCAGAATATCATTGAAATTTTCATAGTTACACAAATAGTGATATGCGATATGTTGGACAAACCAATGTGAAGTTAGTAAATGAAAACTGCAAGTTATTATGTATTTTGGTTTCTGACACTAGTTCTTCTCTTTGTCCTTATAGGTACCTATCACACCATTCTTTGGCGAAGGCTGCTCAGAAGTACACACCTTTTCCAATCGAACATTTGACAAATTATCATCTCTGGACTTTAGGTGATAGATACCCTGCCAGAAGCAAGAGCTCCTAAGCCAACTGGAACTGTACCCTACACTCTTGTCAAGAGTTGCTTTTGTTTTTTTTCTTACATAGAACGAAGAAAGAAAACGAAAGATGAAGTTGGGCAAAGTGGAGTTCTGCCATTTTTTGCAGCTTGTAGCTCTTTTCCTGTATTTTTCTGGGATGAGCCAAGCAGAACTCTCAAGGTCCAGCTCAAAACCCTATTTCCAATCAGGGAGGTCCCGGACCAAGCGCAGCTGGGTATGGAATCAGTTCTTTGTGCTGGAGGAGTACATGGGTTCCGACCCCCTCTATGTAGGAAAGGTAGGGCATTTGGCCTTTCCAAGTTGTCGATGATGATTGTCAATGTCGCTGGTTGAATGAAGAAATGCTCACTTTTTTGGGGGGTGGCAAGTGCAAAAGTTTCCTTCGTGTGCATCGTTTGTCATGTCTGCCCATCTGGGGTGGTAATCTGGGTATTCACCAACACAGCAAAGTCACTGCTTAATGAGTGATGCTTATTCCTTGAAACAGTGAGGAATCTACAGACAAATTGTGATTTGGTAACACTTCAAGGATATTCACTAAGGAATGAAGAGGAGTGGGTTGCGTAGCCAGTTGAGTTTTTAGCTCCTTCTTTATTATGGGCACCGCATAAACGATGCTCATACTAAGTGTATGCTCACAGGTCTTTTACAGATACTTGAACTTGCAAAACTGCGAAGTGAACTCTTTGAGCCACTGGCTGCACATTGTAAGACAGTCAAACACATTTTCTTAGTGCTTTTGTTTTCATAGATCTTTGTATCTGATCTGCTCTTTTAACATTTTTTTCCCTCAACTAAATATGAGGGTGAACACAAGGTAATTAGAAGATACAAGAAGACTAATGGTGGGTAGTTTAGGGTGTAATCCTGAGTTCATCTGTTGGAGTGTCCAACAGTGGTCATATTCAGATTTTGTTTTATTTGCAATTTCCCTCTGTCTGAATATTGGGTGTGTCTGCTCTGAGGGGGGCGGGCGTATCAAGAGAGCATGGTCTTCCCCACCATCATCATATCCCCTTCTCAGTCCCAGTCTACTGTAGGTTCAGTTCATTTCATATTTGTCAAGATCTCCTTAATTTCACATTTTGGTGCTGGATGCAGGCAAAGCATATCCCAAGAAATCCATACCTCCCCATTTCTGCTGTTTACTTTGTTAGCTTTATGCTTCTATTCTGGATAGACCCAGAAAACTGGTAAATATATCTATGAATGAAGGTTTCAACTTTGAATGATTGAGGAAACCTTTCTGCTGTCTATTTTATGAATCTCCCCCCCCCACACCTCATTTGAACACATTTTAATTCAGCATGAAAACAGGTATTTTTCTGTTGATGGGCATCTATATAAATCAAGGTAAACTTTGACATATTTATTATTATTTCCCCTTAGTGCCTTTTAGTGCTTCTCTTAATTGACAAATGCTGATTGATATTATAGTGTAATATGAGGGAGCTGAAATAGGTTGAAGATTTTTAGGGATATGGACTGGGAATTTTTAGTACCAGTTATACCGCTTTCCTGCCCTAAAAAAAGAATGTGTAAGAAAAAAAGTCTATTGTGAGTATTCTCATTTCATTAGTCATTCTGTTTTCATCACTAACACTATATTTCTCTCACTCACTTCTCTTGGTTGTTGTTTTGTTATTTTGTTAAAAAAAAAAAAGTGTTGAGAGCAGTAATGTAACCTTTAGACTATGAATTCAGCTCTTCCCTTAATTCACCTGTGAAGACATTGAACAAATGCATCCGTCTTTTCCAACCAAGAAACAAGCTGTCTGTCATAATTAGGAGAAATGATACTCTTGTGAGAATGTAAAGTTTTCTAAAGTCAACTAAAATATTCTGTTAATTTTGTGTAAAATGGCGTTGCTTAGACAAGGCTGACCTTTCAAAACTCAATGCTGGGATTTGTTTTCTTTCAACCTTTTTCATTTATAAGCACATACTAATTCAGAACAATTATATACAACTGATTTCTACACTTCGATTTAACATCGTAAGAATGCATGTCCCTAGGTTCCTTACATTCTAAATGCATGCAAAGTTACTGGCTGATGCTATTTTTCCAAGAGAAACGGTGTTGTTTCCTGATTAGATAGCATGGGATAGTCTGTGCTTCCCTTTCAGTTGATTAGAGGAGATCTCTTGGAAAATTTTATGTGACAAGCGATTAAGTTTGGATATATCTTTTGCTTGTTGTATATTGAAAGTTCAATACAACTGTTGACATTAAAATACTTAGGGTGAAATTGGGTTAAAAAAGGAACACTTGACTCAAATCAGAAAGGGGGAGTAAAATAATTCAAAGTGAAGAGAGAATTTGTAGACAAAAGTAGACGAATGAAAAGCCTTAGGAAAGCAATCTGTGTTTGCCTGGAACAAGGTAGCAAAGAGCTTTACTATTAGGTTGTATATGTTGGATGATGTAATTATTCTTTTTACGATGCTGGTCTGAATAAGCCAGGCTATACAAGTAACTTTGATCTCAGTACATTTTGAGTCATTGGAGTATGTAGGATAGACATGTTTTCCTTTCTTTCTTTAGTGGAGGGAGGTGATGGTTATGACCAAAAGTGTTTAGAGGAAAGAGTGAATGTGAACTGACCATTGTAACCTAACATGTGGAAGAATGGATAGGCGGGTGATCGGAGGAAGACAAGAAAGAACCGAAGCATTACTTTTTATTGTCATTGTTGTTAAGTGCCATCGAGTCGGTTCCGACCCATAGCGACCCTGTATAGGGTTTCTGAGGAGTGGCTTGCTGTTCAATCGACTTTGCAGTCTAGCTCATTAGCCCACAGCTGTATATTTAACTGCTGCCAGAAACCCTATGAAGGGTTGCTATGAGTCAGAACCAACTCGTTGGCACTTAACAACAATTAGAGTACCACATTCTTAATCTGCCTGACAAAGTTTGCTATTTAGGAAATCTGCAAACCACAGTGATTCAGTATCCTGTATAGCATAATTTGATCACATGATTGTTACGCGTAGCCTGTGTCAGGTTAACTTCAGTTTTATTGCTGGCTTTACTATTTCCTCCTAGTTTTGTAACTTCAGGCAAGTTGCCAAATATAATTACATTTCATTTTTCTCATCTGTAAAGTGGGAATAAT
>NW_006408539.1:19701004-19706110 GCF_000296735.1 Chrysochloris asiatica
ATCGGGCAGTGTTTTGTTCTGCTGTGCATAAGGTCACTATGAGTCGGTACCGACTTGATGGCACCTAACAACAACAACAAATCTTTACGGGAGCAGAAAGACCCATATTTCTCTCGCGGAACAGCTTGTAGTTTCAAACTTCTGACCGTGCGATTAGCAGCCTGATTCGTAACCACTATGCATCCCTTCATTTCCTTGTGACATGGTTGATGAACTACCCACTTTCAATATGTGGGCAATAAGGAAAGAGGCATTTGACAGTACCACAGAGGCCCTCTACTTTACAGACTCATAAGGCACCTGGTCCTAAGAGAGTAGCATTGTTAATTGCTGCCATGCCTACTCTCTCTCCCTTCCTTCTGTAGGGAGATGGGTATAAGGTGTTCTTTCTTTTCTCCCTGTGACTATTTTCACTGCTGAACTGGCTGTTTGAAGTGCCTGGGACTTGGCATTTCCAGCCATCCCATTGCTCCACACAATGCTTTCCAGCCAGCCATTCCCTCACCTTGCCATTTCTGACTTAGCTTCTCCTAACCATCTGACAAAAGAATCTGTCTCCACAACCACCTGGCCTCTGTTTCAGGTATTAACTGTTTTCATCTCTCCTCGCAGTAATGGGTTGCCAGCCGACCGCTGAGCCCCAGGCCATTACTTTCATTGAAATGTGTGCTCCGTGCCTCTTCTACAGTCTGCTTCCTTAGCTATGAACATCACTCTTGCCTCTTTGCTACTCCCCTTTCTTCCCTACTTATCAGGGAGAATTTATACCTATTACCTCAGTCGAAATCAAATCCTTAGAAATGCAGTGCAGGAATCACTGCTTTAAATCTAAACTTGCTTGCAAAGTGTTGCTGAGCATTTGCGGTGCATTTAATTACCCCTCTGCAGGATTGTCACCCAAAGAGTCTTGTCTCCTGCTAACTGTAGGTTCACTCAGTGTTCCAGAAAGGTATTCTCCATCTTTCAAATAGATCGTGGCCAAAGACTAAGGGGCACATTTGGACCTCTAATTGGGCAAATGAATGAATGTGTGATACACCCAAGGAAAATGGTAACTCCAAAGTATGAATTGCTTAGGGATTTTTATCACAGTGAAATGGACTTTTTATAGATTTCGGAGGGGAAAAAAAACAAACATTCAAAACAGCAAAAGTGGCTCCTAAAACTATAAGTCCCCTAACTCTGATCAAATCTTTGTGGTAGTTACTAAGTGCTGTAGAGTTGGTTCCGACCCATAGTGACCCTGTATAGCGTTTTCGAGGAGTGGCTTGTGAGCAAGTTCTTCATCTGTGTGTTTATTGTTAAGTGCTGTTGAGTTGGTTCAATTCATAGAGACCTTGTATAGGATTTCTGAGAAACGGCTGGTGAGCTAGAACTGAACCGACTTTGCAGTCTAGCGCATTAACCCTTGGCTTCACACCAGGACTTCATCAGCTATGTATTGTTTTCCCTTGTTTTTAATTTCCATCGAATCGATTCTGACCCATAGTGACCCTGTATAGGGTTTCCGAGGAGCAGCTGGTGAGCTTGAACCACCGACCTTGCAGTTCAAACGGCTTTACAGTCTGGCGCATTAACTCTCAGCGCCACACTAGGACTAGAAATGCCATGTTCATATCTTTCTAACCAGCCTTTATTTGCAAAACCCCCTGTTGTTATCTTCTTGTTTTCTGATAGACCTGTGGAACCCCTGTTGACATCAAAGAGAACGTGAACAGGGTTCAGCTCTGTGGGATGCAAATAAGTTCTGATTTTTGCAAATACTTTCTGGCAGCATGTCGTACTCCCACGTAACCATATGCTGTTGTTATTGTTAGGTCAGTACGGACTCATAGCGACCATATGCACAACAGAATGAAACACTGCCCGATTCTGTGCCAACCTCGTAATTGTTGCTGTGTTTGAACCCTTCGCTTTATTATTATATTCACTATATTACTATATTCATTTTCTCCACATAAAATTTAGAATTCTAAGTTTTTGTTTTATTTCCCAATTTTTACCACATTGATTACAAAATAAGTCCACTTTTGCTTCTGAAAAAGCAGAAACCTCCGTTAATTCTGCTTAATATTGGTCATTTTCTCATCCAGGTTATCTTGGATGTGGCACTGTAGAATAAGCACTGGTCTGCTAATCGAGAGGTCAGTGGTTCAAACCCACCAACTCCTCCTTGGAAACCCTATATGGACTCACTATGAGTCAAAACTGACTCGAAGGCACTTAACAACAATAACACTTGTCAAAGGCTAATATTGTGTGAGACCAAGAAGTAAGAAGTTGGAGGGGGAAGACGGAGTTAGCTACCAAGCCAGCTAGTCAAGACCTGACTCTCCCATATTCTGCTGATTTTCTGTGCTGATCAAACACATTTACAACCATTCCTTTCTGTTGTGTGTTTGGGTTTCTATACATGCTCCTTGTTACTAGTTGGGAACTAGAGGCAGCAAACACAAGGAATATAGTTTCAGCATAGCTAGCTGTGGTCTTCCATTGTTTTTGTGTGTGTTGAGTTTGAAGTGCAGAAGGCATGCTAGGCACTAGAATTGTGATAGTTGGTTTTCTGTGTTGCTGCACTGTCATTGTGTTGACAATCTTTCAATGTAGTGTGCAGTGACACTGAGGAAGATACCATGTGGCAGTCTTTCACACTTACCAAGTAGATGACAGATTCAGAGAGGCAGCTGCTCTTGCTGCACTTAGCTAGGTTGAGCATCTGTAGGAAACTGCTGAATACGTGGTATTACATTCTAATCATTTTGTATGATTTAAATTGATTATATGTCTCAAGGTGATCCAAAAAGAAGCGGTCATTTGTAGAAATTTGTATAAATATGTATCCCACAATGCACTGCTAATATGATTGTAAGCCTGTCCTTCTATGTTTGCTTCCATTTTCTATTCCTTTCTCCTTTAAATACTTTGCAACTACTGTGGTAGTTCAGTAGTAGAATTCTTGCCTTTAATGAGGGAAACCCAGATTCAATTGCTGGCCACTTTATCTCCTGTGCAGCCTCCACATTTCTTTCTGTCAGTGGAGACTTGTGTGTTGCTATGATGCTAAGCAGGTTTCAGTGAAGACTGTCAACTAAGATGGGCCAAGAAGAAAGTCTTGGTGATGTACTTCTGAAAATCAGCTAATGAAAACTCTATGGATGTTGGGGATGGTCCAAGATGGCACAGCTTTTTATTACATTTTACATGGATCTCCGTGATCCGGGGATTTACTTGAGGGTAAATTACAACAGCTCTGTGATAGATGCTATGTTTAATAGAAGAGTCACATATATAGAGAGAGACATACACTCTTTTTTGTAATAAAATGCCTAATTTGGTTGACACGCCAAGCAGGTAACCAGACGACAATGGAAAAACATAAATCCCACAGCTAATCTGTAGCTGAGAAGGTGAGAGGAGGAACTAAATCATGAATTTGCAAGCAACAGCTTGCAGAAGATACTTGGTGGACCACCGTGATTTCATAAGTCCTTTTCATGCAATCTTCAAATCAAAGAAAGAAGCATTTGTCTTGGAATGTAGGGCAGTCTTGTCAAACTACAAGGGGGCTTCAAAAAGTTCATGGAAAATGCCATTATCTTTTAATTCCATTTTTCCAAGACCATTTTGAATCCCCCTATATATGGGGAGAAGGCTTATGGGTTAGAAAGATGAGTAAGCAGTAGTTACATACACGTTTTAGTTCCAAGTTACTAATTATTTTGAGCAAGGCTCTGAAGTTGAATAGGCTTATGTTTCTTCATCAGTAATATCGATATAAAATAAACTCTTAAGGATTGTTAAATTTCAAAATAATTTCAGATTTACAAATTACTTATAAAATATAATTCTCTTCTTGTAGCTTCTCTAAATTTTAAGAACGATCACACAGTTACTTAAACTAGGAAATTATCATTAGTCTAATACTTTACTGATCTGCAGAGTGATTCAGATTTCATCATTTCTTCCAACAGAATGCTCTTTCTGGTGAGATCCAGATCCAGGACCACACACTTTTCTTTTGTCATGTTTTCTTAGTCATTTTCTGGCAGCGGTATATTTATGTAGTTTGTCTTTGTCATTCTCGGCCAATCATTTAGTAGACTGAGTCGGTGTTTGGCTGATGCTGTTTCTCAATGCTTGATGTTTAGGTTGTGTATTTTTGTCACCAGTTGCACTGAAGTAATATTGGAGCATCGTATTAGGAGGCACAGGATGTCTGATAGGGCTCGTTCCTACTGATGTTGTTAGGTTGTTGGTTGGCTGAGTCAGTGATGTTGGGTTCCTTTGTTGAAAAAGCATTGAAAGTTGAGACGTCTTGAAAAATGAATAACTTATGTAAGCTGTCATTATAGAGTGGGATAAACCCAAGAACTGTTTTCAGGGAGACTCTCACAGGGTGATACTGCAGCTGGGAGGGGTGACTCTGGAAAGCCCATTGTTCATTTTCAGGATGAAGAGTAGGCGCTTCTGAAATGTTGGTCTAATTTAAACCTACAATACTGCCAGACAATACCCCTACTTGCATATCATCATTGAGTTTGTTGCTCAAAATCATATCAATACAAGATGTCTCAGAGAAGCTGACTTGGATGTTTCTCTTTGGAAACAGACGGTCGTATTCTCTATAGTTCAGAATCCAAGTCTCAAGTTTACTACTGTTCCAGAATTAGAAAGAAGAGCTTTATGTTTTTCTTACTGCTTGCAGAATATAAAGAACTATTTTATATTGTTAGATTGTGCCACAAATACGTATCATTCATAACTGTAAACAAAACAATGTTTTGGAAAATTGTAGATTCCTCGAGCATTATGAGGTAAAAGAAATAAATAGTACAATAAAATCTAGTATCTTAAGTTTTAATATATTTTCAAGACAGTTCAAAAGTAAACAATGGATAGAGCCATATTTAATATTTAAAAATATTGATTAATGAGAGTTTTTCTTAGTGGTTCTTGACTGAGCCTGTAATATTTCTGTTTTATAGTCAATACCGATTAAATCTTCAGAAAAACTTTACGATTTAGCAAAGGTTGTATTCTTCTATTGGAGATGAGATAATAGATATATTTGGAAGTTAAAGAAATAGAGTAAGGGAACAACCATTA
>NW_006408539.1:19706210-19707958 GCF_000296735.1 Chrysochloris asiatica
TTTCCTCCTAGTTTTGTAACTTCAGGCAAGTTGCCAAATATAATTACATTTCATTTTTCTCATCTGTAAAGTGGGAATAATATAATAGAAGTCTAAAAGCAAGGAGCTCTGGTAGCGTAGTGGTTACGAATCGGACTGTGAGCCATAAGGTCAGCAGTTCGAAACTACCAGCTGTTCCACGGGAGAAAGATGAGGCTTTATGCTCCCGTAAAGATTTACAGCCTCGGAAACCCTGTACAGGGTCACTGTGAGTCGGAACCGACTCCACGGCACATAACAACAACAATAATAGAAGTCTATACTTGAGAACTAATGAGACCAAAACTATTTGGAATATAGATACAGTTAAATTATCTAATTTCTATAATGGTTCTATCTGAACCATTATAGTCATCTACTTCATTGTTAAATATAAATGAACTATGGTTTGGGCTATCTGTTATGATGGTATGTCAGATTTTAGAAATATCAGTATACCTTTTTATGCTTCTATATGTATAGATAGGAGTCCTTGTGTGGTTCTGTAGGATAATCACCAGACTGTTAACCACAAGGTTGGCACTTCAAACCCACCAGCCACTCCTAGGAAACCATATACTGGGTCACTATAAGCTGGAACTGACTCCAAAGCCATTAACAACAATAACAACAGTGATTAGACTATGGTAAAAATGTGGTAAGGGTGGGATTTTGTCAGTCATTAAGTTAAAATGTCAGAAAAAGCATATTTAAAGTTTTCTATACCTTCTTATTTGGGGAGTTGGATCGTATGAATGACTGATGGCTAAGCTGTATTGAAATGTCTGTAGAGTGGGTAAATTTTGGTCATTAAGACACTGGATCAATGAGGACAATATGGAACATGGCTCTGGTCAGATTATTTTAACGTGAGGTTGGTCTTGGATTATTATATGGGAAACAAAGTGGAACAGCTTTTTGAACCATCCCAGGACTATCCAATCCCCCCTGAAGGTGTGGGCATCATAATTGTTGTTGTTGTTATGTGCCATGGAGTGGGTTCCGACTCATAGCAACCCTGTACAGGGTGTCTGAGGCTGTAAATCACTCGTCTGTCAGTTTGTTGTACTGTGAGTTGCTGTGATTCTGAAAACTATGCCACCAGTATTTTAAATACCATCAGGGTCACCCATGAGGACAGGTTTCAGATGAGCTTCCAGACACAGACTAGGAAGAAAGAGTGATGAACTACTTTGAATATTTAGTTGCTGCAAACCTTATGAATAGCAGAGAAACACTGCCAGATATTGTTGTTGTTGTTGTTGTTATGTGTTGTGGAGTCGGTTCCGACTCATAGCGACCCTATACAGGGCTTGCTAGGCTATATAAATCTTTATGGGAGCAGAAAGCCTCATCTTTGTCCTGTGGAACAGCTGGTAGTTTTAAACTGCTGACCTTGCGGTTTGCAGCCTGATTCGTAACCACTACGCTACCAGAGAGTGCCGGAAAATGAGGCCCTCAGGTTGGAAGGCACTCAAAATGCAACTGGGGAAGAGCTGCCTCCTCAAAGTAGAGTTAACTGTGATAAAGCAAATGGAGTAAAGCTCTTGGGAGACAAGCCCATGGGACCTTTATTTGCTGATGGGGCACAACTGAAAATGAAGAGAAACAGCTGTAAACATCCATTATTAATCGGAACATGGAATGTATGAAGTATGAATCTGGGAAAATTGGAAGTTGTCAAAAATGAAATAGAACACATAAACATCGATATCTTAGGCATTAGTGAG
>NW_006408539.1:19712838-19713521 GCF_000296735.1 Chrysochloris asiatica
AAATTAACATGGATCCTCTCATTATGCTAACCAATTAAGTTATGAAGAAAGATGAAACTTCTGTATCTAAGTGCACTGGAGTTCATAAGATAGATGAATGGGTAGCAAGTGATATTTTATGATAGTTATGTATTCTTTGGTTAAATTGTAAATACAAATTCACATAGTAATTAAAAATGGAAAAGTATTATTTCACTGCTTGGACATTTTTGAACCTCTTACAAAGGATTGGTTATGAGATTACAGAGTCCTTATGTGCTGTGTGGCTTCAGGGTTGTTGTATAAGCTCCGTGGGCCGCAGTTTCCTTGTGTGCAGAATGAAGACAGTAATAATAAACAACCTTACAGGCTGAGTGCTCAGGATATGATCAGTATTCAAGTAATGCTAACTTTGTTATGATCATGGTGGTAAGCAGAGTTATAGTTAGTTGCTGTTGCCTTGATTCTGACACATGGCAACCTCAAGTGTGCAGAGTAGACCTGCTCCTTAGGGATTTTTTTTTCTGTTAATTGTGAACTGAGAGAAAGTTTACAGGGCAGATCATCACTTTTACATTCAGCAAATCATACACTTTGTTTCATCACAATGATTATAAGCCCCGTGTAGTGGTTACGAATCGGGCTGCGAACCTTAAGGTGAGCAGTTCGAAACTACCAGCTGCTCCGCGGGAGAAAGATGAGGC
>NW_006408539.1:19720204-19725221 GCF_000296735.1 Chrysochloris asiatica
TCTATTATGCTGGTTTATGCCTTAAAATTTATTTTATCAGAGATTAGTACTGCCACTCTTGTTCATTTTTTATTGCAATTAGCTTGGTATTTTTCCCCCATCATTTGACTGTTAATCTGTTTTTGGCCTGTGTGTGAAATGTGTCTCTTGCAGACAGCATATTGAAGGATCTTGTTTTCTTATCCGTTCAGCCACTCTCCATCTCTTAAAAGGTGCATTTAATCCATTTACATTCAGTGTAATTATTGGTAGGTATGGATTAATTGCCATTATGTTTTTTTGTGTGTGTGTGCTGTTGCTGCTTTCTTTGTTCTGTGTGCCTTTCTTTGTTGAATTCACACATTTTGTGTTCTTTCTTGTGAGTTTCCTCATAGTTTTAATATTTCCATGTTCTTCTTCTATTTTCATTTCTTGGTATGTTGTGAAGTGTTAATTTTCTTTGAGGTTGCCTTATAGTCCATTAACTTTTCTCTCCATTTAGTGCAGTCTATTTTATCATGTAATCGACCTGACCTTCTCACCATCTGGATCTCTGTTCTTACGTGTTTGCCTTCTTTTGCATTGCACTTGTTTTGATCATAGACTGACCTCCCAGATTCTCTGAGTTTGTTCTTATAGTTTTGTTCTGTTCGCAACTCTTCCTTCTGTCAATTTAATTCTGGGAGGTGCTGCCACATATGTCAATCTCTGGTTGTTGTCTGTTTTTGTTGGTTCTTAGCCCAGGAAACTCCCTTTAGGATGTTTTGTAGTGCAGGGTTGGCTTTAGCAAAATCCTTCAGTTTCTGTTTATCGGGCAATGTTTTGATTACACTGTCGTATTTGATTAATTAGTTTTGCTGGATAAAGGATTCTTGCTTGGCAGTTTTTTTCTTTAAGGATGTTATATATGAGTCTCCCTTTTGCCTTTCTTGCTTGTATGATTTCTGCTGAGCGATCTGAGCTTAATCTGACTTGCTTGCCTTTGTATGTAGCACTTCTGTTTTCTGTAGCTACTTTCAGGGGTGTCTCCTTATCTTTGATTTTGGAGAGTTTGATTTCGATATGTCTTGGTGATTTTCTTTGAAGGTCTATCCTTCCTGGGGTTCATTGAGCTTCTTGAATGTTTATCTTTTCACTTTGCAGGATGTTAGAGAAATTTTCTTCCAGCAGTTCTTCAACTATTTCCTCTGTGTTCTTGTGTGATTCTTTTTGTTCTGGAATGCCGATAATTCTTATTCTTCTTCATATTGTCCAACATGAATTTTAGACCTTCTTCAGATTTTTTTTAATCCTTGTTTTCTGTTTGCTCTTCTATCTTAGTGGTATTGAGAGAATTGTCTTCAGCTCACTGGTTCTGCCTTTCATCTCTCCTGTTCTACTCCTTAGCCCTTTCAGAGTATTGTCTATTTCTGATATTCTATTATTGATCATTTGGACCTCTTTCTATAGGCTTTGAATCGTCTCCAATGCTGTATCTATTTTATTTGATTGTTACTGTTGCACTTTCCTGACTTCTTCCTTATTTTTCTGAACTCCATTGTAAAGTGTTTTGAAACATTGTATAATCCTTTTTCTGAATGACTTCTCAGGCATTTCCAAGGCCTGCCCTCCTTCCAGAATGGAGTCCAGGGCTACCTCTAGGTTATTTGTCTCAGACATTTTATCTTGTTTCTGGACGTGTGCTGATATGGTCATCTACTTTCGCTTCTTGGACATGTTTAGTGTTTATCTGTGGCCTTAATACTTAATTGAGTATGTGTTTTGGTATTTTTTTATGCTTTCTTTTTGCTTCCATGTAGATGTGATCATGATGTGGGCTTCCCTTTCACTCTTAGTATTGCTTAACTCAGAGTAACTTTCATAGGTGTTGTCTGCCTCCCTGCTATATGGCAGTTGGTATTGGTTCTTTCCTGTATATTGGTGTTTTATAGAGTGTGATTGTAGCTTGACTAAATGGCAGCAGTTGCTGTCTCTTCTTGGGTAATATAGGTAGAGAATGAGTCCCCCAAAGGTAGAAGGGGGAGCCTAAAACAGCAAAACAGCACCAACAAAAAACCCAACAACGCCACCAGAAAGCAAAACTAGACTGAATACTGTAATCTATAATCACAGAAAAGGGAGAGGAGGGAGAGAAGAGAAAAAAAATAAAAAAAAATCTGTAGCCTAATATGAGTCGGAGCTGTCTCCATGGCACTTAACAACTACAATATGAGTATGATTTTCAGGTCCTCTCTTCAGCTTCTTGCCTTCAGAGGTGCCTGAGAGATTTCAAGATGCCACTGTTGGTTGTTATGCTGTACCTCAGGATTTAATTTAATTTTAGGCCTGTTGTGTTTTTAAACTCTCTTCCCCTCTCTACACCCCTGTCGTGGCTTTTCCCTTATTAAAAAACAACAACCAAGAAACAGTTCGTGGCCAGCTCTTGGGCTGGGCGTTTCTGTGTGCATGTGTGGCAGAAGAATCCACTTCTGGTGGGGGGTGGTTCACTCATTCAGGCACCCCCTCTAGTCACCAGAATGGAGGTGTGCATACAGTGGGGGGGAGCGGCAATGAGCAGATACCCCCAAAAAAGAACAATGCAAAACCGACAAAGTGTATTGTCCACCTTTTTCCAAGGTTCCTGCAGCTCTTTTCCATGGTGTGTCTACTCCCCTGCTTGGTCTTGCTATTTGGTCTCACCCAAGTTGTTGGCTCTGGGTCACCGAGCCCGGCAGATTCAAAAGTATGCAATTTCTTACTTTTGCTTCAAGTTCCACTAGCTATAAACTATTAAAGTTTTTAAATATTCGTACCTATGTGGCTCCAACTTTTGGAGCTCTACCTTGGATCTGCTTTGTCTGGTATGCTGTGGTATTGCTGATGGAGAACTTCACTGCACCTCCACCCTAGCTCCATCAAGCCCCACCTCCCTCACCACACTGGACCAACCAGTCCTTCCTCTTCTAGCTTTCATCTCCAGGTCAGTGGGGGGGTCCATGGAATGTTGTCAAACTCAGCCTTCATTTCTGCCTTTCCCCCTCTTCCACTCACCAATAGACCACCGTGATCTTCAGCAAACATACATGCCTGCTCATGTGTTCCCTTTGAGTTTCAGTCTTAGAGGGGGGTTGGTCCTGAGTGAACTTGATTGCTTGCCTTGATGTTCCTAGCAAAAAACTTGCTTATTCTTGTAGCAGCCAGTCATTCCGCCATTTTTTTTTTTTCCTGATGATCTTTCTTTGAAGATGTATCTTCTGTCACTCTAGCTGTTCCAGGCTGGTCTACTTGTTCTTTCTAGTGGGAATGACCCATCTCAGATGGTTTTGGATGGGATTCAGGATTCCACCTGAGGTCCTATACACTGCAAAGGGTCTACAAGAGGCCTATTTCACTGGGTAAGTTGTTGAACTTCTTTTAGGTCATCCAGTCAGTTATAGGCTGAAGATGGACTTACAAACTTTCTGTATTCATGTTTCCTGACATTCCTCACTAAGTGTGTATTTTACTATAGTAGACAAGGAAAACAATCATAAAACAGTCAAACATCTTAGTATTATTTCCACTCTTCAGACTATGCCTCCATCCCTGTATCACAGAGATCTGTTGTTCCAAGGTTAAGCATACATCACAATTTACCACTGTCCTATTTAGCCCATGCAAACCTGTTTCAGTCTTCCACTATATACCTTGTTCTTCCATCCCCCCTTCTTATGTATTGCCCTCATCAACACCAGAACTATGATGTGTCTGCCCCCTACCCTGTGCTTTACTGTCGCATCCCTCCACCTCCCCCAAGACCCCCACTGGTAACCAACAAAGAAAGTTGCCCCCCCCCCCTTTTAGTATGGTTATCTTTTCTTAAGATTTTACAATAATGGTCCTATGCTATATTTCTCCTTTTGTGACTAATTTCACTCAGCATAATGCCCTCAAGGTTCACCCATGTTATGTGGTGACTTGCAGCTTCCTTGTAGCATAGTATTCCAGTGTGTGTATGTACCACAGTTTGTTTATCCATTCTTCAGTTGATGGGCACTTAGGCTCTCTCCATCTTTTTACTATTGTGAATAGCGCGGCTATGAACGTTAATGTGCATGGCACATATTTCTCGTGGATATATACCAAGTAGAGAAATTGCTGTATCAGATGATATTTCTATTTCTAACTTTCTGAGGAAGTGCTGTACTGTTTTCCAGAGTGTTTAGACCATTTTGCATTCCCACCAGCAATGTACGAGGGTCTCAGTATTTCCACATCCTCACCAGCATTTATTATCCTCTGCATTTTTGAACTTTGCTGTTATTGCAGGTGTGAGATGAATTCTCATTGTTGTGGTGTGGCGCTGTGGGTTAATGCATCAGACTGCAAAACCATTTGAACTTCAGGGTTGGCAGTTCAAGTTTACCAGCTGCTCCTTGGAAACCCTATACAGGGTTGCTATGGGTCAGCACTGACTCAGCGGCACTTAACAACAACAACAACAACAACAATGGCTAATGATCGTTGAACATTTCTTCATATGTTTGTTGGCTGCCTGAATCTTGTCTTTGGTGAAGTGTTTGTTCATGTCCCATGTCCATTTTTTAATTGGGTTACTTGCTGTTTTTTGTAGAGGTGTTGTAGTTTCATATAGATTTTAGAAATTAGTCCCTTGTCTGATACGTCATTTCAAAAGAAAAGATATGTTCGCATTCTGTGGGCTCCCTTTTTGCTCTTTTGGTGAAATCCTTTGGTTCACATGTGTCTAATTTTTAAAATGTCCCTATCATCTATTTTGTCTTCTTTTGTTTGTGTAATTTTTACAATGTTTGATACATTGTATGTGCCCTCGACTGTTGTTGTTGTCAGGTGCCATCGAGTCGGAACTGACTCATAGCAACCCCATGCACAGCAGAACGAAACAATGTCCGATCCTGGGCCAACTTCACCACCGCTGCCACACTTGACACCAACAGTGATGCCAACTGGCTGATCTATTTCGTTGTGGGTCTTCCTCTTTTTCTCTGACCCTCCATCTTACCCAGCATGACATCCTTCTCCAGCGACTGTTCCCTCCTGA
>NW_006408539.1:19725931-19731494 GCF_000296735.1 Chrysochloris asiatica
CCATCTAGTCGCGGGTTTTGCTTTTTCAGAGAACTCAGCCTGAAACAGAATATTTTAGATTAGCTAGATTGGGCCAGTCAAACCCCATGAGTCCTTATATTTGGAAGGAGGAAATGTGACAGGGGAAGAATTTCTAGAGAGATGCTATGTTGTTGACTCTGAAGAGGAAGAGGGGGTCTCAGACCAAGAAACATGGACAACTTCTAGAAGCCAGAAAAGGTGGGCAAATATCTCCCATGGATCCTCCACAAGGAACACAGTTCACCAACACCTGAATTTCAGCCCCTGAGATGTATGAATGGATTCAAGGATAAATAGACACATGGGCGTCAGTCAAAAAGTATTGCTACAAAATATTTGTTGTTGTTAAGTGCCCTCCATTCAGTTCCGACCCATAGTGATCCTGTATAGGGTTTACCAGGAGCAGCTGGTGAGCTTGAACCACCTTGCAGTTCAAATGACTTTGCGGTCTGGTGCATTAGCCCACAGTGCCATACCAGGACTCCCACCAAAAAAATATGGACACCTTTATTAGACAAAATTATCAAAAAGTCAATTATCTGAAGGTAGTGTTTCTGACTCTCTAACCCTTCTCCAGTATTTGATTTGTATGAAATCAAAACGACAGTTTTGGCATCTTCAAGGAACTCAGTTCATGCATGTTCTTTTGAAATAATTTTTGGATTTTGGGAACAAAAAGAATTCTGAAGGGGAGATATCAGGGATGTAGGGTGAATGGATTATATTTTCCCATTGAAATTCTCATAGAACAACTCATGTTACCTTTGAAGAATGAGTGGGTTCTACAACAATATTCCTTTATGCAAATTTCATGGCCTTTTTTTCAGCAATGGAGTTTTCTATTTTCTTAACATTTCTTGCTAATAAAGCCCTGGACAGTTCATGTTCTTCACAAAAATCTATCAGAATGACAGTTTGGAATCCCCAAAACCAGTTTCCAGAATATTCACAGCTCGTCTCTCTTCTTTGAATTTAACTGGCCCAATGTTGCTGTTGTTGTTAAGTACCGTAGAGTCGGTTCCGACTCATAGTGGCGCTGCACAGGGTTTCCAAGGCTGCAAATCTTTATGGGAGCAGAAAGCCTCACCTTTCTACTGTGGAACAGCTGGTAGTTTCGAACTGCTGACCTTGAGGTTAGCAGCCCGATTGGTAACCACTGTACTACCAGTAGAAGCCACTTATTTGATTGGGCCCTTTTTGAAGGCATCCTAAAGGGACAAAGACAGCTGTTTTACTAAGAGTGTTCGTGTACAGCCATCCACGGATCACAGAGACATGTTTAAACACGTTTTTTGGGGGATAAACCTGTGCATGCATGAACTGGATTTCTGGTAGCAGTGATTTTTTACTTCTTCATATGTGCTGGACTTTGAAACAAGGACAGATGGGAAAGTACTTTTTGTCATTATCATTAACTACTAAAACCCAAACCTCCCCTGTTGCCATCACGCTGTTGCTGAAACATAAATGTGAACAAATTTTGAAACTGGATGTAATTGTTAGAGTAATAAATAACAGTATTGATGGAGAAGTTCAAAGGTGTTTAACCACACTGCATAAAGCTTAGAAAGAACTCTAGAACAGAGCTTTTCTCAATAGGATGTATAAAAAGAACAAAGCATGTATCTGGAAAGAAAATATTAAGACTCTTATTTATTTGTTAAAACAATCTTATCTTTAAAACCCCCTTTTTTTTGGGGGGAGGCACATATGACATAAACATACGCACTGAAGGAATTTTAACTTTCCATAAAGATCTGCCCAGCCTGCCTCTGCCCTACTCCTCATGGTTAATGACTCAGTAGGAGGGAAGGTCTGAACTCATGTTCGTTGTCATTGAGTCCACTCTGTGTGATGTGTTCTGATCACAGTGTGGCGCTATAGGCTAATGCGCTGGATTACAAAGTCAGTTTGAACCAAAGGTTGGCAGTTCAAGCTTACCAGTTGCTCCTCGGAAACCCTAATAGGGTCACTATGGGTCGGAACTATGGGACAGCACTTAACAACAACTAGTTACCGCTGAGTCAGCTCTGACTCGTAGCAAACCCATAAATATCAGAGGAGAACTGTGCTTCATTAGGTTTTCAGTGGCTGGGTCTTCAGGGGATCTCCAAACCTTTCATCTGAGATATATATGAATGGTCTTGAATCCCCAACCTTTCTGTTGTGACCAGTTGAGTTTATTAACCCTCACAACAGCTAAGGGAAAGAAAATGGCAAGGAAAATACTGAAGTTTGACTCCACATGAAATAGATCTTCAGCCTTGGTGGTGTTATTAGGTGGCATCAAGTTGACTCCGATTCATAGCAACCCTATACACACAGAATGAAACACAGCCTGGTTGTGGCCCATCCACACAATCATTGCTACACCTGAGTCCATTGCTGCTGCCACCATGCTAATTCATCTTGTTGGGGGGTCTTCGTCTTTTTCTCCGACCCTCCACTTTACCAAGCATGATATCCTTCTCCAAGGACTGGTCCCGCCTGACAATCTGTCGAAAATGTGAGAGGCAAAGTCTGGCTATCCTGGCCTCCAAGGAGCGTTCTATCTGTACGACTTCTAACACAGACCTATTTGTTCTTTTGGCAGTCCATGGTATTTTCAATATTGTCCTCCAACACCGTAGACCTTCTCATATCAAGAGCCCTAAAATAATCTTCTGCCTCCCCTCCACCCAGACAACAACAAAAAAAAGAAGGCTCAGAAAATATGGGAGAGAAATAAAGCAGCAACGGAGACAAATCTGTGTTTCTAGATGGAATAGAATCCTCGTCTTATGTAAGATAACTTCAGAAGGATAATTTCTCAAGATGGGCTGTTTCACAGGAAGGATAATTAAAGTACAAAAACCAAAATGATTAACTCCAATCCAGCAAGTTTTTGTGTGCAAACAGTGCAAAATTATCTGATAAGAATGCTGCTCTTAGAATGTGTATTTATCTCGTTAGTTAAAATGCTGGTATGTTTTAAGGTCTTTCACTGAAAACACACAATCAAGATTTGGACAACAAATTCATAATGTTCAACAGATGTGAGTTTGAAAGGTTTGTGATGATCACTAGTGAAATTAGTCCAACCATGCTTCAATTAGGTTTTTTTCTGATTTGTGAGTCATTTAAGGGTCCACATGGGAACAGAACATGTGTGGAGAGCTATTATACATTCTGCACTTGGTTCTTTGAAATGAAGAAGACCGAAGCAAAAAATCGACATCTCCACTTTTATAACATGACTGAGAATTCAGTTCTGCGTATATCTCAGATTCTCTCTATCCTGGATACATTTTGTATAATTTTCTCAGCAGAATTACAACAGCGAATTTAGGTGTTTACCTGCTGTTTCTGGATTATTGAAGAAAAACAGGTACTAGTGAGTTTTAGTCATTTGGCTTCAGTTTAATTATATCCTAAGGTAAGCAAACCCATCAACAGTTAAATGTATTACTCTTGAAATAGAGGAGTATTATCAGATGGGTGTAGCAGAGGATATGAGTTTATTTTTAATGCTATATTTGGACATGGTCTCTATAAAAATATAGAGCGATGTACAAAATCAAAGCAAGCTGAATTGTAGATTAGACACAATCTCGGAAGAATGTGTTGTACAAAAATTAGTAATGAATGATGGGACCTTGCAACTTGCAACTAAAAAGGTCTAGTTTGCTGCACAAGCTATGTTTTCTTTGTAGCTCATTGTTGGTTTACCTGCAGGTAGATGGTACCTATAGCAGACCAGCTGTGTTCAGTAAATTTGGGAGTGCACCTATGCACTGTAATGATCTGAAGCAAGACTGTTTTCCCCCATTGATCATGCAATGGACTTGTGGTTCCAGTTAATGAAGGAAAATGTATCCAAGGGGATGGGAATTCAGGGTTAAGGTTGGAAGAAAAAATGTATTTGTTTAAAATCTAGTCAAGATTTCACAGTGGGTATAAATAGGAGCTCTGGTATCATAGTGGTTACGAATCGGGCTGCTAACCTCAAGGTCGGCAGTTTGAAACTACCAGCCGTTCAACTGGAGAAAGATGAGGCGTTCTGCTCCTGTAAAGATTTACAGCCTTGGAAACCATGTGCATGGTCACTATGAGTTGGAACCCACTCCTCGGTACTTAACAACAACAACAAATAGATAATAAATAACGAAGATGTCACTTTGAGGACTAAGGTATACCTGTTCCACACCATGGCATTTTTCAGTTGCTTCATATACATGTGAAAGCTGGACAATGACTAAGGAAGACCAAGGCGGAACCGATGCCTTTGAATTGTGGCGTTGGAAAAGAATATTGAATATACCCTGACCTGCCAGAAGAACAGATAAAATTGTCTTGGAAGAAGTACAACCAGAAAACTACTTAGAAGTAAGGTTAGCAAGATTTCAGTTTACGTACTTTGGCCATATTATCAGATGGACCCATCCCTGGAGAAGGACTTCATGCTTGGTAAAGTAGAGGGATGGTGAAAAATAGAAATATTCTCTACAAAATGTTTTACACAGTGTCTACAACAATGGGATTAAACTCAGCAGTGACTATGAGGATGGTGGTGGTAAGTGCTTTCCAGATGATTCTGACTCAGAGCCACCCTGGGTTTCTGAAGCTGTAAATCTCTGTGGGAGCAGAAAGCCTCATCTTTCTTCCACAGAGCAGCTGGTAGTGTCAAATTGCCGATCTTGTGGTTCACAATCCAGTACTTACCCTACAGAGCAACTGCTCCCTGAGGATCGTGTAATACCTAGCAATCTTCATTCTCATCTATAGCAGCTCCTCCATGGCACAGGACCAGAACAGAATCAATGACAGCATTTATCATCAAAAAGAAAGGAAACTAATATCCCTCCAATTAACATCTTGCAAGATTTTTTTTTTCTCCATTCTACTATCCTTACACCCTCTCTGACTTTGATTTATGTTTAACTTCGATGCCACTGTAAGGATCCCAGGTAGCTTTGTGGGATAAGTTTTGGGCTACTAACTGCAAGGCTGATAGTTCAAACCCACCAGCCACTCTGGGGAGAAAGATGAACAGGGATGCTCTGAGTTGGAGTCCCCTCACTGGCATGGAGTTCAGCTTGTGATCTCTCTGGATGGATCCTCTGCGCGCACAGATGTAGTGCAGGGTTTCACCGTACCACAATTTTCTCTTGCTCTCCAGAGTTCAGGGATGTGTGAGAAAGACATGTCAGCTGGCGGGAGGAAACCTGTTGCGAGAGTTTTCACAGTCGTGAATACCTCTCTTACTATTTTTCCAAGCTATGTGTTCTCTTAGAGTTCAGTTCAACAAAAACAAGTATTTTGTGTAATTCTGGTCAGGAAATACATGTTAATCTCGTACTATAATTTTACCAAATTACTTATTTCCTTAATATTGGAATGTAGTATTATATTAATATCTAATATTTTCATCAAACAGAAAAATAATATATTCTCTCTCCCCCCCTCATATTTAAAACTGCTTGTTGTTGTTGTTGTTGTTGAGTGCCATCGAGTCGGTTCCGACCCATAGCGACCCTGTACAGGGTTTCCGAGGGTGTAAATC
>NW_006408539.1:19731594-19819991 GCF_000296735.1 Chrysochloris asiatica
CGATTCGTAACCACTACGCTACTGCTTAGGGCTTTAAAAATCATTAGTTTCTTTCTGAATGCAGGAGTTCCTTTTACAGCATCCCGAACGGGTATACAGGCAGTCCCAGGTCTAACTCCTAGTAGAGGGCAGGAGGTTGTGGTGGAAACAACATGGTTCAGAGTCGTATTTGACTTCTGTCTCCACCACTTACTGATGATGTGAAGTTGAGCAAATGATGCTTTTCTCATTTCATTCATATAATAAAATAAGAGCCGTGATACTCACCTCAGCAGACTGTTATAAAGAAATGGAAGAATAAATATGAAAACAGTTTCTAAAGTGTAAAAGGGAGAATCCCATGATTCCAGATGTCAGTGAGTGACCTACTGCATGTCTTTCCAGTGACTTATGTGTTATGCCACCACAATTTCATAGAGCAGAAGGATCACTCATGCGGAACAGGCATCTTTCAGTGGTGCTTCCAAAAGTGGGCAAGGCTGTCTAGCATTTGAATGCTGCACAATGAAAAAGGAAGATTGAAGGGGAATTGACTCACTTGAATTGTGGTGGTGGCTAAGAACATTGCATACACCGTGGAATGTGAGAAGAGCAAGCGCATCACTGTAAGAGGAAGTCCAGCCATATTGCCTGTTAGAAACAAGACGAGACTTTGTTTTGCTTTGTTTGGACACGTTATCAGGAAGGACCAATTGCTAGAAAAGAGCATCATGTTTGATAAGTGGTTGTTGTTGTTAAGTGCCATTGAGTCGGTTCCGACCCATAGCGACCCTGTATAGGGTTTCCGAGAGTGTAAATCTTTACGGGAGTAGAAAGCCTCATCTTTCTCCCGCGGAGCGGCTGATAGTTTCAAACCACTGACCTTAAGGTTTGCAGCCCGATTCGTAACCACTACGCTACCAGAGCTGAGGGGCATCAAAAAATGAGATGTAGTGACGTAGGAAGAATTGGCTAAGCGTTACCAACAATTGTGAGAATGGTGTCCTACTGGGCAGTGCCTCTTTCTGTTATATTGTTGTTGTTGTTGTTGTCAAGGGCCATCACGTCAGTTCTGACTTAGAGCGATCCTGTATAGAGTTTCTGAGGAGTGACTGGTAGGTTTGAAGCACTGAGTTTGTGATTAGCAGTCCTGTGCTTTTCCTACAGCACCACACCAGGACTCTTATTATACACTAGGCTCTTTGGTTGTGTGCGTTGAAGTCTGTGCCAACTCATAGTCACCCTGTATAGGGTTTCCAAGGTTGTAAATCTTTGTGGGAGCAGAAAACCTCATGTTTCTCCTCTGGAACAACTAGTAGACTTGAACTGCTGACCTGGTGGTTAGCAGTTCAGCTTGTAAAGTGCTATGCTACTAGGGCTCCTTGCTCTACAGTAACCCACCTCTAAACATGGCATTACTTTCAGAAGTTTCAGCCTTAGTGAGCCATGACCCCATCCTTAAGGCTCTATGATCCGGATTACCTATTGTTGTGAAGTGCCGTCGAGCCAGTTCCAGCTCATAGTGAACCTGTATGCAGTGTCTGAGCAGTAAGTTTGAACTGCCAACCTTGTGCTTCAAACCAACCTTGTGGTCCAGTGCTTATACTACAGTGCCATTCCAGGACTCCAGATCACCTATAGTAAATGGCATGCACACAACTGGTATTACAGTGTATTGTTATAATCATTGTATATTTTTGGCTATTGTCAATCTCTTGTTGTGCCTAATTTATAAAGTGGTATTGCACATAGGAAAGTACATAATATGTAGGTTTCTATACTATCTGTAATATTAGGCATCTACTGTGGTTCTTGAAATGTGTATCTTGTGAATAAGGGGGTGGGGGCACTCTACGTAAGAGTCCTTGTGTGGCGCTGTGGGTTAACGTGCCAGACGGCAAAGCTGTTTGAAATGCAAGGTTGGCAGTTCAGGCTCACGAGCTGCTCCTCAGAAACCCTATATGGGGTCGCTAAGGATCGGAATTGAGTCGACATCACTTAACAACAACAACAACTCTACATAAGTATTGTTAGCGCCTTAATGTAATGACACTGAAAATCCTCACAACTAGGTTAATCAATCACATAATGAACAATGGAGAGAGCACTGAAGTTGTCAAAGAGTTCAATCAACAGCAATGGGAGAAGCAGTCAAGAAATCAGACTGTGTGGCACTAGGCAAAACTGCTGCAAAAGACCCCTTTAAAGTATTAGAAAAGCAAAGATGTGACCTAGAGGACTAAGGAGTGCCTGACCCAAACCATATTTCCAGTCACTTCGTATCCTTATGAAAATTGGAAAATGAATACAGAAGTACAGTCCATTTATTTGCCTTCAGGTGTTGGGGAAGACTATTAAAAGTGCTGTGGACTGCCAGAAGAACAAACAAATCTCTCTTGGAAGGAGTATGGCCGAATGCTCCATAGAAGCTAGGGTAACTTTATCTCTTGTACTTTGGACTTGTGTCAGGGAGGACAGTGTCCATTCCTGGAGAAGGACATCATACTTAGTAAAGTGGAGGTTCCAGAAAGAAGGAAGACCCCCCAATGAGATGATGGACACAGGGGCAGCAACAGTGGGCTCAAATCTCATGATTGTAAGGACGGCACAAGACTAGGCAGTGTCTGTTCTGTGCATAGGGTCACCATGAGTTGGAACCAACTGACACCTAAGGGCAACAACAGCTGTTCAGAAGGCCTCTATGAATCAGAGTTAACTGCAAGGCACGAACAGGAACAATAACAGTGAGGAAAGAGCATGCCCAGCAGAAACAAGGCACATGCATATTCTCAGTTGATGCTCTTCAAATTCATGAGGCGCTCGCCATCTTGGGGCGCATTGTTAGTGTTGTGAGATAGTGAGTTTTTAGTAACTCCTACACTGTCACAGTATTTGTAGGCAGTCGTTTTGAATCCATCCCCAATTTAAACTGAATGCTTGACAAGGTTAAGTAACCCTTGATGCCATGTATTTTGTACAAGGCGTGGTTTCCAGATCTGCCCTCATACTAAGATGTGCTTGGTTTTCAATGCCTTGAATGACCCCATCCAGGATGAAACTTCAGTAATTTAGATGTGATCCAATCTGTTCCAAAAAATAAAAACTAGGGTTTTTAAAGCTCTTGATATTAATTCTAGTCTTCATTTTCAAAAGCTGTTGTGATATTAGGTATGATTCTGGTTGTTGTTACTTTAAGCATTATTATCATCTTGAGGGAAATATAAAAAAAAAAAAGTGAAAGTTGGATGCTGAATTTACATGGTAACAAATCCCTAGGGAATATGGTAGAAAAAAAAAAGCTAAAATAAAATGGGATATGATCACATGAAATCAAAATCAACGTCTCCAAATATGGTTTTCCGTGGAATGATGTTAAAGGAGAGCCCAGAATCTCTTCTCTCCGTAGAAACCTGTAGACTTTTCTGTATAAGTTGTTGATGTTCCTTTTGCTTGTCTGTCCCTTTCAGCATTCTCCTTTATTTTACAGGTTAAGACAGCCTTTATCTTACATTCATGCTCTGCCTCCTCTTAGTTTATCTCATTAGTACTAAAATGTGCATCTAAGAGTCTGTGGTCCTGTCGTGTCTATATGCTACCACACCTGATGTGTCTACATCATCATGACACCTTCAGGACAATCACAGGCCATTTCTTGGTCACATTGAAACCCTCAGCTTCCAGGCTGTGGTTCAATCTGATAGGTAGATGTAGGGACCAGGACACAGGTCTAGATTTGAAACATGGCCATCTAAATCAACTGGGACCACCCAAATGTGCTGGGATCAGGGACTTTACCACCAGTATAATCCCATCATGGCCTGGCTGTGTTTTGAAACCTGCCATCAATTCGGATGAAGGAAATAAATTGAGAGGAAAGAGGTGATGGGGAGGGAGCTAGGTGGTTTTGTGCCTCTTTGGAATGTTCTCTCCAAGAGAAAGACTTCAGATGGTTTCCTGATAAGTGCTGAAGGAGAAAGGAAGGATCTGAAGGACAAGGGCATCTCAGAAAGAAATGGGAGCTTAGGGAGTTAGGTTTATTTGCCACAGAAATTGCAAAACGTTACACAGGTTACATGGTGGGCAGTCATCTTTGGGTCTGTAACTTAACACAGTGGGTAGATAGCAGTGCACTGGTTGGTAAAACTATGCATTGAGAGGAGGGTAGCTTAGTTATCAAGTCCTCACACAGATTCATTAATTGGGGGGAGAGATCTGAGTGTGAATCTCAGCATCACCACCTATTTGAAATTACTCAGCTTTTCTCAGCTTCATCTCTATCAAAAGGTTTTAATAGATATTATGCAATACAGTTGATAGCATTAAATTAGACAATATACAAGTACGCAAAGCATCTCATGAAGAAGAGTGTGGCATCAGAATTGGACGAAGACTCATTAACAACCTGCCATATGCAGATGATACAACCTTGCTTGCTGAAAGAGAAGAGGACTTAAAATGCTTACTGCTGATGATTAAAGACCACAGCCTTTGGTATGGGTTGCACCTCAATGTGAAGAACACACAAATCCTTATCACTGGACCGTAAGTAACATCATGATAAGTGGAGAAAAGATTGAAGCTGTCAGAAACTTCATTTTGCTTGGAATTACCATCAACAATCATGGAAGCAGCATTCAGAAAACCAAAGGATGTATTGCATTAGGTAAATCTGATGCACAAGCCATCTCTAAAGTGTTCAAGAGCAAGGATGACAGTTTGACGACTAAAGTGTGCCTGACCCAAGCCATTGTATTTTCGATAGCCTTATATGCGTGTAAAAGTAGGACAGTGAGTAAGGAAGACCCTAGAAGAATTGATGTATTTGAGTTGTGTTGGAAAAAAAAATTAAAGGTAAAGGTACCATGGACTGCCAGAAGAACAAACAAATCTGTGTTGGAAAAAAGTACAACCAGAATACTCCTTGGAAGCCAAGATGACAAGGCTAAATATCTCATACTTTGGACATATTATCAGGAGTGCCCTGTCCATGGAAAAGTACATCATGCTTAGTAAAGTGAAGGGTCAGAGAAAAAGAGGTAGACCCCCCAACAAGAGGAACCGGCACAGTGATAACAGCAGTGGGCTCAAGTGTAGCCACTATTGTGAAGATGGTATAGGACTAGGTGATGTTTATCTTGTTGTTCATAGTGTCGCTATGGGTCGGAACCGACTGGACATCACCTAACAGCAACAAAGCACCTGGTGCTTGATACATAGAAGGCATTCATTAAGGGTTGTTTGGTGTGGTCAGTAATGATAAAAGTTTTACTCTGTATTTAATTGTTACTTCCTTTAACTGATCAGGTTCCATTTTCTTTCATTAGTTTTGTTGTGTGTGTTTTTTAAGTACGTTTTCAAATCAACCTATAATAATGCTACAGTTAAGAGCTTGGCTGCTACCAAATGGTTAGCAGTTTAAACTCACCCAGCAGCTAAATGGGAGAAAGACTGTTGGTCTGCTGCTGTAAAGATTAGTCTAAAACTCTCTATGGGCAGTTCTGCCTGGGCACATGGGCTCCCTCGGGGTCATAGTAGACTTGACAGTACTTACAAATAGTGACATAGTCTGGAGATATAAGGGGGTGAACTCAAGCAGATTCTTACCCTGGCACACGTTGGGAACACAGATAAGTCCTTGTTGCCTTGGTTTGTCCTCTTATCTGTTACAGAGGGTCAGTAATGCCAGAGCTCCTTATTCCATGAAGGTGGAGTCAGACTAGAATCAGACAATATCCACCAAAGTGTTAAAGAGGTGCTGCTGGTGGTTGTGGTGATGTGCCAGTGGAGTTGATTCCGACTCGTAGTGACCCTGCGTAGGTGTAAGGCTGAAAGTCTTTGTAGGAGCAGAAAGCCCATCTTTCTCCCACAGAACAGCTGGTAGTTTCAAACTGTTGACTGAGATTAGTAGCCTGCATCCTAACCACTCTTGTACCAGCGTTCCTTAAAGCTCAAGTATTAAACCTTAGGAGTTATTTTTAATGGGAAGAGCAGTTACTTTTTATATTTATAAAAAAATAGAGTAAATGGAATTGGTAACACAGTCTATTTTGCTAATTATTGAGGAGTAATACTTGGATAAAAGAGCTCTGGTAGCGTAGTGGTTATGAATCAGGCTGCTAACAACAAGGTCAGCAGTTCAAAGCTACCAGCTGTTCCGTGGGAGAAAGATGAAGCTTTCTGCTCCTGTAGAGATTTACAGACTTGGAAACCCTGTACAGGGTCACTATGAGTTGGAACCGACTCCACGGCACACAACTACAACAACAACAACAACAACAATACTTGGATAAGGGTCCTGGTGTGGCACTGTAGGATAAGCACTAGACTGAAAGGTCGGTTTCAACAGCAAGGTTGGTGGTTCCAGCTCACCTGTCACTTCTTGGAAACCCTATAGAGGGTTGCTATGAGTTGGAAGCTACTTGATGGCACTTAACAACAACAATAGTTGTATATATGTTGTTGTTAACTGCCAGCAAGTCAGTTCTGACTCATAGCCACCATGTTAGGGTTTCCAAGGAGTAGATGGTGAGCTTGAACTGCTGACTTTGCAGTTGAAACAGCTTTGCAGTCTGACGCATTAACACACAGTACCACACCAGGACTCCAAGTTGTATATGTACACCTTTAAAATGGCTTCCAAGATTCAAACTGACATTAATCATTTTTATACTCAGAATTAAATCGGATTTAAAATTACGTAGGACAGCTTTTCAGATTGCACAGTTTAAGAAAGGAGAGGGCACACACACACACAGACGCACACACACACATGCACACACGCGCGCACACATGCACACTCGCACACACGCAAGGATTGTTTTGTTCTCAAATACTTTACAAATCTAGGAAGCTAATAAAATCTTTCCCAAGAGGCGAAAGATTCCAGTGCCATTAGGATTCTACTGAAGAAAAGTGATGCTTACTGGAACTAGATCAATGTGATTGCTTGCTAATCTCTCAGTTAATTTTCTTTTTTTTAAGAGCATGCCTTAGGTCAGAACTTCATTCAGTCTGAAGTTCATCTCAAACCTATTGCTAAGCTTTACCCATCCTAAACGCCACTAAATTTTCTAATTCAGTTCAGTTCCTCAAATGGTAGCATTTAAACATCTTTAGCCTACGGTTTGGAAATTAATACAGATAGCATAAAATATTTGGAAGAGTAAAACGTTGACATTTTGAGGGGGAAAAAGGTGCCTATTAGCGTGATAAAGCCAGAGTGCTTCCTAGAAGGGAGAATTATGAGTTATCATGTCATACTTTAGACAGGTTGTTAGGAGGTACCAGTCCCTGGAGAAGGACATCATGCTTGGTAGACAGCTAGTGGAAAAGAAAAAGATCCTTAAAGAGAGAGAATGACAAAGTTGGTACAACCTTGGGCTCCAGACTGGACAGTGTCTCATTAAGTTGTGTGTAGGGTCGACTTGAGTCAAGACGGACTCAGTGGCACCTAACAACATTGTCATCTTGATGTCATTTGAAGACTTCTGTAAACAGGCTTTAAGTGTGTGTGTGTGTGTGTGTGTGTGTGTGTGTGTGTCATCGTAAGGACAGATGAGGAGACATTCTGCTTGCCTTGTCGGTATACAGAGATAGAGGCACAGGGTTCTTAAGGGGTGGGTGGGGCTCATGTCCCGGCTTCTAAGATTTGCTGTTGCCCAGGAACCAGTTGGGGTATGCAGAGATTTGAGAAAATAATTAAAAGAAAAACCACAGGCAAAAGAAGGCCAAAGGGTATTATTTTCTCTCTTTATTCCCTAAATTAAATTAAGTGAAAGGATGCTGGTATAAATCATCCAAAGGAGATGTGATACAAAAGAGGGAACCCTTCCTGAATTCAGTATTACAATAGAAAAGCCGAAGGAAATGCCTCTGTGGCTGAGTATTTTGTCATGCACAGAAATCATCATCTCAGGTGTCTATATCCAGATTAACGCCACAGGAGCTTTAGGACCAGTTCTTTGCATTTGAGCATGCCAGTGATCGTGATTGCTTGGTAAAATGAATACTCAGACCACCCCAAAGCGATTATTTCTACAGTACAGATAGACTACAAGTGAAAGTGTTCATCCTAAACCCTGAAGGAAGTGTATCCACTCAGATGGATACATTTAAATTTGTCATTGATGGGAGAAGTGAGAAAACTGTCCTTGCGTGGATGGGATTACAAGTCATTGAGATGAAACAAAGTACATGAATTGTTAAATGTAAAACTGATGATATTCTCTGTAAACCTTCACTTAAGTCAATAAAAACTTTTAAAGATTGATCATTTATTCATCCAAATGGACCCATCTGACTGAGCAGAGAATACATACCGTAGTGTATCACCACTTCATTGCTCATCAATGCCATAACTTGTGGGAATCCGCTGTCTCCCTCTTCCCCCGGCAAAAATGAAATGAGGATTCTAATAAGAATGTAGGACTTCCTCCCCTTTACCCCTTTAAGTATTATTCAGCTGTTTAAAAACACATATAAGGATATGGTAATTACAAGTGTAACTTTTCTGGAATTTGTGACTATCTGCTTAGAGGAATGGAATTCTCTTGACTCACTTTTATCTCAGTTTTCATCAGATATTGTTGGGAAGTATCATAATCCATTTAGTGGTTGAGTTTGATCTGTAGTTTTCAGGGAGTTAGTGAGTTTGACTTTGTATTTAAGATGATGGGCAACAAATGCTCTGGTTGCCATTGTTTTTTGTTTTTGTTTTAATCATGAACTGGTGCTGAGCTGACTAAAGCAGGTGGCCTTGAACTCATAAAGAATTATCCATCTGTGATGGGTTAAGTCACAAAACCAAAGCAGGAGAAACCATGTTTCTTGTCATTCCCAGGGATGCATGCTAATCTTTCTTTTTTTTTCGACCACTAGAATTTTCAGGAATCTGACAGTGAGCATCTCTTTAAATTTTATGTCTTGGGTGCCTCTGTTTTAAGAAGACTCTCAATTTCTGGGGGCTCCAAGGGCAGAACTGGCACTTGTCCCACACTGACAGGAAGTTTCTGCTGAAATTTTGTACCTTGAGTGCCTCACTGTCTTTACCCTCCTGGTCTTTGGACAGACAAGGACATTAAGAGGATTTTCCCTCCAAAGTCTTGGGCACATTCAGTTGCACTAGCTATAATCTCATGTTTACTTGTGTTGCACATGATCCACACCAGTGATCTTTGGGTGTCAGAGGGTCTGTAAAACATGAATAACTGTAATGGTGGTGGGATGGGAAGAATCGTCAGTCTCTTCCAGTGTTGTATTTTACAAGGAACATCTGGCCCAACTTGAGTTCAATTCTGTTTGCTGACTACCCCATTGTCAGTATATCAGAACACTGATGCGGAATCCTCAGTGCCCTTTACTGAGACGGCTCAGCTCTCCTTTCTGGCCATTACATATTTCAGATGTATTGGAGTTTATGTCATCAACAGTCAGTAGATGGTAAAAAATTATCAAGAAGAGAAGATTGATGTAAATAAAAAATGATTTAAAAAAAAGGCTAACATTTTTCTCTTAATTTCTAAAACATAATCGGAGCGGAGCATACATGTCTATCCTATGCATGTATGATGAGTATTTTAAACATAAACATTTTGTGTAATTGAATGTAGTTTCATGGTTGCAATTTCAGAGTAATTTGACTTGAGAAAAATGAGTACCATCTTTACAAATCAACGTTTTAGATATTTTTAAAAAGTAATTTTGAAAATTTAAATGGATAATTTATCTGGTAGTCCAGTTCAAGCCCTCTCAGTGCCTTATGTCTCTCTTCTGTCTATTTCTTTTCCTTATTATTCCTCCTTCATATTTTAATATCAGAGTCTTGGAGTGGAATTGTAGGATAAGCACTGGACTGCTAACTATAAGATCAGCAGTTCAAACCCACTAGCTGCTCCTTGGAAACTCTAACAAGGTCGCTGTGAGTTGGAATGAACTTGATGGCACTTAACAACAATACTTTAATATGTGTCACTTAGGAGATAGAGTTGTTACCTTAAATTAGGCAAAGGGTCATCCATTCAGCTGTCCTAATGGTTGATTTCAGTTGAAAGTAGACATGGAATTTGTTGATAATTCAAAAGTATTTGAATGCATGTAATGTTTCCACCAGGTGCTATCTAGCTTAACGTAATGTGGATTATGGTGTATGAACAACACGTTGCATCCAAGTATAAGTCAAGTTACTCTTGAAAAAATTGAACAAATCAAAGAGATTAATAATTGTGAAGATAAATTAAAAGCAACATAAAAAAATTGTTATAAATGACCATTCTGAGACCCTCAAAACATCTTTCTAAAAGCAGTAGAATTTCCCTTATCTTTTTTTAAAATTTTTTATGTGTAAAAAAAATATTTAAAAATTTTTTATGTACTGTAGGAGTCCAGGTGTAGCATCGTAGGAGATGCACCAGGCTCCTAACTGCAAGGTTGGCAGTTCACACTCACCAGCCACTCCTCGAACACCCTGGATGGGGCTGCTCTGAGTGGTGAACTGACTTGACAGCATTTAACAAAAACAACAACATACATTGTAGGAACATGGCCGAAGTGCCGCATTGCTTCCTGGCATCCTTATTTCCTATAGAACGTTGAGGAAGAGTCCTCTGTAAATGATCAGTGTGTCCTAATTTATTTTATGAATATCAACATTTAGCCAGGCATAGCTCTGGTAGCGTAGTGGTTACGAATCGGGCTGCGAACCTTAAGGTCAGCGGTTTGAAACTACCAGCTGCTCTGTGGGAGAAAGATGAGGCTTTCTACTCCTGTAAAGATTTACACCCTCGGAAACCCTTTATAGGGTCGCTATGCGTTGGAACCGACTAGACGGCACTTAACAACAACAACAACAACAGTACTAACCCTTGGTGGTACAAAGAAATGGAAATCTATGGGAACAGTGACTTATCCACTCATGACCCATCACAAAGACCTTGGTAGGCTGAGAAAAGCACCTTGAAAATCATTTAGAATTTGCAGTGTTCACCAGTGTCAGATGCCATCTTTTTACCATCCTTTCCCTTTTGATGGAAGTCCTGAGCAAAGCCAGGTAAGAAGCATTGGGAGATGCTGAAAATGGAGAAAGATGCCTAGCATAGAAAGGCACTGCATCCTAGAGGGGAACACAGAAAAGACTGAATCAAACAGAGTATTCTATATTCTGATAAATCCTTTGTGGTTGTTAAGTGCCATTGGGTCTGTTTCAATTCATAGCCACGCTGAATAGGGTTTCCAAGGAGCCACTGGTGAGTTGGAACTGCCAACCTTGCAGTTCAAACCAATCTTGTGGTCGAGTACCAATCCTCAAGCTCCACACCACGACTCTGATAAGGAAAAATAAAACAGGATAGGACTAGTCTCAAAAGAAAATTTAGAATTTACAAAACGGAGGTCAGCCTCACTGAAACAAAGACCAGAGGAATTATGGAAATAAACCAAGTGGACCACTGGGGAAAGTTGAGTCCAGACAGAGGAAATGGTAGAAGCAGACAGTCTTAGGTGGGGTGGGACTGCTAAATTTGAGGAGGCATCGCAAACCTTGTTTGGAATGAGTCTGGAACAGATGAGAGCAAGGAGACCAAGAGAGCCAGATGATCATTAAAGTAGCCTCATGGCCCTTTATATTACTTCTGTCAGTGTGTTATTTGGTGTAATTCTATTGGACTGTGGTGGGAAAAGAATATATCTGCAGTAGACATATTGCCTAATATATCTGCAGTAGACATATTGGCCATGATGTTGTTCATTACATTGCACAATAGTGTGTTTATGTATAACTCATTTATGTTGCTGTTGTTAAAATCATTCCAATTTAGTGTTGAAATTTTTTAATCTTTAAATTTCCCATTTGACCAAAATGCTTCGAACTTAATTCGAGGACAACCAGCAATAGCAAATGTCAAGTTCAGATAGAATATTTGACTCTTCTCTTCCTAAAATCTATTCTGTGCTTCATAGTTTACCTTTCTAACTGCCCTTGCTGTTGATATCTACTTTCTCATTGTATTTCAGGCTCCTTATTAACCACAATAACTCACTTCTGGAACAAGATAGTCAGGGACTAGACAGATGGAGAAATACATAATCAGGAAATTGAACTTAGACTCCTTTAGGATGTTTATAACAACTACAGTATAATTAATGTCTTTCAGATGGATGTTTAGTTAACACGTTAATTTGGTTAATTTATTGTAGCAGTCCACTTGCAAAGCAATACATTTCAGCTGTTTTTACTGAGGCCAATATGAGTGTCTAGTATCATTTTATGAAACTGATTACTAGAGAACCATGCCTATAAAACAAGCATATACACGGGTTGTATGTGTATTGATATTTGTACTGAGTAATTGTCAGATCATAAGGACAAATATAATTCTCTGTCTCTGTCTCTCTCTCCTCTCTCTCTGTATATATATATATGTGGTTGTTAAGTGCTGTGGAGTCGGTTCCGACTTATAACGACCCTGTACAGGGTTTCTGTGGCTGTAAATCTTTACGGGAGCAGAAAGCCTCATCTTTCTCCCACGGAACAGCTGGTAGTTTCGAACTGCTGACCTTGTGGCTCGCAGCCCGATTCATAACCACTACGCTACCAGAGCTCCTTTCTCTCTCTCTCTCTCTCTCTCTCTCTCTCTCTCTCTCTCTCTCTCTCTCTCTCTCTCTCTCTCTATATATATATATATATATATATATATATATATAGTATGGCACTGGATTTTTCCTTAGAATATGCAATATGCTGACAATCTGATAGAGAAGATTATACATAGTGTTAAGGGCAATTTATGAAAAAAAAAAAAGATCTGGTTATAATGGTAGCATAAAAGTCACTCTCTCATCGTTGAGGAAAAAGCTATTGATTTATCGACTGCTTTCCCTACAAAATACTTATTTGTTGAAACTCTGTTAACAATAAGTGCTTATCCAGTAACCCAAAACATCTTCCACAAAATGCACTGCTGTTATTCTTGTTGCTATGTTCTGTGGAGTCGGTTCCGACTCATAGCGACCCTATATAGGGTTTTTGAAGCTGTAAATATTTACAGGAATAGAAAGCCTCATCTTTCTCCCATGGAACAGCTGATAGTTTTGAACTGCTGACCCTGAGGTTAGCAGCCCGATTCATAACTGCTACGCTACCAGAGCTCCTTGCTGTTACTGTTAAGAGCCATCAAATCCGTTCTGACTCTGACCAATGTAAAGCAGGTAAAACAGAACAAAGCACTACCTAATCCTGGGCCATCTTCACAATCATGGATGTATTTGAGCCCGTTGTTGTAGCCACTGGGTCAGTTCATCTATTTGAGTGTCGACCTCTTTTTCATGGACCCTCTACTTACTAAGCTTGGCATCCTTCTCCAAGGAGTGGTCCTTCCTGATAATATGTCCAACATGTTGGAGACAAACTCTTGCCATCATTGCTTCTAAGGAATGGTCTAGCTGCACTTCTTCCAAGACACCCTTACCTGTTATTCTGGCAGTCCATGAGTTATCCAATATTCTTCTCCAACACTACAATCCAAAGGCATCCATTCTTTTCCAGTCTTATTTATTCATTGTCCAGCTTTTGTATGCATATGAAGCTATATATGTCTTGTGCTCTGCTACCAAAAAAAGGTTGGTGGTTTGAATCCACCCAATGTTGCCATTGATAAAAGGCCTGACAATTTAATTCCATAGGATTACAGCACTGTTCGTTTGTCAAACTGTGATGACTTGCATGTTGTTGAAATTCTGGAAGCGATGCCAGTGGTACTTCAAATACTTAATGATTATCCATGGCAAAAAGGTTTAAACAGAACTTCCAGACTAAGATAGACTGAAAAGAAAAAAGAGGCAGTCCACTATTGAATGGTTAGCAACAGAAAGCTTTACTCATAGCAGCAGGACATGGAATGATAACATGCCAGAAGGTGAGCCCTTCAGGGTTGAGGACACTCAAAATTTGAATTACCTCCTCAAAGAGTCATCCTTAGTGACTTGGATGTAGTAAAGTTTTGGACCTTCATTTACTGATGGGTCGTGACTCATAATGAGAAGAAACAGCTGAAAACATCTATAAATAATTGGACCATGAATTGTGTGAAATATGAATCTAGGAAAATTGGAAGTCATCAAAAATGAAGCAGAGTACATAACAGTATCCTAGGCATTAGTTAAAAAATTAGAAAAAAATTCAAGCCTAGACTTTCGTTAAAGAGTGATGCAGAAAGCATCAAGAGAAGATGAGAGGAATATACAGAGTCAATGTACCAAAGGGAGATGGTTAATGTTCAACCGTTTCAAAAAGTAGCATGTGATCAAGAGCCAAGGCTATGGAAGGAGGAAGTCCAAGTGCATTGAAGGAATTGGCAAAGAACAAGGCACCAGGGATTGATGGAATAAAAAATGAAATCTTTCAAGAAAGTGAGGTGGCACAGGAGGCACTCACTCATCTGTGTCGAGAAATTTGAAAGACAATTCTCTGGCTGACTGATTTGAAGAGATCCATATTTGTGCCCATTCCAAAGATAGGAGAACCATGACTTGGGTCATGCACACCTCAGCCCTCAAGCTCACATCTTTGCTCTTCCACACTTTAAAAAGGTCTTTTGCAGCAGATTTGCCTAATACAATACATTGTTTGATTTCTTGACTGTTGGTTCCATGAGTGTTGATAGTTGATCCAAGAAGAATGAAATCCTTGACAACTTCAGTCTTTCTCCTTTGATAAGAATGTTGTTTATTGGTCCAGTGGTGAGGATTTTTGTTTTCTTTACATTGAGATGTACTGGAGACCTCTTTGGTCTTCATCAGTAATTATTCTAAGTTCTCTTCACTTTCAGCAAGCAAGGTTGTATCATCTGCATATCACAGGTTGTTAATAAATCTTCCTCCAATCCTGATGCCATGTTTTCCTTCATAGAACCCAGCTTCTCGGATTACTTGCTCAGCATACAGGTTGAATAAGTATGGTGAAAGAATACAACCTTGTCGCACAATTTTCTTAATTTTAAACCATTCAGTGTTTTGTTTGAACAGCTGCCTCTTGGTCCAGATACAGATCCCTCATGAGCACAATTAAGTGTTCTGGAATGGTCATACTTCGCAATGTTGTCCATAGCTTGTCATGATCCACACAACTGAAAGCCTTTGCTTAGCCAATAAAGCACAAGTAAACATCTTTCTGATATTCTCTGCTTTCAGCTAAGATCCATCGGACATCAGCAATGATATCCCTCATTTCACAGCCTCTTCTGAGTCCGGCTTGAACCTCTGGAAGTTCTCAGTCAATGTATGATTGTAGTCATTTCTGTATTACCTTAAGTATTACTCGCATGGGATATCTAAGATTTTGTCCTATGATTTCCGCATTCCGTTGGGTCACCTCTCTTTGGAATAGGCACAAATACAGATCCACTAGGATCATAGTGGAAACAATTTTTTGATGTTTAGGCCTGTGGTCACAGGATTGGTTATTAAATAAATAAACAAACACCAGTAACATACATGGTTCTCTGTATTGTTCTTTTCCAATGTGGTGGACGAGTTTCTTAGAGTGATTTTTACTAAGTCTCATAGAAAGCTCTACAATACAGTTTTAAATACCAGGTAAGTTGATTTTTGTTGTTGTTGTGTTTTGTGAACTGAATGATAGTTTACATGGGAGAACATCCGCTTTACACCATCATTTCATTGCAATGATTGCAATCTCCTCCTTGCATCATCAACCAGCAGTATTTGCTTTTTTTGGGGGTGGGGTGGGGTGGGGGAATGTACAGAAAAACATTCAGGAATATATAGCAATTTAAACAACCATAGGGCACATTCTGCAAGCCTGCCTCCTGGCCACCAGCACTCACTCCCTCTCTTTCCACGAGTCTAGAGTACTCAGCTGCTCCCTCTCTCCACGTCCACGTCTCTGCCTCCATCTCTGGTGTGGCTGCTTCTCTGGATAGTGTCCAACATTCTACTTGCACTCTTATCCATTGAAGGAGGAAGCCTTTATCACTGCCTCATTTTAGGTAGCCAATGTCTAAGTTGCCCATCCTTAGCTACTCTGTATACAGAGAGGATAGCATTGATCCTTGGTGTGAAGACTCCTTCCCTCTCAGTTGGTATTTTGAGCTACCACATCCATAAGTATAGGTCAAGTTCATCAAACTGCAGCAATTTACACTCATTTCCTTTATCAAAAATTGTGTTTTTTTTTTTTTTTTAAATCTTCCTCTAGTTGAGTTTGGATTATCAAGCCATTGAGGTTACGTAAAGTGAGTACTATCTGCAAGTTTGGGTGTTCTTGTGTGTCTCCCCTCAATTCATATCAGCTAGATGCTTCACTCAGCTCTAGCTCACTGTGGCTATGTCCTTGTCCATGGGCTCAGGAGTACCCTGGTCTCACCACACTTGGGACCAACCAGTCCTTCCTCTTCTCTCTCTCATCTCCAAGTCAATGGGAGTCTATGGAATGTAGTTTTGAACTCAGACCATTTATTTATTGCTACCTCGCCCCCTTTTCCACTCACCAGTAGACTAATGTGGTCACCAGCAAGCTTATGTACCTGCTCATGTGTTCCCTTTGAGTTTCAGTCTTGGAGAGGGGTTTATCCTTAATTGACCTGATTGTTTACCTTGATGGTTTCCTGAAGAACATCTTGCTTGTTTTTATCATAGCCAATCATAGCACCATTTTTTTTTTTTTCTTTCTTCCTGCTGATCTTTCTTTGAAGATGTATCTTCTGTTGTTCAGGTTGTTCCAGGCTGGTCTGCTTGTCCTTTCTAGTAGAAATGTCCCACCTCAGAAGGCTCTGGATGGGGCTCAGGATTCCACCTAAGGTCCTACACACAGCAAAGGCTCTGCAAGAAGCCTATTTCACTGGGCAAGTTCTAGAACCCCTTTTAGGCATTACAATCAGTTAAAGGCCAAAGATGGGCTTCCAAGCTTTCTGTAATCAGGTTTCCTGACATTCCTTTCTATCCCACTCAAGAGTCTATTTTACTATAGTAGACAAGGGAAAACAATATTCATAAGATAGTCAAGCATCTTAGCATCATTTTCCCTCTTCAGACTATGCTCTAATACCCTATGCCGTAATACCTTTATCACAGAGCCCTGTTGTTCCTATATATATATATATATATATATATAAAAGACAGAAAATCCATTCTCTTGGGTCTCCAACATGAAAACATGACTTTGGAGTGCTTTCTCTAATCTGAGCACCCTCACTAACAAGTACAAAATCTGAAATTCAAAACCAAATCAACAATGAACAATTGAAAACCCAATTGTAGCATAGTGTGTAAAGTTAATTTTGATCTCTGTAAGCCATCCTGTGTAGTGTGAACAGATGCTTATTGATAATCACTTCCAGTTCAGAGGTCATTGTACCATCTGCCTGTCTGTTCCAGTGTATATTGTTTGTTGGGTTCTGTAGGCGCTCACTCCCTCTTGACTATCTCACTGACCAGATGGACCTGTTTGATGATGCCACTTGCCAGAGACCTGTGCAATCCAGAGACTAGGATGGTAAATGTTATTTATATGTGTTCTACCGGGAAAAGAAAAAAATAGAGAAGCAGAACTGCTTTCATGAAGATAAAGTTCTCTAGATTATTAGCCTGTCAGCAAGGGTCAAGTATTCATGAATGGCCACTGTGGGCCATTGGACCCTTCTTGAGTGAAGGTTTCCCTTGTAGTCAAGACAACACATCTCACTGAAAGGCAAATTTATGGGAATACAAAAAAAGGACAATATCGAGATCGCTAATAGTCCTGGTGTGTGGCGCTGTGGGTTAATGCCCCAGATTGCAAACCCGTTTGAACCGGAAGGTTGGCAGTTCAAGCTCACTAGCTGCTCCTTGGAAACCCTATACAGGGTCGCTATGGGTCAGAATCGACTTGATGGCACTTGACAACAATGGTCTTGGTGTGGTGCTGTATGATAAAGACCGCAAGTTCGGTGGTTCAAACCCACCAGTGGCTCCTTAGAAGCCCTATTGAGGGTCTCTATGAGTTGGAGTCAACTCCATTGGTGCTAAGCAACAACAGTAAGTCAAGTTATTTTAATTTACTAGAATTTTCATTCATTTTTTTCATTGAAGAAGTATCGATTGGTTACATTGATTAAGAATTCATGGAGCTGTGTAATGGGAATATAAGCATACAAAGAAATGTGATTTACTGCACTGTGTGTTTAGTATGAATAAGAAAACACACATATTCAGTCTCGATGTTTTCTGGTAGTAGTTTTAGTGAATGGACTATAGAAGATGAAGGCAAGAGCCTGAGGAAATCAGGTGAAACTTCAAAAGCAATTTCAACTGAGTCCTAAAGATTATGAAAGCAGTCTCCATATTGGAAAAGAGGAAATTATATTCTTGTTCAAATGAGGAGTGTATGCCAATAAAAGAATTTATTTGTTTGGAAGTGGTTCAGATGTCCAAGGAATAAGACAAAGGGAGAAGAAAGCAGTCTGAAATAGGACCTAGATCTCAAGTATCCTGACAAGGAATTGGTTTTGTATTGTTTGGTTTGTCTATTTGTAATTGATGAGCGATGGTTTTGAACCTATTTGCATTTCAGACAGGCCAGTACTGCTAAGCTCAAAGGCTCTAAAACTGAAAGAGACAACATTGAAGAGAGAAAACCATGAGTAAATAATTGAAGGAAGCAATCGCAAGGACTGAATCAGAGACGTTGCAGTGGGGATAGGCAGAACAGAATGGTAGTCATTTGGAAAGTAAAGTTTGTTGTTATGTGTCATTGAGTTGGTACCAACTCATAGTGACCCTATGAACAACAGAACGAAACACTGCTCAATCTTGGGCCAACCTCACAAGTGTTGCTGCCCATTGATGCTGCCACTGTGCCAATCCATCTCGTTGGAGGTCTTATTTTTTCTGACCCTCCACTTTACCAAACATGATAATCCTTCTCCAGGGACTGGTCCCTCCTGACCATATGTCCTAAGTATGACAGATGAAGTCTGGCCATCCTGGCTTCCAAGAGCACTCTGACTTTTCCTTCTTCCAGCATAGACCTATTTGGCCATCCATGGTTCTTTCGATACTCTCCTCCAACACCGTAACTCAAATGCATCAATTCTTTTTATGGCCTTCCTTATTCACGATCTAACTTTTGTATGCTTATGACGTTATTGAAAATACCATGGCTTGCACACCTTAGTCCTCAAACTGACGTGTTTCCTCTTCAACTCTTTAAAGAGATCATGTGCAGCAGATTTGTCCAATGCAATACGTCATTTGATTTCTTGACTGCTACTTCCATGAGTCTTGATGGTTGATCCAAGCAAAATAAAATAAAGTAGTTATGAGATATTTAACAATTATATGTGGATTTGAGAAAGTTGGAAGGAATCCACCAGGAGGGAAGAGAGGATGTATGTCTTGTTTGCTGTAGTGCCACCAAGATCAGCAAAAGTGCTTTCTAGTAGGAGCTACACAATGAATGTCCCACTCATCTGCCAGTTTGTTGTACTGTGGTCGCTTGTATGTTTCTGTGATGCTGGAAGCTATGCCATGTGTATTTCAAATAACATCAGGATCACCCATGATGGTTGGGTTTCAGCAGAATTCCCAGACTAAACCAGACTAAGTAAAAAGATTAGGTGCTCCACTTCTGAGAAATTTATTGTTTTTGTTAAATGCCCTCAAGTTGGTTCTGACCTTTATAGGATTTCTAGACTAAATCTTTGTGGAAGCAGAAAGCTTCATCTTTCTTCCTTGAAGTGACTCATAAGTTCGAACCACCAACTTTGTGGTTTGCAGCTCAGTGCTTACTCTACTGAGCTTTGAGGAATTAGCCACTGAAAATAGCATTAGAGCATCGCTTGACATACTGCCAAAAGATGAACCCCTCAGGTTGGAAGACACTTAAAATATGACTGAGGAAGAGCTGCCTCCTCAAAGTAGAGTTGACCTTAATGATGTGGATAGAGCAAAGCATTTGAATTGTAGTGTTGATTAAGAATAATGAATGTACCATGGACTGCTAGAAGAACAAGTAAATCTATCTTGAAACAGAGGTAGCCAGAAGGCTTCTTAGAAGTGAGGATAGCTAGACTCCCATCTCCATACTTTGAACATGTTATCAGAAGAGACCGTGAGTTGGAATAGGATGTCACACTTTGTAAAGTAGAGGGTCATCAAAAGAGAAGACGACCGTCAACAAGAGGAATTGACACAGTGGCTGTAACAATGGTGGGATCAAGCGTAACCAGTTGTAAGGAAGATCCAGGTCTGGGTAGTGGGTGGTTCTATTATACACAGGGTTGCTCTGAGTCAGAACCAACAGGACACCCCAACAACACCACAATGAATGATAAATCCAAAGTTTCTGGCTCAAAAAAGGAAATGCTAGATTTGTAATTTAGTCATGGCAAATTTGATATTACTAAAAGATAGCCCTGTAGCAATATTGGTATATGAAACACCTATTGACACCTATACATGGAAAATAGGTGAGAATTACATCTAATTGCAAGTGGTGGGTGGTGACATGTTGTTGCTGCTGTCGCGTCGGTTCCAACTCACAACAACCCTGTATAGTGTTTCTGAAGTATGACTAGTGAATTTAACCACTGACCTTGTAGCTCAAACAACCTTGCGGCACAGTGCTAATCCTACAGTGCCACACACAAAAAGTCCACTGTGCCAATCCATCTATTTTTGTTGTTGTTAAGTGCCATCAAGTCAATTCTCACCCATAGTGACCCTGTATAGAATTTCCAAGGAGCAGCTGGTGATCTTGAACCACCGACTTTGCAGTTCAAACAACTTTGCAGTCTGATTCATTAACCCACAGCATCACACTAAGACTCCCAATCTATTTTGTTGTTGTTATGTGCCATGGAGTCGGTTCCGATTCATAGCAAACCCTGTACAGGGTTTCCGAGGCTGTACATCTTTATGGGAACAGAAAACCTCCTCTTTCTTCTGCGGAACAGCTGGTAATTTCGAACTGCTGACCTTGTGGTTCACAGCTTGATTCGTAACCACTACACTACCAGGGCTCCTTAGGTGGCATATAATACAGAGCCATTTGAACTGCAAGGTCGGTGGTTCCAGCTCACCAGCTGCTCCTTGGAAACCCTATACAGGGTTGCTATAGGTTAGAATCGACTCGATGGCACTTAACGACTACAACAAATCACTAAGAAGACTTAATTCATAAGCTTGGTCATAAACAGAGATCCTTAGGAAAGAAAAGGAAGAACAAATACTATAGATTACAGGTTTTTTTTGTTTTTTTTGTTTTTTTTTGCTGTATTGGGGTGGCTTGTGTGTTGCTGTGATGCTGGAAGATGTATCAGTGGAATTTTAATTAGCAGCATGGTCACCCATGGTATATAGACATTAGCAAGCTTCCAGACTATGAACAGACTAGGAAGAAGGAGAGGCAGACTACATCTTAATGTTTAGTCCTGAAAACCGTGTGAATAGCAGGGGACCATTCTGAGCTACTGTGCAGGAAGATGAAAACATTATGCATAGCAGCGGAATGTGGTAAGAGTGCCAGAAGGTGAAAACATGAATAACAGAAGAATATTGTCAGATACAGTGCTGGGAGATGGCCCCTCAGGTTAACGGGCACATTCAGTGACTGGGTAAGAGCTGCCTCCTTAAAGAAGAGCTGGCCATAATGACATGAATATAGGAAAGCTTCTAGAACCTTCACTTGCTGATAGAAATTCACAACTTAAAATTAGTTGAAATTGCTGCAAACATCCATTAGTAATTGGGACATGGAATGTATGAAGTATGAATCCAGGAAAATTTAAAGTTGTCAGAGATGAAATAGAGTGCATAAAGATTGATACCCTAAGCATTCTTGCGCTAAAATGGACTCGCATTGGCCGTTTTCCATCAGACAATCATAGTGTACTCAGTCGGTAATTAAAAATTGAAGAGGAATGACATTTTATTCATTGTCAAAAGAGTATTTCAAGATCTGTCTTAAAGTCCAATGCTGTCTGTGATAGGACGATATGCATATGTCTACAAGGAAGGCCAATTAATACCACTGCTATTCAAACTTTTATACCAATCACTGAAGCCAGGGATGATGAAATTGAACAACTATACCAATTTTTCAATCTGAAATTGGTCAAGCATGCAATCAAGATGCATTGATAATTGTAATTGGAACACAAAAGTTGGAAACAAGAAGGTCAGTAGTTGGAAAATATGGCGTTGGTGATAGAAATGATGCTGGAGATCACATGATGGAATTCTACAAGACCAATGACTTATTCATTGAAAACACACTTTATAACAACATAAAATCAACTATATACATGGATTTCTCCAGATGGAGCACACACATTAAATTGAGTACATCTGTGGGAAGAGATGGAGGAGAAGCTCAATATTATCAGCTAAAACAAGGGTAGGGACAGACTGTGGACAAGACCATCAAGTGCTCACATGCAAGTTCAGATTGAAGGTGAAGAAAATGAAAACAAGTCCACAAGATCCAAAATAAGACCCGGAATATATCCCACTTGAATTTGGAGACCATCTCAAGAACACATTTGATGCACTGGATACTAAAGATGAAAGATCAGAAGAGTGGTACAATGACCTCTTAAAAGAAGAATGCAAAAGGTCACTAAAGAGATAAGAAAGAAAAAAAAAGACAAAAAATGGATGTCAGAAAAAACTCTGAAACTTGCTCTTGGGCATAGAGAAGCTAAAGTAAATGAAAGAAATGAGGAAGTAAAAGAACTGAACAGAAAATTTCAAGGGGCATCTCAGGAAGTAAAGTATTATAATGAATGGGTAAAGACATTAAATTAGAAAACCAAAAGGGAAGAACACCCTCAGAATTTCTCAAGTTGAAGAATCGAAGATAAAATTCAAGTCTCATGTTATAATCTTGAAGGCTTCCATGGGCAAAGTGGAGTCTTGGTGTGGTGCCGCAGGATAATGCACTGGACCAGAGTCAGTTCGGGCCACAAGTTCAGTGGTTCAAACCCACCAACTGCTCTTCAGAAATCCTATGAGTTTCTGAAAGAAAGAGGTTGCTATCAATGAAATCAACTTGACAGCACTTCATAACACACACATACACATAAAATAATGTGAAAACAGTCCACAGGAACCGACTAGACAGCATTTAACAGCAATTTGTTTTTGGATTCTACTCAACAAATCCTGTTACAGGTTTAGTTGTTCAGAATGTAACACAATTACTGAAAATGAATACAGTACAATTTTACTATTTCAAATTCCATGTGCCCCAGTGGTTGTATACAGGCTTCCTTTCCTCCTAATCCTTCATCTGTTTCTTGTTGGCTTTTATTTAAATGGTTCTCTCTGGCTTTTAATTAAATGGCATCTGGCAAAGTCACCTTTCCCTACTTAGTATGCTAATTTGTGTATTTGCTTCTTGGATATTGAGTTTTGAAAACCTTCTGAACTATTTATTTATGGGGGTGTGTTAGATATTTGTCCTACGTGCCCTGAGCCTCACAGACTCTGCATTACATAGTAACGCGTAGACGTTTTAGTCAGGTTAGTCAGGGTCCCTGAAATCCCAGCCTGTCTGCTCAAGAATGGGGAAACAGACAGAGACATCTTAGAGAATTTGGAAGAGAAGAAAAGGGAGGGAGAAGGCTTCTGATTCCTGTACTTCAGAGTAGTGAATTGATGTGCCCTCTGGCAGAAAGGAGGTCCGTATCTGTTGAGGACAGTATAAAAAGTCCAACCGCTAACTCTGAAAAGGCATCTTGGGCAACCCCTCTGAGGACATGATAGGAGAAACAACAGGCAGTAGACCAGAGCACTGTGTTAGAGCTTTTCTCCTGGTGTAATTTTCTCACCTTGTATTAAAAATAAAATAAGAAAGCAAGCAAATGGAAGAATATGTGTATCCTCTTTCTAACGGAATACATTTATGAATAATAGTAAGCTCCAGAATATTTAAGTTTTGCAGCTGATTTCCTCCCATAAAGCTAGAGAGCTGGATGCTCATGTTGTAGCACTGTTCTTTCCAGACCAGCAGACAAGATAAAAGCATTTCTCACTATTTCCATTATTAGCCATTCTTCAAACCTACTCTCATCCACTCACCCGGGTCTATTTCCCTCCTGTCAAAACCCCACTCGTCTAATTTCCCTAAGAAACTCAGTCACACCAACCATTTGCAACCTAAAAGCCATCCTTATTAAAAATAAGTGGGGCCTGGGGAGTGGAGGACAGCTTTTCACTTTAAAAGCTTTCACCTGACTTCGGTACTATCTTTGCCCTTCCACCATGGAACATCAATGTGTGCCCTCCCCCTTCTTTGGTTTTTGCTGAGGGGTTTAGTAATTATCCATTAACACTAGAACATTAGGACTGTAAAGGGAGCTTGTCCTCCATCCAACATAGCTAAGAGACGTATCGTCTAATGAAATGTACAGATGAGAAATCTCACTGATGATGCTTGTATATTTATAAGCTTGTTATTATAAATATCTATTTTTAAGTATGTTGTTGTTGTTGTTATGTGCCGTGGAGTTGGTTCTGACTCATATGTTGTGCATAAGCTCTTTGTGAGTTGGCACCAACTTGATGGCACATAACAGCAACAGAAACATATATATAAAAGGAGCTCTGGTAGCGTAGTGGTTATGAATCGGGCTGCGAACCGCACGGGCAGCAGTTCGAAACTACCAGCTGTTCTGTGGGAGAAAGATGAGACTTTCTGCTTCCGTAAAGATTTACAGTCTCGTAAACCCTGTACAGGGTCACTATGAGTCGGAACCGATTCCATGGCATATAACAACAGCATATATATATATATATATATATATATAATATTTCATTGCAAAACAAATCTTTCTCACTTCCTTACATACTCACAATACTCTATTCCTGTCATCAGTGTGTAGTATGAGAATTAGGTCAGATGTTAAGTTTTGTGATTTTTGTCATCAGCTCCAGCTTTGGTAACCTAATTACAACAGAACAGAATAGTGTCCAGCCTTGCACCATTTTCATGATACTTGATGTTTTGGAGTCCATTCTTGATGGTCACTGTGCATTCTGAATGTCTTCCAGCCTAGTGAGGTCAGCTTCCACATAGTCCTCTCTTGGATTCCATAAGCTTTTCACTGGCTAATGTTCTGAAGTGGATCACCACGTGTCCTTCTCTGCCCTAGTCTAGAACTACCAGTGACCCTACTGGTAGCTGAAATGTCCATGACATCTCTTTGTCATTGTAACACAAATTTCCACAGTGCCACAAGCTGGTGGATGAATGGTGGTGACTATAAAGTCCTTACAAAAGGCCATATTGTGTTTCCCACCAGAGTGTGCTGTCATGTGTTGTGATTGCAGTGGAGACTTGATTTGGGGATGAAAATAAGAATAAACTGATCTTATTAAATACCCTAGAGGAAACACATATAGTGGTAGAACTAAACAAAGTGTGGTCATTTGGGAAGCGGCTATCGTATCTCCCTGACGGTACATATAATAATAGTGTGCCTTTGTCATTTTGGTATGGATGCCATAAGGATCCATTGGAATTTATGGTGGAACGCCCTAGCAGTATGTCCTTGCTTTGCAGACTGGTCTCATCCCCAGGGCAGAAGGGGAATTATAGAAAAATAAGGGAGAATGAGAGGTAGATAATAGAAGAAAAAGAACGAAAAGTCACCATATTCTGTTATAGGTGCATGGTATTTTTCCACACTTTGATCTGGAGAAGTTGTGATACATGTTATCATTTCTGGTATCTTAAAATGATAATATATAGTCTTTGACCATTTTTCCCTTTAATATTTGTATATAAAGATATGGTGCACTTCACAATTAAGTTATCCTTTACTGCTAAACTGATCTTTAATGTGAAAAGTTGGAAGATGATAAAATCATGGTGTCTTGCGAGGTTGAAGCTGATGATCATGTTATACTACATGTTAGTGATATTGAAGGAAGGCAGATCATTTCAGAGTTTTAACATTTTTGTAAATTATGCTGTTGTCAATTAGTTATGACCCATAGTAACCCTATGTAGGGTTTCAGACGAGTGGCTGATGAGCCTGATTCACCGACCTTGCAGCTCAAACCATCCTTGCATTAACCCACAGCACCACATTCCGACTCCTTGTAAAGCATAAATGCTGTTAATTGTTGTCAGAAGTAAGAGCATCCTGAATGGTAGGATAGTAACGAATGAGGCAAAGACAAAGACATCTGAGAACTGTGTATGTAGAATATTGGAAAGTAATGATTATTGAGTTTGGGAGTTAAAGGGCAGAGAGGATCCGAAACAGAGCTATGAATTCAGTGGCTATAAATTAAAATGTTGTCTTGCAGATTTTTGGATCTTGCACATAGGAGAATTCAAGAATCCTGGGTCTTTCAAATGAACCCCTTATGGAAGGCGATGGATGAGGGTGGGTACACACAGCATCAGTGTAGTGAGTTGGAGTACAGACTTTGTTATTGCTGAGTCCTCAATTTAAGGCTGTTCCATTATTATGTGACCTTGAGCAAAAGATTGATTCCCTATGTGATAGTTTTGTCCTGTAGAAAACGAGGGCAGTAATGCCTACCACAAACATTTGTTAAAATTAAAAGGGTACTTAGCCACAGTGCCTGGTATGTAATTACGTTTAAAAATAGCGGCCATTATGATGAGAACTCTGTCAAACAATGTGAAAAGCAGAAAAGAGAAAAGTTGGGATTGCAGAGCTATGATAAAGCAGGTCAATTTTTTAACAGTTAAGTGCCATCGAGTCGGTCCTGACTCGTACTGACCCTGTATAAGATTTCCGAGGAGCAACTGGTGAGCTTGAACTGCCAACCTTGCAGCTACAAACTGACTTTGCAGTCCAGCATATTAACACCAGGGTTCACTTTTAACAGTTGTTGTTGTTAAGTGCCATCGAGTTGATTCAGTGTGGTTTTCAGTTTGACGGACCAAATGGAAGGGAGATGGTTTATCATAAATTAAGCAGCATAAAAAAATCCCAGTTCACGTAATATTATGGCCCAGAACCAACTAGTCAGTGGTTACTCATAATTTTATATTGGATATGTTGGACCACATAACCTCATTCAGTGATCGGATGATTTTTTTCTTCTATCACATACTTGTACAGTGTAAAAGAGAGGAGATTGAGTTGACACTTTTTTTAGTCCTTAGCAAAGGAAGTTTTAGTTAATGGATGTAACATAGAAAACAAGGGGAAAAACACCCACCCAAAACGATGCCCTCCAGGAATATGTTTCTCTATATTAATGTTCCTCAGTAGCAGACTTCTACAAGGAAAATATTATCACCCAAGTACTGCTGCAAGGAGCTTGGGGTAGTTCAAATTGAAATAGAATAATACATCTGAACCATGTATCTATAATGTGACAGGAAGAAGTGCAGAGAAAATGTATAACACTGCAAATCTCAGAGAAAGAGCAAATGGGTTTGCTCAGTGCGTATATTTATAAGTGATACTAATTGAATTTGTGCATAAGATCTCAAGTAAATTACAAGTAAGTACCATTAATAATATGTCCTTTTAAATAAGTGCACTTACCCTGACAGTTGTATGTTTAGGTAGCAAATTATTTTGACATACCCCTGAAAGATGTCTTGTGTGTGTTCTTAGTGTAGATTTTCAAATCGAAAGCTAATTACCTCTGTTGAATGATTTTAACCAAATTGCAAACTGGTATACATAAACAAAAGATCTTCACTCCCTAGTGACCAGAAGTAAATGTCTTAATGCTGTTCTTTCTCAAGAAATTGCTACACAGACATTTTCAAAATGCAGAAATGATTCTTAAAAAATTAAAGCTATGAGGTTTTCTTTCATGATGCTATAATTGCATCATGTTCTACAACATTCTCGACTTTCCTAATGTGGTATGACAACAGAGTTGCTATGTTTTTGTGGTTGTTGTTAAGTACTGTGGAGTCGGTTCCAATTCATAGCGACCCTGTACAGGGTTTCTGAGGCTGTAAATCTTTACGGGAGCAGAAAGCCTCATCTTTCTCCCACAGAATCACTGGTAGTTTTGAACTGCTGACCTTGCCGTTAACAGCTCGATTCGTAACCACTACGCTACCAGAGCTCCTATGTGGTGGTGGTTAAATGCTGCCAAGTCAGTTCTGACTCATAGCAATTCTGTGTACGATAGAACGAAACACCGCCCAGTAGTGTGCGGTCCTTACAATCGTTGTTATGTGTGAGACATTGTATCACTCTATCTCACTGAGGGTCTTCTTTTACTGACTCTTTACCAAACAGGGTGTCCTTCTCCATGGACTAGTCCCTCATAACAGTATGTCCAACGTACTTGACATAAAGTATCAGCATCCTTGCGTCTAAGTAGCATTCTGATTGTACTTTTTCTAAGATCATTTGTTCCTTTAGCAGTCAGCAGTGTGTTATATAGTCTTCACAGCATCGTGATTGAAATGCATCAAGTGTTCTCAGTCTTGCTTATTCATTGTCCATCTTTTACATGCATATAAGGCCATTGAAAATATCATGGCTTGGGTTAGGCGCACCTTAGTTTCAGTTTGCTCTTTAAATGACCTTAAAAGAGGTCTTAAGAGGTAATTACAGCAGATTTACCCAGTGTAATATGTCATTTGGTTTCTGAACTGAAACTTCCATGGCTTTTGATTGTTGTTGTTGTTATGTGCTGTCGAGTCGGGTCCGACCCATAGCGACCCTATATAGCAAGGTTGTGTCATCTGCATACCATAGGTTGTTAATTAGTCCCCTTCAATTGTGATGCTGCATTCTTCCTATAGTCTATCTATTCTGTTGGATTGTTTGTTCAAACGTTGTTGTTGTTAAGTGCAGTTTTGTTGGTTTTGACCCATAACGACCGTGTATAGGGTTTCTGAGGAGCAGCTGGTGAGCTTGAACCACCGACCTTGCAGTTCAAACTGACTTTGCAGTCCGGATCATCAACCGACAGCACCCCACCAGGCCTCCTTGTTCAGCATATGGATCAAATAAGTATGAAGAATTGAAACCACCTGACACATACCGGTCCTGATTTTAAACCCTACAGCATCACCTGGTTCTGTTTAAACAGTCACCTCTGTGTATGTACAGGTTCTTCATGAGTACAAGTGTTACGGAATGACTGTTCTCCATAATTTGTCATGATCTACCCAGTGATATAGTCTACTATTCCGGGAATGACAAATTGAAGAGGAATAGGCTACATTTATTGTCAAAAATAGTATTTTAAGATCCACCCTGAAATGCAATACTGTGACAGATTAATATCCATATACTTAAGGAAGACCAGTTAATATGGCTATTACTCATATCTAAACATCAGAAATGAAAATGGAAAAATGGAAAGCTTTACCAACTTCTGTAGTCTGAAATTGATAAGCATGAAATCAAATGCACTGATAGTTACTAGTGATTGGAATGCAAACATTTGAAACGAAGGAAAAGAATCAGTGGTTTATCAATATGGTCTTGATGATAGAAATGACACCAGAGACTGCATGATAGAATGTTGCAAGACCAACCAACAGCTTACTCTTTGCAAATAGTTTTTTTCACCCATATAAAAGATGAGTATACACATAGACCTCCCTGGATGGCATATACAGGAATAAAATTTGCTACACCGATGGAGTATTACAATGGAGAGGGCAAGGGCCAACTGTGGAACACACCATCAATTGGTCATGTACAAGTTCAAGTTGAAGCTGAAGGACATTAAAAAAATATTTACAACAACCAAAGTAGAACCTTGAGGACATCCCACCGGAATTTAGAGAACGTCTCGAGAATAGTTTTAATGCATTGAAACTAATGACTGGAACACCGGACGAGTTGTGAGATAACACCAAGACATTGGACACGAAGAAAGCAAAAAGAAAAAGAAGAATCACTGTAGATACTGAGTTGAAACAAATGAATTAGCACACAAAAGGAATGCATTGCACGTCCCAACACCTTGTGCAAATTCTGGAAGTGTTCATTAGGTATCTGATCTACATGGACTCCTGGTTTGACACTGTAGGATCAACACTGGATGTTGAACCACAAGGTCAGCATTTCAAACCCTCCAGCTGCTCCTTGGAAACCCTATCAAGGCTCATGATGAATTGGAACCAACCTGACGGCACTTGACAATAATAACAGTACATATGTGGCGTCCTGGTGTGGTGCGCTGTAGGATAAGCTCCAGACTGCTAACCACAAGATTGGGAGTTCAAACCTGCTAGTTGCTCTTCAGGCACCCTGTATAGGATTGCTATGATTTGGAATGAATTCAATGGCACTTAACAACAACAACATGTATATTGAATAGATGGATGATTTTAGCATAGCTACTGCTAATCTCACAGTCAGCAGTTCGAAACTACCAGCTGTTCTGTGGGAGAAAGATAAGGCTTTCTGCTCCCGTAAAGATTTATAGCCTCGGAAACCCTGTACAGTGTCACTATGAGTCAGAATTGACTCCACGGCACCTAACAACAGCAACAATTCCTGGTGTGGTGCTGTGGACTAATGCATCAGGCTGCAAAGTCGTTTCCACTGTAAGGCAGTGGTTCACACTCACCAGTGGCTCCTTGGAAACCTTTTGCAGGATTGCTATAGGTCAGAATCGACTCAATGGCACTTAACAACAACAACTGCTACTTAGATGAGAAGCATGGGCATTCTGGAGTCTGAGGGACCTTCCAGACCTCCTAGTCCACGCATTTTGTAGATAGACAAACTAAAGTCCAGTCTCTTCCTATGTTGTGCACCACTGAAATGGTCCCTGAGCCACAGGCTCTAGAATCTAGGTCCCTTAGCGTTCATCCTATGTCCCATGGCTTAATGTGAATGCAAATTGGTATCAGTATTCTTACTCACTTTAAAGATTGCGCTTAGTCTCTGAAGAGTTTGTCTTAATCATCTTCAATCCTTATTTGTGATTAATGGGTTGCAGACTAGATCTCTATCTAATATTTGATACACATTGGGAAGAAAGGATGAAAAATCACAATATGAAATAAATAAATGTGGCTGTTAGGAAATTGGTGGATTACATTTAAAAGTCTGCCTGAACATTATCAGTTAAAAAGCTAAACAGAATTGTTTTCAAAACTGAGTCATAATTAAACCATGGCGTTACCCATCCTTCCTTGCCTGCCCCTTTGCCTGTGGATATGATCCACTTTGCTTTCGGTGGTCTTCAGTGTTGTCTTCCAGCTAGTACCAGAACAACTTGGATGCAAAGACAAGAACAACCTGGACCAAAGGGGATCCCCAGGAAAAACCAGTGGTGTCGGGAGTTCTGCAAGATGCGAGCTGTTTGACTCTCCTCTGATCATGTCCCAGCCAAGTGTCAGTGTAATTGTGGATTTTGTTCTGTGGTGTCTACTGCCTGCCCCTTGTCTCCCACTCTCTGTCCTCCATTCTCCTTCCTATGAATGTCCTATTTTCATTACATGTGTTCAGACATTAAACACCGTGATCAAGGTTTTAGTGTGGAATGAAGCAGGAGATTGGAGTCATTGTGGAGGCAGGGTGGAGTGTTTATGAGGCTTGGGGAAGGTTTTGCTTTCCTCATTTATTTCTTAATGGTATTTTTCTTTCAAGAATAAATCTTATCTTAGCTCTTTCTAGGTCACCTGAGCTAGAGTATGGTCTTATTATTCCTCCTACAGGCTGTGTGGTGGAAAGAGAAATGCTTACCCTGTGCATGAGCCTGTCACATGATCCTGGTCATTTTGTTATTGTTACTATTTAGAAATCCTTAGTATTCATAGAAACCATGGCAGAATTTTTGGAGTTTTGCTTTAAAAAATGTTCACTTGTTAAGTCAATAGTGTAAGCCTGCAGGCATTTGTATTTTCTCTCTTTTGTGTTAAGGAACCTCCCTCATCTTTCAAAAATGTGTGTGATCAGTCAGATGGAAGCCCATCCCCCTCTTCCTTTAGGTTCCCATCGTCCTTAGAGGTCAGTATGATCTTATGACCTAATGAGTTTTTATAAGTGAAAGGCCTGGGACCTCAACCACAGATGCTGTTGAATGTTTCTGGGCATCACAGTCCTGGAGTGGACACCAGACTCTTACCGTGCAGTGAAGAACTGGGATGTTGTGTGAGGAGGAGCTCATGAGCATTATGGTTTGAGCTCGCTCAGCTAAGACCATCTTACTTTTACTGAGAAAAAAACACTACAGAAAATATTCCGCTCTTGGGGCTGCATCATCCGTTGTGGCGTCTTCAGAAAGGAAGGCCCTTGGGACATTGTGGGTAAGATAAGACTATGTTAGCTTACTAGACAACAAGCAGCGCTGTGCTGTTAGGGTCTTGTATGGCTTCAGCTTCTGCTTCTGCCCACCTCTGTGACCAGGTTATATGTGCCTATCCCTGTCCTGTGTCTCTGAAGGTCATAGTCTGGCATGCATGAGATGAGGATGTTGTGCACAGACAGCTACACTCTGCCAGAGACAAGTGTTACATTCGTTAAGTGTAGCAGTGACAGCCCAGTTCTACAGGAGACAGACAGCTCTGAGGCAATTCCTCTACAGAAATGATTGAAATGCATTATTGGAAGTAGCCTTGGGCAAAGAAGGGAGTTGAATTGCTAGATAGGGGCAATGTCTGAGGCCGCTAATCCACTGGGATTTCTGGCGTTGTTGTCTGTAGTAATGGAAGGGGCTGAGTGTTTATCTACATGGACCCCTCATTGGATGTGAGTATTACCTGAGTATTACCTGTGTCTCTCCTCAGTTGAGGATTGTTTTCAGGAAGCACTTTGCTGAGAGGTGTCAGACCCCAACTCTCCCAGCTGTGGGGAGGAAGGGCACCTTCATTAGACAGGGAAGGTGTGGATGTGGGAGGCCACCCTGACGTCCTTCCTAGCCCACCTCTTGCTCCATTCACATTCCCTTCCTTCTTGTAGTAAGCTTAGGGAATAGCTGCTTAGAAACCTGTCCGGTCTTTTTGCTTGGTGGACTGTATTAGAAGGTTAGCTATAAGATGTCCCAGGGCTACAACTGATGCTTGTTCCTACCTCATTACCAGGCGCTCCTCAGGCTGAGTCCCTTAAGAGATGTACTTACCATCAAAATGAGGCAAAGGGTACTTTGTGCCCAGATGCCAGGCCTCTTCTTTCTTGACACCTTTGTGTAACAGAAGCCCCACCTCTTCCTAATGGTCAAGACCGACTTCACCAGGACATTAATCATCTCCTTGCCTGCTGGTCCCTTGGTACTAAAAGTTAACAATGAAGGGGGCAGCCATAATTTGTGAACCCAGAACAAGAATCCCCCTTCTAGGAATAAGAACACCACATTCCCCAAGTGTTTAAGGTGTGACAGTAAGCAGAAACACCTTCATTTAAACTCTTTGGTTTCTGGACCTGTGTGTTCAACTACCCCAGGAAGCTGTGTGACCTAGGGTGAGATGGCTCTCCTCTGAGGAGGGCAAAATAGGGTGGAGTCAGTGGTCATTGAGTGCTGAGAAACTCTAATATTCCCAGTGGTTGAGGGAATCGATGTTATTGGGGTGCTGGTGTGGTAGAATCTAGGTGAGGTACCCTGGACCCACTAAAGTAGATTTCAGATTTTGGAATTGTCTCTTGCGGTTTCATTGAGATCATAAATGTTGCTCTCCCTCCACTCTCCCCTCTCTATGTTGGTCATAAATGTCCAGTCTTTAATTCTTTGTTGTTGTTGTTAAGTACCATTGAACCTGTTCCAACTCATAGCGGCCCTGTATAGGGTTTCCGAGGAGCAGCTGGTGGATTTGAACTGCCAACTTTGTGGTTCATAATCAAGTACTGACCCTACAGCATCACACCAGAAGTCTAGCAATAGAATAATTGTAAATATTAAATTGTTTGAGCACTCAAAAATTAATTTTGTAAGGAAAAAATAGCATGCCAACACAAAGAGTATTGTGGATATCATTGCTTGTAGTTTTGGCATTATTTAGAACATTCTCTTTGATCCACTGGCCCTGGCAGTATTAATGCCATGCAAAATGCGAATGTTTGGTTTTTCTTAGTTTATCTTCCTGACCCCAGAAGGATGTTCAGATCGTAAGATTCATTCCTGTGTATTAAGAATGTGAATAATGCGTTGTAACGTCTCACCTGCAAAACATACTCCCTCCCAGCTTATATTCCTCAGATTAGCTTCTCACTCTTTGAGGTTTTTTTGAGACATGAGTTATGACAGAAAGGAAAGTAAATTTGTCCTTCTCATGGGAATTGAAATAATTTTAAAGTGGCCTAGAAATTACATATGATCTGTTGAATCTGTTCCTACTCATAGCAACTGTCATAGTTGGGGTTCTGTGTCAACTTGACTTGGCCAGGATTTCCCGTGGTTTAGCAGTTGGGATGTGCTTATTCCCACAGTGATGAAGCCTAATACAGTCATAGTTAACTCTCTGATGTGTGACTATGAGCAGCCAATCAACTGAAAGGATGCTTCCTTGGAAGTGTGGCCTGTTCCCAATATATTGGATGCATGGGCAGGGTTCTCTCGCTCTTCCAATGGGCACCTGGGACTTACAATTGTAAGCCCTTTTCTTGATAATACACTTCTCTTTATATGTATATATAAACATATATAAGTTCGACTGGCTTTGCTCCTTTAGAAAACTCAGCCTAGGACACCAGCCCTTTAGGCCAGTGCAGAAGTGTCCAGTTCTACTAAGACCGTAGAAGCTCGGGTAGCTGGTGGGTGCCAGCTGCCAATCTTTTTGGTTAACAGCCCAGTTCTTAACCACTGAACTACCAGGGTTTCCAGAATTTAAGTGCATGGTCATTGTTTAAAGTTGCTACACACACTCTTTAATGGATGCATTATAATCCTGCCCTTCTTGCACCAGAAGGCACAGTTCCATTTTGAGTGACATACATAAAGAAATCATGGCACAGAGTAAGCTGTGTTTCACAAGCTTAAACAGAAGAGTGAAATATACTGAATAGGAACTCTTTTCAACAGCGCCATTACTGACCCAAGCAAGTGCGTATATGAGCACTGCTGTTAGTCTTCCACCTGAGATGCTGATTGAAAAATGCTAGTTCCTGGCTGCAACTCAAGGAGATTCTGTAGATTTAAGGAGGGACCTTGGAATTTGCATTTTGATGAATATCCCAAGTAATCCCAATGCAGGAAACCTACACACTGAACTTTAAAGAATACAGTGACTTCATAGACAAACAATGGGTAAAAAGAGACGCAAACTTAACTGTTTGTGACTATTTAACCATGATACCAGAATGTAAGGTGCCCTGGTGTGGTCCTGTAGGCTAAGCACTCGACCGTGGTGTCAATCTGAACCAGAAGGTTGATGGTTCAAACTCATCAGCTGCTCCTCGGAAACGCTGTAAAAGATCGCTGTGAGTGGGAACTGACTCAAGGACACTTAAAAATGAACAGCAGCAGCATCAGAATGTAAATTATCTATGGTGATTGGTGGTACTCTGCCATGCAGTCCATTCCGACTCCTAGGGACCCCTGTATAGGGTTTCCAAGGTGGTAAATCTTTATGGGAACAGAAAGCCTTTCTCTCTAGGAGCGACTGGTGGATTCGAACTGCTGACCTTTCTGTTAGAATCTCAGTGCGTAACCCACTATGCCACCAGAGCTCCAAAGATATGCTGGTGAGTTCTTTATATATCATATGATGAAATTATCCCCTTTTATAAATGAATGACTTTGTGAATTTTCATAAGGAGTGTTGGTGCTGCTGTGGTTACAGCATGGCTCTGGCAGCTGCTTTTTCCCCTGTAGGGTCGCTGTGAGTCCGAATTTACGTGGTGTCAATGCATTTGTATCTGGGGTTTGTTGTGTTACGCAGTGTTCCATCAGAATAGCCATAGCAATGAATTGATTCGTTTTTCAGTCAAGATTCTTTCTGAAAATGAATTTCTGCCTTTCATTGCCTTACCATTACTGATAACAACCTTATTGTTGAAACTCAAATATCATTTTTGCAAAAGCATTTTCCTGAGTCCCCAAGACGTGGTTGGTCTTCCTGCCCAGTGATTCCACGTGCACTGTGAGAGCTTTTTTATGGTCATCCCATTCTAGTTGCTGGTGTGAATTGTACGCTACACTGTCTGCTACACCATGTGAGCTCAGTTGCTGGTGTGAATTGTACGCTACACCGTCTGCTACACTGTGTGAGTTCAGTTGCTGGTGTAAATTGTACGCTACACCATCTGCTACACCATATGAGCTCAGTTGCTGGTGTGAATTGTACGCTACACCGTCTGCTACACTGTATGAGCTCATGAAGAAAGGGGCTGTTTGGTTCAACACTTGAGATTTTCCTTTGCTTGCCTGTGCCTTCTCATCTTCATCCCTATACACTCAGACACCTAGTGCATTACAGACACTCAGGACAGATTTCTAAATAGGTGATTAACACATGATGTGTGTCTACGTACGGCACAGACAAGTGTACTGGAATAGGCGAGATTCTAGTTGTAATTTACCACAACAATCAAATGCAAACTCCAGGACAGTGTTGATTGTTTCTGTGTAGTCCAGGTAATGGCTAAAGAGGTCCTTTAACTTAATTCTTCCAATAACACCTAAAGGAGTACTTTTAACTTGTAACTTTTTAAAGATGCCAGGAAGGATTCGTTAAAGAAACACTAAATAGCCAGTGAAGAAGATTGAACCAAAGTTGGTTGATGTTGTTGTTAGTACTGTCCAGTCCGTACTGACTCTTTGTGACCTTATGCATACCAGAACGAAGCACTGCCCAGTGTTACAATTGTTGCTTCAGGCCATTGCTGCTGCCACCGCACCAACCCATCACATTGGGGCGGCTTCCTCTTTTTGCTGACGCATCACTTTACTGAGCATGATGTCCTTCTTCAGGGACTGGTCCCTCCTGATAATATGTCCTGTATGAGAGATGAAGTCTGGCCATCCTGGCTACTTAGGAGCATTCTGGCTGTACTTCCTCCAACACAGATTTGTTTGTTCTTCTGGCAGTCCACGGTACCTTTAATATTCTCTTCAACTCAAATGCATCAGTTGTCCAACCATCACATGCATAAGAGGCTATTGAAAATACCATGGCTTGGGTCAGGCGCACCTTAATCCTCAAACTGACAGCTTTGCTCTTGAGTACTTTAAAAAGGTCGTGTGCAGCAGATTTGCCTGATGCAATATGTCATTTGATTTATTGACTGCTGTTTTCATGAGTGTTGATGATTGTTCTGAGCAAAATGAAATCTTTGCCAATTTCAAACTTTTCTTCATTTATCTTGATATGGTTTATTTACTGAGTTGTGAAGATTTTTGTTTTCTCTACATTGAGGTACACCCCAGTACACCCCATGCTGAAGGCTGTGTTCTTTGATCTTCATCAATAATACTTTAAGTCCTCTTCACTTTTAGCAAGCAAGGTTGTATCGTCTTCATATTGTAGGTTGTTAATGAATCTTCCTTAAATCCTGATGCCATGTTTTTCTTCATATAATACAGCTTCTCGGATTGTTTACTCAGCATACCGATTGAATAAGCATAGTGAAAGAATACAACACCTGTCCTGATTTTAAACCATTCATTGTGCCCCTGTTCTGTTTGAATGACTGCCTCTTGGTCTATGTACAGATTCCTCATGAGCACAATGAAGTGTTCTGTAATACCCATTCTCCACAATGTTGTCCATAGCTAGTCATGAAGCGCACCATCGTAAGTCTTTGTCTAGTCAGCAAAGCACAAGTAAACATCTTTCTGGAGTTGTTTGCTTTCAGTCAAGAGCCATCGGACACCAGCAATGATAGCTTTGTTCCATGTCCCAGTCTGATTCTAATCTGAACCTCTGGCACCTCCCTTTCAATGTACTGCTGCAGCAGCTTTTAAAGTATTTTAGCAAGATATCTTGGAATTATCTTCAGCAAGTTTATTAAACAGATATCCCCAAATTTACAAATGCGTACTTACTGTGATTTATGTTAATCACAGTAAGTGACTAACTTGATAGATCCTGACTAGGATCTTATTAATAAGATCAAGTGTTGAGTGGACTTGTCTTTTTATCTCTTGGGCTGGCTTCCTTTTTTTTCCCCCATCTTCCAACTTCTCTGTTATCGTGGACAGTGTGTTGATCCATATCCCTCATCCATGTGGACACTGGCTGATAACAGACCGCAGTGGACACATGGTAGCCTTGTAGAGAGGGTAGTGTAGGTCAAACAACGTCTTAAAATCATAGAAGTGTTGGTGTTTATTCCCCTTTAATTGTATTTCTATTATTTTAGCTATTGTTTCCCTTTTCAAACACTCAAAGCAATGCTGTGTACAGGACTTTGTAAGTGCGTTCTGCTATAGCCTTCTGCAGCATATATGGGAATGCCTCATGCATATGCCAGGGACACTGTGTCTGCAAGTCTGGAGAGCAGCATCTAGGGAATGCTTTTAGCTCCAGTTATTGTCATTCTTCTTATTGTTGTTAAGAACCAGCAAGTTGGTCCCAACTCATAGTGACCCTATATAGGCTTGCCTGGGAGTGACTAGTGGGTTTGAACCACCAACCTTGTGGTTAGCGATCCAGTGGTTGTCCTACAGCATTTCAGTGGGGCGTGTAGTTGTTAATCTTCTCTAATGTTAGGACTCGACAAGTATATTAGACTCATGATGGCCTAGAAGCACTTTAGAGTTCTATGTTCGGGTTCAGTGTTTACCAGCTAGTTTCTGGTGAATGACCCTTGTTTTTATTGTTGTATGTTTGTGTACTTGTTTCTTTTAAAACATTGCAATCGGTGGGTAATCTCCTTATACTTTGTACAAGTACTTAACAATAAATGTTGGCAAGGGCCGTTGAGTTGGTTCTGACTTACAGCAATCTTTTATAGGTTTTCCAAGGAGTGGTCGGTGGTTTTGAACCACTGACCTTGTGATTAGCAATCCAGTGCATATTCTACAGTGCTATACCACCACCCCAACTAATATAATGGAATTTCTTAAATATAAAACTGGAAATACAATAATGCATTTTATTATTGTTAGTTTCAGCAGATATGAAATCACTCTGAGAAATTACCCTAAAAGTTGCTAAGCACCTTGCTTAGCTTTTTATACTGCCCGTGACGTGACGTAGAGCCCTATTGGCACCGCAGGTTAGGCATTGGGGTGGTAGCTTCGCCAGCTGTTGTGTGTGGGGGAAATGAGGCTGTCTGCTTCTGTAAAGGTTTAGTCTCGGAAACCCTTTGTAGGGTCACTGTGCATCAGAATTGATGGCAGATGTTTGGCGCGGACAGGCAGCACACAGTGCTTGGACCACATTGGACCACGTATTACGTGACTCTGCTCTTCCCTCTTGTTAGACACATTTCCGGCTCAAGCAGCTCCAATTTAAAAAGCAAGATTAAAATTTAGGGTCCTGAGGAAAAAACTTTACCTCTCCAAGGGTTGGTTTTTTCTCAGCATCTGGTCCCTGCTTGGAGTTTACCACCTTGTGAAGGACAGAGATCTGCCCCCATGAGCCCAGCAGTGGAGACTAAGATGTCCAGAGTTATACGGGCCAGGATGAGCCCTCTGCTTCAGTCTGGACCATTGAGAATTTGACTCAAGGCACATTCATGTCTTCAGCTGTTTGAAAGCTGTGGTACTGGCCAGCAGACAGGAGTGGGAGATTGGATGACGTCAGTGCTTCAGGGGTCTGTAACTGTGTGGAATGGAGAGGGCTTTTCCCGATGAAAGGGGTGTAACTCTTAAGTGTGAAGCTGTGACGATGGCATAAGCAGCCTTTACAAACAAGAGCAAGATGATTGTCCCTCCACACCACTAAAAAATACAGACCGTCCCACTGCCAACTATACTACATACACTGTACTTAAACTGCAAAACGTTAATGGGCGAATGGAATTAGAAGACAATGAAACTTTTGCATGAACTTCTTGAAGCCCCCTAGTATATGAATAGAGATAGTTACATTTTATAAAAATGCTTCCAAATGCCTTACTTAATTTTATCCTCCCTTCATTGTTGAAGGCCAGGTTCCCAGGCACACACAGTGTCCCTGTGTAGATGGACTCACAGTAGCATACTCGGGAGCAGAGTAGGAGAGCCAAGAGCCTACATTCAGATTCCTTTTGCAGTAACCTTGACGTTGTCCCATTCTGCTACTGAGTAAATGGACTTAATTAGAACCCAAATGAATGTTCTTCAGCACTGAATTAGCATGACCTTTTCTGAGAATGAAAACAATCTGCGACACTCTCCTTTCATTGTACTTGTTGATTAAAAAAGAAGAAAGAGAGAGCTTTTCTTGGCAAATTTTACTTCACCTGAGTCCTTCCTCAATTGGATCTCTTTCCTTTATGCTTCTGTGTGTAATAATTAATATGTATACTTCTAAAACCGTGCATCTTCATCAGAAATGCTTCACAAGTAAATTCCGTTCCATTACCCTGAACCACAGTGATAATTATAAATGAGGAATAATTCAACCAGAAAGCAATGATTCATGCACTTGTTTTCCTCTGTAATATTTCTCCGATAGTTTGATAATTACAAGTTATCCAGTGGCATGTGGAAAATATCTATTAAAAACATAATGAGAAAAGAAAACCTCAGGCTAGTGTGTACACTCAAGCACTGTGTTTTCACCGATTATTGTTTAAATGCACCCTCTCTGCTTATAATTTTAATCTTGTCAAAATTTAGTAAAGGCAGACTGGGTGAGCTCAAACAATGTGGTGTGCCATTTTAAATTTCAAAAGTAAGAAAGAAATCCATAGTGGAAAATTCACCTTCACTACTTTGTTACTATTCAAAATTCATCTTTCTTCAGTTGCTTAATTGCTGCTCAAAGAAGCATATGCATAATTTCACTCTGCCATCATGAATCTGTTTTATATAGAAATGTATCCGCAGCATGACGTCTCAGTTATATAATAATGTACATGTATTTGCCCATTCTTGCTAAATTTCTGTTACAAGGAAAAGTCAAATGTAAAACTATTTCCAACATCATCAAACATAGAACTTTTACTTTTTATTCTAAAAAATCTTTTTTAGTGCCAAAGGCTCAATAATAAACATTCTCTCTTCCACCACCTACCTCTGTGTTCTTGTTTATTTGTTTTTGTGTGGGTGACGTGAAAATTTAGCATGTCTAGCAAGGCAAAAACATGTTTAGAAATGCAGCCCCTTAGTGATAATAGTGTATCTTTATGATTGGCCTTCTACCGTATCATTGTGAATACAGTTCTCTGGAGTTCGGTGACATGTGCATGCGGGTATTTTTATCTCCATTTTACAGTGGAGGAGAGGATGATGGTGCAGAAAAGACCATCAACATCATCCAACAACACACAGATCTAGAAACACGTGGAGCGAAGAGAAGTCGATTCATTGATTTTCACCTCAGTCTTTGCTGACTCTGGGACTGCTTCCCATTTTGAGGCTGTCCTTTCAGCGCCGGGGTGTTAAGGACCAGGCCAGGTGGTTCTTCTCAGACCCCAGATGTTAATAAAATCCTAAGAATGACCCTGCTTAGATCTGTGTTCAGTTTTGGTCTGTATCGTCTTCAGTAAGAACTAAAAATAGTAGATTAAAAAAAAAGTTAATCAGAGGCATGGAGATTTTGCCATTCATGGACATTTGTCTCTTAAACCCTTTTGGCCACCTTGTGTGTGTGTTTGTGTTAAAGAAAGAGAAACAGAGAGCAGGCATTTGCGCAAACAACCTCCTAATAAGAGCTGAGGAAACAGAAATGAGAACGCATTTCCGGCGATATAAAGGCTCGCTCGCCTCTTAGGGACACAGATGTGCTAAAAATAATGTGTGAGTCTTACCAGGAGAATAGAACAGGTACAACCTCAGCAATACTGCAGGGTCCATTCTAGACCACCACAATACGTCGAATGGTGCAACAAAATGAGTTGCCGGAATTTTTTGGTTTTCCAGTATATAGGAAAGTGATGTTTATACTATAGCCTATTCAATGTGCAATGTTGCAGTTAGAAATACTGTGGAAACCAGAAAAATATGACCAGGAGCCCCTGCTGTTGGAAAACGTGGCACTGACAGACTTGCTTGACACAGGTCATCACAAACCTTCAATTTCTAAAAATGTAATTATCTGCAAAGCACAGTAAAGGGACTGCAATAAAATGAGGCATCTGAGTTCCATCTAGCCTACTTAGAGGATTAGTGAAAACAAACCAAAGGCACGGGGTTTGTGTGTGTGTTTATTTTGTCTAATGTTACTAAAACTTGAAAGGGCGTAAGCTGAAATAAAATAAGCATCCTACTTCTACCACGTGGATGATACATTCCCTCTGTTTAATGCAGTGAAGTGTTTATTGGGAATATGGAATGTGATAATAAAATAATCCTTGGACTCCTAATGTGGTGCTGTAGGATAAGCACTAGACTGTGAACCTTAGGGTTCAGAAACCTTGTACTGGGTCACCACGATGAGTTGTAACTGACTCAGTGGCACTTACCAACAACCACCAGTCCTTAAGAGGTTTCCAAATTCAAATAGGGGCCAGATATGAAAGCAACAAAACAAGTTTTTTGTTTGTTTGTTTGTTTATATCAGGCAAAAAGAAATACATTCTGTTGGAAATACAACTGTAAGTTGCCTACAATGGAGGAAAATGGAGGGGAACTGGTTAGGGCTAAGTGAGAGGGAACCACGTGAGGCAGAGTTGGGTGTGAGATGGGAACAATGTGCCAAGGTGTGTGCTGAAGGTACAGAGGTGCTTGCTGTGTGCCAGTGGTGGAGGGCAGAAGGCACCCTAAGACTTGCTGAAAGAGGTTGAAGAGGGAGCCAGCAAATACCTGGACTGAGGCTCATGCTTACAGTGTTGGTTAAACCTTTTAGCCACAGGAAGTACGCACTCAAGGGCCTCAAGAAGTTCTTGAAGAAGAACGTCACTATCATTTCATTCCATTTTTCCCCACAGACTTTTTAAAGCCCCTTGCCATATGCATTATTACGGTGTGGTACAGTTTTTAGGGACGTGATTTCTAACAAGTGGCTTGACTTCTGAGTGAAAGGTTGGCAGTTCAAACCTACTCAGAGACACCTTGGATGTATTGTCTGGTCATCTGCTTCAGAATGGGCCCAGCCCTGACTCCCTGTGGAGCGGTTGTTCTCTGCACACAGGGGTCGCCATAAGTTGGAGGTCAGCTGATGATAACTAGCAGCAGCAATATGGCGGCCTTGACAATACAAGTTATTAAAATTGGAGACTAATTGGAGTTCTGCAACATCCCAAGTAAAAGATGTTAAGATTTAGAACTAGACTTGGAAGACATTTTGGGAAATGTTCATCCAGAAGAGTATGAGGGAGCTGTTCTAAATGGTTATGGGACATCTTATACTTTAGGGTGCCTGTAAAGAGAGTTTTGCATCCTTAGCTTGGGTAGATGGTCCCTGAGTCTGACCCAGATTGATATTTTTAGATTATCTCGCTATCCAGTGCCGACATGTTGTTCTTGTTAAGCGTCTTCAAGTCAGTTTCAACTCATACTGACCACATATGGGGTATCCAAGGAGCGGCTGGCTGGTCAGTTTGAACTGCCAGCCTTACAGTTGGTAATCCAGTGCTTATCCTACAGCACCACACCAGTACTTTTGTGCTGACATAATGGACTACTAAAGCCCAAATCAAACCCATTGCCATTGAGTGGGTTCAGACCCAGAAGGACCCTGTATAGGGATCCTAAGGCTGTTAGTCTTTGTAGGATGAGAAAGGTTCATCTTTCTCCCACAGAGCGGCTGGTAGGTTAGAACTGATGACCTTGAGGTTAGCAGTCCAGTGCTTACCCTATAAGCACCGCCAGGGTTATGATCAGTGACCTTGAGTCAATACCAACTCATAGTGACCCTATGCACAACAGAACCAAACACGGCCTGGCCCTGCGCCATCCTCACAACTGTTGGTATGTTAATATTTGCTTGTAGTCCTGTTTTTAATTTGGCAGAGAGGTGGTCTCTGGGAGTTTCAAGTTAGAAAGTTGATTTTAGGTGATAGTCTTGGAGTGTGGGGGATGGTTCTGTTCCTCAATTCTCTTTCAGACTTAAAAAAATCAAATTTGAATACTGTTGCACATTTTTTGCCCACTCTTAACTGCTGGAACCTTCTAGTGTGTTCTTGGTCTGAGTGCCATCTAGTTCCTCTGGTCTCAGGTTAGAGGAGACTGTGGTTCATGTGCAGACTTAGTCTTTGGGACTAATTGCTTCCTTGAGTTTTATTCATTGTTCTTTACTTTGAGTGGCAAGACATCAATACTAGTTGCTTCTGGTATGGTCCCTGGCAAGCTTTTTAAGATCTCAGGAATCTAGGATCTTTATGAAGTGTTTTGTCAATTGACCTAGATGTCCCCCTGGACTAGGGTCATGATAAATATCTTGAAAAGCATTTAGGAACTTATGTAGTAAAGCTGAGTGCTGTCTGGTGATTGGTGAACCCATTTTATTATGGTTACTATTGTTGTTGTTGGAATTCCTGACAGTTACTTTTACTGAACTATTAATTTGCAAGCGATCATATTTTGAGTTCTCCTCAGCCCCAAATAGAGTACAACTATTTGATTTTGATTTTGATTTTCATTTATTCTTTGTTTAGCATGTTACGGGGCCATAGAATGCCGTGTTTTCATGTCCACAGGTTATCACTGTGGAAGAGCTCCACTTCGTTTACTATTTGCTAGTTCTTCACAAAGTTATGTGTGTGTGTATGTGTTTGCAGGTCATGGTGTCATTTGATAGCTGTATATTTGACTCATTTTTCTCCACTGCTGAGCACTATGAAGGGCAGTTTTCACTAACAGCGTGGGTTTCACTCCACCTATTACCATTAGTATAGTGCACATGGTCTCAAAGATTAAATGTCTGGAAGCATCCGATAATATGTATCCATCTTAACATTTCCAGGTTGGTCATCCACTTTTCACTGCAGATGCGTACACTAACCTTGCAAGGACACTAAGACTCAAAGCAATTTTCTGCTTGTGAATTTTGGCAGTGATTACCAGCTTAGTGATGGCCCCAGCTGGGAGGAAATTGTTGGTGGAGGAGGATGGTAAGGTTCAGTGAGGCTGAGAACAAATCTGTGTGTGCGTGTGTGGCTGTAGTTGAAGGACTTAGGGAACCTCATCCCTGAATGATTCCAGGAGAATCTGGCAACATGACCGCTTTATCAGGAAGCTCAGTAATGAACCACCATAATACAAAATCCAGCCTCAGAGCTCAGTCCACTAGCCACTCTGTGGGAGGAAGATGAGGCTTTCTGCGCCCATAAAGATGAACAGCCTGAGAAACCCTACATAGGGTTGCTGTGAGTCAGGACCGACTCGAAAGGACTTTACAACAATAACAACTATATACTAAGTGAGAATTCAACTTCACGGCAGTGGGCTTGGTTGTGCGTTATATGCTGAGAAAATAACTGATTTCTATCTAGTACCTGGAATACCTAAGAACATGTGTCTTAAAAATAAGAATCCATAGTTGGGGATTAGTAAATGAATCCTGAGAGCTTGTTCTATAAGGCGGGGTGTGGGGGTAGGGGGGACTTTTGTGGTTTGGAGATACAGAAACCTCTTGCTTACAGACCTGGCCTATATTTCTTTTGTTCCTTCATCTGGATCATTCTTTAACCTTCCACAACACTGTTAGCAAACCTTGCACACAAGTAACCCCTTGGAGCTGCTGCTAGAAAGCAGTACTCGGAAAAGGTTTGGGAGAATGTAAGTGAGAAAGAGGTGAGCGTATCAGAGTACTTGGGGGAGTGATGATTCCAAAACAACTGGAGTTCAACATTGAACTGCATTTGCCTCGGGCCTCAGTTCTTGCTTTGGAGGGTTGAGTGCAAGAGAATGTATTGCATTGATGTCCTGCCAGGGTCCTGATGGGAATGTCACCAAATGCCTTGATGGAAATTCCTTCAGAGCATGGAGTGTCCTGTTGATTTGGGGTGCAGTCAGTTGGGTTCTGGTTTCATCTACTGTCCTCTCCCAGAGTTGTGTCTTTCATGTACGTCTGTATGCTTCAATTATGCTTTCTTTACGGATGAAATTTAAATTTCATGTAATTAATTTTTTTTAAATTCATGTTGCTGTTGTTAGGTGCACAACTGAATTAAATACTGCGCTGTCCTGCGAGAATTTCACAATTGTTGCTACTCATGAGCCCATTGCTACTGCCTTGTGCCAATCCTTCTCCTTGTGGTCTTCTTGGGGTCTTCCTCTACTTCTTGGACCCTCCAGTTTACCAAGCATGCTGTCCTCCACCAGAGAATGGTCCCCCTGAAAATAATGTCCAAAGTAAGAGAAAGGAGGTCTGGCCATCATGACTAGTAAGGAGCATTCTGGTTGTACTTCTTACAACATAGATTTGTTCCCGCAGCTAATGATACTTTCAGTAGTCTCCTCTAACACCATACCTGAAATGTATCCATTTTTCTATGGTCTTGCTTATTCATTCTCCAACTTTCACATGCATATGAGGCTAATGAAAATGCCATGGCTTGGGTCAGGAGCATCCTAGTCTTCAAATTGACTTCTTTGCTCTTGAACACTTTAAAGAGGTCTTGTGCAGCAGATGCGCCTAATGAAATACGTCGTTTGATTTCTTGACTTGCTGCTTCAATGAGTGCTGCTGGATCTGAGCAAAATGAAGTCTTTGACAACTTTAGTCTATCTAATTTCAATTTATCTTGGTGTTATTTACTAGTCCAGTGGTGAGGCTTTTTGTTTTCTTTACACTGAGGTACATCCCATACCGAAGGCTGTGCTCTTTGATGCACTTTCATCACTAAGTATCTTAAGTCTTTTTCATTTTCAACAAGCAAAGTTGTATCATCTGCATATCACAGGTTGTTAATTAGTTTCCTCTAATCCTGATGCCACGTTTTTCTTCATATAACACATCTTCTCTGATTATTTGTTCAATATACAGATTAAATAAATATGGTGAAATAATACAACCCTGGTGCAAACCTTTCCTGCTTTTAAACCATTTTGCGTCCCCTTGTACTCCGAATGACTGCCTCTTGGTCTATATACAGGTTCCTCATGAGCACAATTAAGTGTTCCTGAATACTCATTCTTCACAATGTTTGTTGTTCATGGCTTATCATGATCTACACAATCTAAAGTCTTTGCATAGTTAATAAAGCACAGGTAAACATCTTTCTGATACTCTCTGCTTTCAGCCAAGATCCATCTGACATCAGCAATGATACCCCTCATTCCACATCCCCTTCTGAATCTGGCCTGAACCTCTGGTAGCTTCCAGTCAGTGTATTGCTGCAGTGTGTTTGGAAATACTTTAGAACATTTTTACTTGCATGTGTTATTAACAATATTATCCCATGATTTCCACAATCCATTGAGTCACCTTTTTTTTTTAGAATGGGCACTAAAAACCTTCTCTTCTAATCAGTTGACCAGGTAACTGCTTTCCAAATTTCTTGGCATAGAGGAGTGAGTGCCTCCAGTGTTGTATCAGTTCATTGAAAGATTTCAATTTGCATTCCAGCAATTCCCAGAGCCTTGTTCTTTGCTAGTGCCGTCATTGAACCTTGGACTTCTTCCTTCTGCCAATGGATCTTGATCATATTCTAACTCTTGAAATGCTTAAACATCCAACATTTCTTTTTGGTACAGTGACTCTATGTATTCCTTCCATCTTCATTTGTTATTTTCTGTGTCATTCAATGTTTTGCCTATAGACTCAAGCCTTCACTATGGTTAGTCGAGGCTTGAATTTTATCTTCAGTTTTTTCTGCTTGAGAAAGGTTGAGTGTGTTCTTCCCTTTTGGTTTTCTAACTCCAGGTCTTTGCAGATTTCATTATAATATATGACTTTGTCTTCTCAAGCTGACCTTTGAACTTTTCTGTTCAGCTCTTTTACTTCCTCATTTTTTTCCATTAGCTTTAGCATCTCTACGCTGGAGAGCAAGTTCCGTCTCTTATGACATCCATTTTGGTCTTTTCCACTTTCTTGTCTTCTTAATGACCTTTTGCTTTTTTCTTGTGGTCTTGATGTCATCCCACAATTTTTCTGGGTTTTAGTCATTGGTGTCAAATTAATCAATTCTGTTCTTGAGATGATCTCCACACTCAGTGGAGATATGTTAAAGGGCATGTTTTGACTTTCGTGGGCTTGTTTTAATTTTCTTCAGCTTCAGCCTGAACTTGACAAATCTGCTCCCTGACCTTTTTTAGCTGATGATATGGAGCTTTCCCAGTGTCTGTTTCCACAGGTGTAGTCAGTTTGATTTCTGTGTTTTCCATCTGGTGAGGTCTGTGTGTATAGTCATCTTTTATGTTGTTTAAAAAAGGTATTTGCAATGAAGAAGTCATTGGTCTTGCAATTCTATCATGCAATCTCCACTATAATTTCTATCACCAAGACCATATTTTCCAACTACTAATCTTCCTCTTTGCATTCCAATCACCAGTAATTATCAATGCATCTTGATTGCATATTTGATCAAGTTCAGATTGAAGAAGTTGGTAGACTTCTTTTCATCATCATTGGCTTTAGTGGTTGGTACGTAGATTTGAATAATATTTGCATTAACTGGTTCTCATTGTAGGTATGAAGGAGTTCTGGTAGTGTAGCAGTTATGAATTGGGCTGCTAACCTCAAGGTCAGTAGTTCAAAACTACCTACTGTTCCATAGGAGAAAGATGAGGCTTTCTCTTCCCATAAAGATTTACAGCCTCGGAAACCCTATACAGGGTTACTATAAGTCAGAACCGACTCCACGGCACATAAACCGGCATAACTTTGTAGATACATGGATATTGTTTTATCAGAGAGAGCATTATACTTCATGATAGATCTTGAAATGTATAGATTCCTCTTCAATTTGTCATTCCCGACAGTAAAGTGTGTGATCGTCCAGAATCAAAATGGCCACTATCAGTGTATTTCAGCTTACTAATGCCTAGGATATTGATGTTTTATACCTTCGATTTCCTTTTGACAACTTTCCAATTTTTCTAGATTCGTAGTTTGTACATTCCATGTTCTGATTATTATTGGATGTTTACTGCAATTTCTTTTTATTTTGAGTTGTGTCCCATCAGCAAATGAAAGTACCATAAGTTGTATTCCGTGTCATCACAGTCAACTCGACTTTGAGGAAGCAGCTCTCCTGCAATTTTATTTTGAGTGCCTTCCAACCTGAGGGACTCATTTTCCAGCACTCTGTCTGACAATAGTCTTATGCTTTTCATCATGTTTCAATGTTCAGTGATCTGGTGCTGACAGAGTTCCACTACTGTTTATAAGGTTTTCAGTGACCCAATATTCAGAAGTAGTCCATCTCTCCTACTTCCTAGTCTGTCTTAGTCAGGAAGCTCACCTGAAATCAGTCTACCAAGGGTGACCCTGCTGGTATTTAAAATATTGATGGCATAGTTTCCAGAATCACAGCAACACTCAAGCCACCACAGTGTGACAAACTGACAGATAATTGGTGATTTAAATTCATAGACTTTATATTTTGTAGCACTCTTCGAATAATTGAAAAAAGGGGTAGAAAGCACTGGGAGTTCCTGAACACCTCATCCATTTTTGCACACTCTTTCCACAGTTTCCTTTAGGATTCACTCATGGCTGCACATGTCTCTGGGTTCTGACACATTCACAACAGCTTCCTGCAGAAGGATGGCATTGCCCTCTATCCTCCTGCGGGAACAGGTGATGCAGAGAAGGTAGGAGTAGGATGTCCCTGCCTCACAGTACAGCAGCTCCCCTCCCGTTGCATAAAGTGAGACCCCGGCTCCACACAGACCTTCCTCCTGGAATCCTGTCATTGGCACTTGAGTTGACTGCACTCTCAGACTAGTGACGTAGACTTTCCCAGCTTCATCAACAGATTGGGATCATAAGGCACAGATGAAAAGCGAAGGAGTTGGTATGCCAAGATCATTAAGAAGAGTGGCTATCACAGAGACAGTTCTCAATAACACAAGCTATAATCTTTACCAAGGATTCCTCGTGGCATAGTGGGTTTCAGTTCCAGAATGCTAACTGAAAGATATTTGTTGCTCTTTGCTACAGTAAAGATTTACAGCCTCCGACACCCCACGGAGCAGTTCTTCTTGGCCTTGTAGAGTCAGAATCAACTTGACATCATGGGGTTTGGTTTTGGTTTTCATAATAAGAATCTTTTTTTTTTTCCCATTCTTCAATTACAGGAAGAGAGATATATGAGCCCCTGGTAGTGCAGTGATTAAGCATTCATCAGCTAACAAGAACACTGGCAGTTGGAACACACCAGCTGCTTCATAGGGAGAGAGACCTAACATTCTGTTCCATCGGTGACTACAGATAGAGAAGTTTATGGGACATTCCTCTTCTGTCCACATGGGATTGCGTTGTGTCAAAATTGACTGGTCAGTGCCAAACAACAGCATCATATATGCCATTATAACTCAGAGATGACTTAAGAAATTAAGGTAATTCACAATATTTCAAAACCACACCTGACCCATGTGCTGAATAAACTGTGATCCACTGAGACATCCCACACTGAACTCATTTCAATTAGAACTGGCGCCACAAAGCACGTTTTGTATGGTTTATATCTAACTCCAAACTGTAGAAACAAGAATGAAGCCTAGAGTTAAGTACTTCGGAGCATACTAGGAACTCAACTATAACAGGGTAGTGGCCAAATCATTAGCTATGGAAATTAATGGTGCAAAAAGTCTTATTCTCAGCAGCTACCTCAGAAGACTAAAATGGTTAGGTTCACCATTTCCTGAATTGCTTTCCATCTTTCAGATTTTTAGCATCTTGTCCTCGAAAGGAGGCAGACAGTGTTCTAAAGGGCAGTGAAAAAAAAAACCCCTCACTCCTTGGTCAATTGAGTGTTTGCTTCTGTATTAATTGGATTCCGGCTTGGTGTTGGTTGTGTGGGATGAAATGCTGTGGAAATGACAAACTGAGTAGTGTGTTCCTCAGGTCATGGGGCTCAGCAAAATGTGTATTTATTTCTGAGTTTCCTACGTTTCATCTGTTCGACAAGGTGTTCTGACACTCACCAGGGAGACTTCCAGATAGGAAATGCAAATCAGTCAGTGTTGCCCGCTACCAAAGTCCAGCTTAATCTTGCAAATCAAATGCAGGTCTTGGTATTTCAGGAAAGGTTTTAGTTGAAGTCTCAGGCACATATTGATTTAAAATTCCGACTTGAGAGAGCAGAGTGATTTTTTTTTCAGCTGTAAATTGTAAAATACAGCACAGCATTTTAGAGACTGATTTAGTGCCTGGACATCTTGCCATATTTGCTAATAGGGAAACGGCAGTGGAGTGGGGTGAAGTGGGAGGCCAGGGTACCCTTACACAACATGGCAGTTGCTGAGCTGACTAAATAATACATTACATCTGCATTTACTGAAGTGATGTTCTGTAGCTCGTCCCTTGGTGTAGAGTCGGACCCAGTCCACCAATGATGCATGTTTCCCTAACATCTGCACTGATCAAAGAAGAGGGTTTCAACTTGGAAGGACAGACCATAGCAAAAATAACACTACACCAAGTTCCTCAATTTGGGGATGGTTAAATGAAATAAATAAACTAAAATAATAATTTTAAAAAAACATTGGAAATGATACTGTTTGCGGGAAGAAATGAAATTGTCTTGCTTCACGAGCACAAGCTGACACATTCTAATAGCTTTTCTGCTGTGCACAATAAGCGTTCAGCTTATCTTTCCAAGAACAATACAATTTCATGTAGTGCTGCCTGACATAACAATTATTTGTACATATCTCCATATCGCTGACTCTCTTGTAAGTTAATCTCATCTCACATGAATTTTTCACCAGCTTCACTCTGATGTTGATAAAGGAGATGGGTCCATCAAATACATCTTGTCAGGCGAAGGGGCAAGTTCCATTTTCATTATTGATGAGAACACTGGGGACATCCATGCCACCAAGAGGCTGGACCGGGAGGAGCAAGCCTACTACACGCTCCGAGCTCAAGCGCTGGACAGGCTCACCAACAAGCCAGTGGAGCCAGAGTCGGAGTTCGTCATCAAAATCCAGGATATCAATGACAATGAACCCAAATTTCTGGATGGACCATACACTGCAGGAGTGCCCGAAATGTCCCCTGTGGGTAAGTATGGGATCCGCTGTCTTCATGCCATGTCATATTTTAGGTGATTTGTACTTAAAATTAAATCATCCTAAGGAGCTCTGGTAGCGTAGTGGTTACGAATCGGGCTGCGAACCGGAAGGTCAGCAGTTCGAAACTACCAGCTGCTCCGCTGGAGAAAGATGAGGGAGATCTGTTCCCGTAAAGATTTACAGCCTCGGAAACCCTGTGCAGGGTCACTATGAGTCGGAATCGACTACATGATACTTAATAACAACATCAACAAAGTACTGACTGAAAAATCATGTCAGTCTTAGCATACCCGTAGTCTTTTAGGGCAATCTCTGGAACACCTTAGTCACCAATACCCAAATCATATGAATTCCACACATTATCTTATTTGTATGGAGAGTTAGGGTGCAGCTATGAGAGCAGTCTCTCAGTGTCTTCAAGAACATATTTCAGTCTGCCATTTCCTTTTCCGTTTATGGTTAAAATTGAAAAAAGATTGTAATTATGCATAGGATGTTAAAAACCCCAAGTCTTTCCTGATACAGCTTTGTGATGAACTTTTACTTTTGGTTCAGCTGACATCAAGTTGGGAGCCTTAGTGACACTGTGGATTAGGTGTTGGACTGCTGACTTCAAAGTCAGTGGTTCAAACACACCAGCTGCTCTGTGGAAGAGAGATGAGACTGTCTGCTCTCATAAAGATTCCTAGTCTTGGAAACCCAATATAGGGTCTGAGTCAGAATTGACTTGATGGAAGTGGGACTTTGGTTTGGAATGTCAAGGTCATGATTTACTATTCTGGTATGAATCTGGGGCCATAATGTCTTTAATGAAGACTGGCAATGGCTAGCTAGCCAGACTCCCATTGGAATCAGCTGGTCTGTGTACTTGTAGTAAATGTATTTGAATCAACGAATGTTCACTCATATGCTACCATTAATTTTGCTATAACTTTTCCAGAAACTGAAGTACATGAAAATATATAATGAATGTATGTTCATGGTACATTGCTAACCAGTTTGGGAGTCTATAAAATGTCTATGATATTGATATATTAATGGAATTCCCAAGTAAAGCATTCTAATATTTTGTTGTTGTTGTATGCTGTCAAGTTAGTTCTGACTTATAGTGACCCTGTTCTAAGGAGTGCTTGGTGGATTTGAAGTGCTTAGCTTAGAATGTTAGCATTCCATTGCTTATCTTAGAATGTCACACCAGGACTCCATTTCTGACATATCCTTTATCTATATCAAATAGCAAATTTTGTTTTAAATTCCAATTTTTCAGATAGCTTAAATAATTTTCAGCCAGTATATGTTATAAGCATGAATCATCATATATAGAATTAAGGAAAAACAAAGAGGGGTATAATAGAGACCAGTTGAATTCATATTTATTTCCTGTGAGTTTTAGTGTTGGAGAGGGTTTATTTAAACCAATAATTGAACTCTCTGGTTAACACAGGAAAAGTATAGTTGGCAGGATTTTTTTTGTTTCAATGACATCAATTCAACACATTTACTGCGCTGGGTTGTGTGGTTGAATAGATGCGTATTGTATGTATGTACCTTGTAAAACCAACCAACAAAACCGAATCTGTTACCACTGAGTCATTCATAACAGCTCTGCAGGACACAGACTAACTGTCCAATAGGGTTTCCAAGGCTGTTAATCTTTAAGGCAGCAGACTGCCTCATTACAGGGAAGCATTGAATTGCTGTACCACCTAGGCTTCTTAGGTGTCCTACAGGGGGTGACAATTTAGTGAGGCTAGATTGTTCTTACTATCACATGGAAGAGGTCCCATTGTCTGGGACCCCATGACTTTGTATGCTAAAGAGATTCAAACTGAAAAAGAGCCAGAAGGACGCCTGCCTGGGGTCAGAAGCCATTCTTAAGCACAGTGGCGGCATCTTGCACCACAGCAAACGCTAGCACTGAAGTAGGACTCACTCTTTCTCAGTACACTCAAGCCTTCGGAGTGTGTCTCATATTTGTTACTTAACAAGAACAACAGGAACTGCCCCACAAGGTTTTGGAGAGTTGGAAAAAGAAAGCACAGTTTACGACAAAAGCTAGCAATGTGTGGATGTTTGTTGGAGCAATTCAGGATTGCTCAAGTTTTTGTTTGGTTTGTAAGTAGGAGAATGTAGCCATGAAAACTGGATAATGTGAGCGTCTATTTTAGTCTGAGTAATGCCCCGTAGTTTCCACTCTTTTCGTCTCTGTTAGTCTGAACGGTGCCCCGAAGTTTTCACTCTTATGTTGAGCAGTATGATTATTGCTTACTTGTGTATTATTTTAGTTAATTTCTCAAAAGTGTTCAGAACTTTAGGAAAGTATTTTCAAATGCCTTCTGGGTTTACGTAACAATCATTCTGAACATTAGGTTAATATCCAAATTAGAATTTACAACAATGAATGCAATATAAAACGTTACATGGAATTATGTTGTTGGTAAGTGCCATCGAGTCAGTTCCGACTCATAGTGACCCTGTATAGAGTTTACCAGGAGCGGCTGGTGAGCTTGAACAACTGACCTTGCAGTTCAAAAAGACTTTGCAGTCTAGCGAATTAACCCACAGTGCCACATCAGGATTCTGAGTCACAATTTATCAAAATGTTCAGTTCTATCTAAATAATTCTAATAGCTATTAAATAGTACAGTATATACAATACAAAGGAGCTCTGATAGCATAGTGGGTATGAATTGGGCTGTGAACCTCAAGGTCAGCAGTTCGAAACTACCAGCTGTGCCCCAGAAGAAAGATGAGGTTTTCTGCTTCCGTAAAGATGTACACCCTCGGAAACCCTGTACAGGGTCTCAATGAGTTGGAACCGACTTCACTGCACGTAATCACCACCACCACCACCATACAATACAAGCACTCTATTTAATATGCAAGAGTACTTTTGTTGGATGTTCATTGTAAGATGTACAACACAAACACAATGTACTGGAACAATGTACTAATTACCAAACAAGCTTTGGTAAGCACGGATTCTTTAAACTTATTTGAAGATAAGTATAAGGGGCTTAAAAACATTTGAAGAGTTGATGGTAAAACTCCATTATCTTTCAATTCCATTTTCCAAAAGCTTTTAGAGTCCCTTCCCCAGGTTGATGATTGTTTATGTGTCTTGAAACAAGGTAATTGGAAACTTGCATAGAATACTAATAGAGAATCTGCAGCATTGTGTGGCATTTGGAAGTGTTTAATTCATTGGTTTTTGTATTGGTACCTAGGGACCTCCGTGGTGCAGGTAACAGCGACAGATGCGGATGACCCTACGTACGGTAACAGCGCTCGAGTGGTCTACAGCATTCTGCAAGGACAGCCATACTTCTCCGTGGAACCAAAGACAGGTAAAACCAAACTGGGATCATGCTTGTAAAGTCATGATTTACAGCTTGGCTTAGAATTTATTTGAGTTTTTTTAATTAAATTATTAAATATAGTACCCACTGATGTTGTTTCTATTGTGTGCAGTCTAGTCGGTTCCCACTCATAGCGACACTGCATAGGGTTTCTGAGGCTGCAAATCTTTGTGGGAGCAGAAAACTTCATTTTTCTCCCACAGAGCACCTGGTGGGCTCAAACTTCTGACCTTGTAGTTGGCAGTCCATTGCTTACCTATGGAGTCACTGTGCTCCCTCAGCACTGATTGTTGTTGGTAAGTGCTGTTGAGTCGGTTCCCACTGATAGCCACCCTGTATAGAGTTTCCGAGGAGTGGTTGGTGGGTTTGAACTGCCGGTCCAGAGCACTATCCTGCAGCGCCACACCAGATCGACGCTTTTTATTTCATTTTTCTCACTAGGTACATTAGCCCAATAAACAGTATGTTGTTTACGTTGTTATTGTTGCTAAATGCTGTTAAATCAGTTCCAACTCAGAGCGACCCTGTATAGGGTTTCCGAGGAAGGAGTGGCTGGTGAGTTTGAACCACCAACCTTGTGGTTCAGACTGACCTTGGGGTCCAGTGCTTTATCACCAGAACACCACACCAGGACTGCATAAATAACTTTATCACCTCTTTCTAGAATATTCTATTTCGTTTATCGTTATTCCCATCAAAATTAATCACAGTATTAAGTATTAAAGCCCCTGATGGGTGCAAATGGTTAAACACTGGGCTGTTATCCAAAAGGTTCGCTGTTCAAGTCCACTCAGAGGCTCCTTATATGAAAGGCTTTCTTTCATGAAGGTTGTTGTTGTTAAAGTGCTGTGGAGTCGGTTCCAACCCAAAGCGACCCTGTACAGGGTTTCCGAGGCTGTAAATCTTTACGGGAGCAGAACGCCTCATATATCTCTCGTGGAGCAGCTGGTAGTTTTGAACTGCTGACCTTGCGGTTTGTAGCCCGATTTGTAACCACCACACTACCAGAGCTCTATTTCATGAAGGTAGCAGCCAGGAAAACCCTGAGAGACAGTTAGCAAGGGGTTCCCTGAGTTCGAATCGATGTGACAGTGATGGATAGGGATTACATATTCAAAGTCTCCCAGCTACCTCTGCTGACTAATAAGACAGTTTATTTTTTATTTTTTATTATTTACTATTAAGTTTTTTTCTGTGTATTTAACAAATTTACATCAGGATTATCAACAGGGAAATTTAAATCTCAGGCAAAAATCTAATTTCATGCAGCAGAATAGCAAGTGGGTTCAGTTTACGGTTCCAGGGGTTGATGTCTCAGGAAAATTGGTCTAAACATAACAATTATGTTGATAATCTGATAAATCAAACTACATTAACATTTTTTAAGGGGGAAAAAATTCTTTCTAAATTGTAAAATTGCATGGATAGAATATTTGGGTTTGAAGTAGGGTGCATTTAGTAAGATTGGAAACTGGACCTTTATTCTCTTGGTTATAAAATAACTAGTGATTGAAACTGTTTTTCAATCTAGTCTGCTATTCTGACTCTGTGGAGGGATGAGTGGATAAGTGCTGGGGGGGCGGGGTAAGTAGGTGGGTGGGTGTCATTGATCCTTTTCACCAGTGTGGAAATTTATTTTTCTACGTTTTAAAACTTTGTAGTTTACCATGGAGTAGATTCCTTCTATCTGAGCTTATGATTATGAGTATTTGATACGTACCTATGATCCTAAATGGTGACTTTAGTGCCCTGATCTTATTTTCCATATTGTCAAAAACAGTAATATTAGTTCATTTTCAATTCACTGTGCGAAATAAATGTTTTAAATGTATTTTGACAATGATAGTTACCACAGCACATAAGCAACGGTGTAAATTGAAGCCTAAAACATCTACAACTAAACCCAGTGCTTTCGAATCACTTCTGACTTATTAATGTCCTGAGAAAGCAGAGTCCCATACAGTGTGCAAGCTGTGATCTTTGTGGAGCTGTAAGATAAACACTAGACTGCTAATCACTAGGTCGGCAATTCACACCCACCAACCGCTCCTTGGAAACCTTGTACAGAGTCCTCATGGGTTCACTCTGACTCGACGGCACTTAGAAACACCAGCAATCTTTACAGACAGAGACTGTCATATCTTATTTCTGTAGAGCAGCTGCGGAGTCCAAACCACTGATCTTTACGTTAGTAGCTAAGCACTGTAACCACAGTGTCACCCTTGTTGTTGTTGTTAAGTGCCATCAAGTTGGTTCCAACTCGTAGTGAACCTGTATAGGGTTTCTGAGGAGTGGTTGGTGAGCTTGAACCACCGACCTTGCTGTTGAAACCATCCTTGCAGTCCAACACAGTAACCTGCATCTGCACACTAGGACTGCACTGTGCCCCCCTAGTTTTCCATTATCATATTCATCAAGGCCACAGTATTGTTGTTTTTTTATACCATGTTGATGGTAGAGTTTAGAAACCATGTGGAAAATCTAATAGAAATGAAACAGTTCTGATTACAAAGTAATGAGGGACAAGGAAATGAAAGGATTTGACATGTGATAGAAATCTTGTGAATGTAGAAAGTGTGCTGGTGGTTGACTTAATGATAGATCTAAGAAACAAATTCAAACACCCACCCCTTCCCTTATATATCTACTCTTTGAAGCCTAGAAAGGCAATGACAAGTTTCTGACAATTTGTTCACAAATTATACACTTCTGCATTATATAATTGGCTCTAAAATAGCATGTGCTGATTTCAAGGGTTAAATATTTTGCTGCTGGTGATGACTGGCATGTGATTTTTGACTTTTACTGTCGCATTTCTGGTTCTTCATATCACATGTGAAGGGAAGGTCTTCCTAGCGATCAACGGAACTATATTTTATGCCCATAGCAGTTAGAATTTTACTAATGGTTTGAATGGCAGAGCCTAAAGGATCATGTATTTTGTAAGAGATGAACACAGTTTAGTTTTATTCTGTCTTGTTGTTTTCAATGCCCGGTAACATACATTCATCAGAGTCCTTTTTCTACAGTTTCTAGTGCAGGGAACATCCGGGCATTTTTGTGCTCTCTGCTATTTTGATAATTCTTTGGAGGGAAAAAAAAGTATTTTTCTGCCAAAGCTGAAAGTTTTTAATCTCTCAGAGCACCGAGAGCTGTAAATGAAGTTCCATTTAGTCTTTCTACATGATGTCAGTCTGGTTCATAACTTTGAAAGATAAAACATAATTCCCTACATATCCAAATCTAAGAGTTTTCTGGAAGAAAGTAAGACATTTGACAGGCAAAATGTTGAAGGTATGCGAAATAAAAATAATGTAAAAGTGGGGTGCAGCAGTTACCACTGGATATATTTTTATAGCTGTTTAACTTCTAAGATAGTTGTTGCTGTGAGCTGTAGAGCTGGTTCTCATTCATAGCGACCTTGTATAGTGTTTCCACGGAGTGTCTGGTGAGCTTGAACTGCCAACTTTGTGGTTCAAACCGACCTCGCAGTCCAGTGCATTAGGAAAACCTCAGAGCTCAGGTACCATTGGTATTGGGCACCCAGATCAAAGACCCAGAGGTTAACTGTGGATCATTCCAGAAACCAATGTTGATCATTTGCTTCCACAAGTGTAAATAGAATGGCAGCAGAAACAAAGGACTGTAGCATTCGAAGGATGCTCCTCCTCATTATCTTCCTGTTGTCCTCAGCCTTACTGGTGTTGTTACTGCTATGTGCCGTCCAGTTGGGACCAACTCATGGCAACTCTGTGTGGAGTTTCCAAGGCTATAAATCTTTATGGAGCAGAAAGGTTCAACTTCTTTCCAGGAAAGACTGATGGTTTCAAACAACCGACCTTGCGGTTTGCAGCCCAAAGGGTAACCCACTGTGCCACCAGCACCCAAACCTACTGGTAGACTGAGGACTGTTTCTAAGGGATATTGCGCTATCGTATAACTGACAACCCAACCGATCCCAGCTTCTTTTTTGTCGGTGCCACTGGCAAAACTGGCCATGTATTTTAAATTCAGAATGAAAATGCAGGGACCTCTGTTTTAAATCATTTTTAAGAACTTCAGGCTTAACTAGTAGAGCAGGAACCCATACTCACAAAACAAATCCTGGGAAATGGATTGAATGTTAAACATCACTTGGAGATTAGAAGATTTTTGCTAGACCTTGTTGTTGTGATTATCTGTTGTCATTTTTTTCCCTCAAAGAGATTCACCTTTTACATCTTATGTTTAAAATAATAATACATACATATATCTATATAAAGATATATATCTATATAAAGATATATATCTATATAAAGATATATATATATATATATATATAGATCTTACTTTGGAAACTAGGTTAATTTTCCCCTGAAGAGTTTTCTTTGTTAAGCAGCATTCTGAGCTATGTAAGAACCTGGAATGTTGATTTCCTTCCTGTTTGATTTACTACTGATAAATGTCAAACTATAAAAGAACCAGACTTTATTTTATTGACTATTTTATTAAACCCATTTATAATTAATATCTTTGTGTTTAAACTCTCAAAATCAAAGGATTTTTTTTTTTATTAGAACACTGGTTTAAACACGGATGCTTTGTCCAATTTCCAAGGCCATTTGAATTTAATGTTCAAGTGTCATGAGTATTTATTTTCCTTAAATAGTAAAATTGCTTTGTCAAGCATATATTTCTTTGTACCCGAATTCCTACGTTTTTGTCTTGATAAAATAAGAGAGTTGCTTCAATCTAGCATTTATTCAACAGACTGTTGCACAAGTATTTAACACAGTGCTGTATAATATGTTAATGCATAATTGGTTTTAGTTTTTATATAGTCCAGGATGTTTACTTTCCCAACACAATCTAAGTCACAAAGATGGTCACACCTATGAACATCTGTCTGTCCCATTCTACATTTATTTTTTATTTTTTAATGTTATAAAGTTTTCCAGTATATTTTTATATCTGTGTTTAAATGTAAAAGAATTAGAGTACATTTCAGTATGGTATTGCAAAAACTATGAGGCACCAACCATTCCTCCCCACAATGCTCCTCTACTCCTGCTGGGTTTGATGACTCACTGCAGTGGTCACACAGGACTCAAATACCACACTCAGTTATGGGGTTTGTTAGGGAAGCTAACAGATTACAATTGGGACACAGGACACAGTTGTTTCAGTCAGCTGCTGATAAATGCCTGAAGGTACTTTACTCTAGCTCCTCCTGTCAGCAAACCAGCTCCCCTACTTAAGTGCTTGAAGACACCCATCTCTACAAGGAAGCCTTGTGCCCAAAGCCAGTTTTACTTGCTCGGTGCACTGGGAAGTACACTGCTTTGTCTCATGTTCTGGTTCTTGGTTTTGCTGCTGCTTGTTCTTTTGCCACATCCCTGTTGTCACCACTGTCTCTTCCTGAGTCAAGGAGGTTCAATGCCCAAGGATCTCAGAGACCAAATAATGCGTTCCATTCCTGTCTGTTCTCCTTTAATGGTAGTGAGGTTCCCCTTCCTGCTTCTGAGATGGCTCATTTTAAACTCATGTTAGAGTTTTGAGTTTTATAATTATCATTAACTCTGCTAACCTCCACAGCTGATTCATGCCATCCTATCTGTATCTTCTCCCACCTTCTCTTACCTAGACCCTACAGGGCAGAAATATTGTTTGGTAGCAGTTACAGACTACAGCTAGAAGAGACATTACACAATTTACTAGGCCACATGTGTATTATAGGTTAACTTAGTGTGTGTGTTAGGTGTGGTGAAATGCTCTACCAATAAATCTCAAAAGAAGCTGACATTTAGGACTGTGGATAAATTAACAAAGTGACCACTATTTTCTAATCCAAATATGCATAGGCAAGCACTTTTAAAATAAAATGCAACATGTTATATTAAATATGTCTTCATTAGCCAAATACTGTATTGGAATTGTTTACTAGAATATGCAGTATATTTCTAAACAGCATGTAAATAAAGCTCAGTGCTATACTGAACCAGAATATGTTGTTTTTGGTAATAAGCAGCATTGAGATGTATGTTTATCAATATTCATTCTGCCTATTATGGAGCTGTGGGATAATGCACTGGACCACAAGGTCGATTTGAACTGCAAGGTCGGCAGTTCAAATTCACGAGACGCTCCTCAGAAATCCTACACAGGGTCGCTATGAGTCTGAACTGAATAGAAGGAACTGGACAACTGTGTAGGCAGTTGATAATGGTAGCTGGCCATCGTCTACTTTTGGTGTGAGGGCCATTGTGGCAGTGGTTCCTGCAACATTCAAAGATAGTAGTTCTTCTTAGTCTTCCTAACTCAGTGTCTAGCATTTGTATGCATATGAGGCCATTGAAAATACTGTGGCTGAGGTCAGGCACTTTTTAGTCCTCAAAGAGGCAACTGTGGTTTTTTTTTTTTAACATGTTGAAGAGGTCCTTTGCACCAAATTTTGCTCAATGCAATACATCCTTTGATTTCTTGACTGCTGCTTCCATGGGTGTTGTTTGTGGGTACATATAGTATGAAATCCTTGACAACTTCAGTCTTTTTTCCCGTTTATCATGAAGTTGCTTCTTGGTCCAGGTGTGAAGATATTTGCTTTCCTTATGCTGAGGCATAATCTGTTCTGAAGCCCTCTTCACTTTCCGCAAGCAAATCGGTCTCATCTGCAGATTGCAGCTTGCAAATTAGTCTTGCTCTGATCCTGCTGTTGCGTTCTCCGTCATAGAACCCAGCTTCTTAGATTATTTGCTCCTCGTGCAGATAGAATAAGTATAGTGAAAGCAAATAACCGTGGCACACAACTTTTCTGATTTTAAATCTTTTTTTGTTGGTGGAATAACTGACTGTGGATCTATGAACAGGTTCCACATGAGCACAATTCAGTGTTCTGGAATGCCCGTTCTTCTCAATGGTACTCACTTTGTGTTATGATCCACACAGTTGAACGCCTTTGCTTGGTTGATGAAACGTAGAAAGCATATTTCTAGAATTCTCTGCTTTCAGCCAAGATCCACCTGTCGTCAGGAACGGTATTCCTCATTTCACGTCATCTTTTGAACCTGGCTTTAATTTCTGTCAGCTCTCTATCGATCTCTGTATCACTGCAACCATTTTTTAAAATTATTTGTAGCAAAATTTTACTTGTATAATATTAATGATATTGTTTGACACAGATATGTTTCTTCTCTTGTCAATTTGCCAGATAGATTTATTCCAAAGTTCTTAACATATATGAGTGAGTGCTTCCATTAGTTGAAACTTACCAATTGATATTCCATCAATTTCTACTGCCTTGATTTTTGCCAGTGCAGCTTGAACTTCTTTCTTTGGTACCGTTGGTTCTTTTTTGATCGTTACTACCACCTGGAAGGGAGTCCTGGTGTGGCGCTGTGGGTTAATGTGCCAGACTGCAAAGCCATTTCAACTGTAGGGTCGGTGGTTCAAGCTCACCAACTGCTCCTTAGAAACGCTATACAGGGTTGCTATGGGTCGGAACCAGCTCAACAACACTTAACAACAACAGTCTCCTGGAAGGTTGAACATTGACCAATTATTTTTTATACAGTAACTGTTTATTTATCTTTAAAAAAAAAAACACCACACAAACTTTTTGTTGTGAATTGAGTGAAGGTTGACAGAGGAGATCATCAGTTTCACAGTCAACAAACCATACACTTCATTTCATCTCAATGATTGTAAACCCCGCCCCTCATTTCCCCACCCTCCATGCAACAGCAGTTCTCCCACTTCCACCCTGTGAGTCCTATTGCCATTCCACCCATTTTCCCATCCTTTCTGAACTTTACCCTTAAATAGATGTTGTCCTTTTGGTTTTGAATGATTGAGTATTCTATGGTGAGCATAGTTTACTAGTGCTGTTGTCCAACCTATATTCCTATCTATCGTTCGACTAAAGCTTGAGCCATGAGAATGAGTTCAGTTCCAGATCATGATGTCCTTCTCCAGAGACTGGTCCTTCCTGACAAATGTCCAAATTACGAGAGATCAAGTCCTACCACCCTTGCTTCTAATGAACAATCCAACTGTATTTCTTGAAATCTTCTCCTCTGCTTTTATATCATTTCTTTCATTCACTTTAGCCACTTGACGTTCAAGAGCAAATCTCAGAGTCTCTTCTGACATCCTTTTTGGTCTTTTTTGTCTTCCTTGTCTCTTTAATGACCTTTTGCTTTCTTCAGGTATGATGTCCTTGATGTCATCCCACAGTTTCTCAGGTCTTTGGTACTTAGTGTTCAATGCACCAAATCTGTTGTTGGGATGGTCCCCAAATTCATGTTGAAGATACTTTGGCTTTTTTTGACTTCTTTTCATTGTCTTCATTCTCATTTTGAAGAACTATTGGTGACCTTGTTGTGACTTATGATATGAAGGTTCTTTATTCAGTCTTTCCGTATAGGTAGTCAGTTTGATTTGTGTGGTCTGGCCAGTGAGGTCCACATATATTGTCATCACTTATGCTGTTGAGAAATGATACATATGATGAATAAGTCATTGGTCTTGTGATCTCTGTCATCACGTCTGTATTTCCTACCACATAAACTATTTTCAGTTACATATACTATTCTTACTTACAGGGCATATTCACACAAATGTTATTTCTAAAGCAGCTCCCAAGGGAGTTAATATGATACACAGCTATTTCTGTTAAAATAAACACAAAGCAATGAAGCACATGACCTGGGTCTGTAAATATTTTATACTTTTGTATTGATTATTTCTTTTGTCATCTAATCAGTGGTACTTTCTTGAGGGTTTCTTGACTCGTTCCTTGAGGCAATGTCTAGATCAAATGGCATTAGATCATTTGCACACCTTTCCTGCTGACTTCTGTTGCTTGGTAAACGTAAGCCATGAGAAAACTGAGGTCTCTACTCTCTACTTCTGAAGTCTAAGAGCTCTTGAAATTGCTGTAGAAAATAAATGTCTTAATAATGAGAAGAAAGAACAACCATTATTTCAGTTATTGGTGAATCCCAACAACCTGAGCCCTAGTTACTACAGTATGGTGTTTCCTCAGTTAATTAGATCTCAGGGAAAGGTAGTTTTTATTTTTCACCTTTCCATGTAGTATTAGTATACTCAAAGACATATCCAAAAATGACTTGATTTTAGTCAGCAAAATCCCAATGAGTTGAGCCCTCACAGCATGAATATCCCCAAACAGTGTTCCTGTGGTTCCCATGGTTGACTGGTTTCTTAGGACTGATGCAAATTTGGCATGTCCAGAATCCAGACTCAAGGGTTATCTGACTTCCGTCACATGTGTTCCACACACAAACTCTTAAAAGATCTTAAAGTAATCGGCTATATATAATATAGTCATCAATGTCTGATAGAGAATCATGAGACCGTTTTTCCCATAACTAAAAAAAAACTAGATAGCTGTTGAACAACAACAATAAAAATTTTAATGTCGTGTGTACAATCCTTGTTATGATAATGTTTTGTAAATACATGAAAAGATCTATAATACTGGGCCAAGCGTACTTCCATAGAGACGTTCTTAATCATATTAGCCTAAAATCGGATCCAGTCTCTTCTCTAAAACAGCACAGGCTACATTTTTCTCATCACAAATGGTTTAAAGTTTTTGATGACTGCAATTAAATAGTATTGTTGTCTTCTGTGGATATTTCACAGAATTGTCAGGATCCAGTTGGCCTTGGCCAGTTCAGAGAGATAATAGCAATGGTTTGCACACACACACACACACACACAGGCAGATCGCTAATAGGTGGCACTGTGAAACCTCTGAGAGCTGGAATTAGACGACACTGCCTTTCTTTCATAAGGAGCTCTGGTAGCGTAGTGGTTACGAATCAGGCTGCTGACCCCAGGGTCGGCAGTTCGAAACTACCAGCTGTTCCATGGGAGAAAGATGAGGCTTTCTGCTCCCGTAAAGATTTACAGCCTCGGACACCCTGTACAGGGTCGTTATGGGTCGGAACCACTCCATGGTACGCAACAACGAGCCTTTCTTTCCTGAGTCTCACAAATTTTCCACCTTTGAACAGGGTACGTACTTTCTACGTTTCTATTGTCCCCTATTAGTGAAAAGTATTTCCTTCTCTGATAGCTCCTGGCTTTCATAATTTTTACTGTTTACACACACATACACTTGTTAAAATTTTTTTTTTAAAGCACAAACCAAACCTAATGTATGAGAATTATTTTCCAAATGTTAGATGTTTTCTACATAAAAGCTAGCAGAAGTCAAAAGGCTAGAAGCCTATTATTCCTGAGTACCTTTATTTAAATTCAATTTTCGCCCAACAACTCCATTCTTGTCAAAAATATGTTTAATAGTTGAGGTATTTGGAAATTACCTTTGCCACCTGCTCTGCTTTGCCAACTTTGTGATGATAGTTGCCTTGGAAGTGTTATTTATAGAATAACTTCCAAAGAGACAATTTAGAGGTGTGAAAAATAAGTAACTTTGCCTACCCAACTTCTAATTATTTTCCTTTAGAAAATAGTGCCACGAAACAAAACCATGACAGGACAAGGTTGTAGTGTTGGCGGTTTTCTCCTTCAAAATAAATGTGCAAAGATAAGAACTCACACCTAAGTCCTGGTGTGATACTGTAGAATAAGCACTGGACTGCTAACAGCAAGGCCAGAAGTTCAAACTCACCAGCTGCTCTTTAGAATCCTTGTACATAGTCTGTGTGAATCAGAATCAACTAAACAGCACTTAACAACAACAACAAATGTCCTGGTGTAGTTCTGTAGGATAAGCACCGGGCTGATAGCCACAAGGTTGGTGGTTCAAATCCACCAGTTCCTCCTAGGAAACCCTCTACATACAGAGTCACTGGGGTTGGAACCAACTTGACCACACTTAACAACAGCAACATTGATATTGAAAGGAAAAATGGAAGATGAACAGATATTAAAATTGACAACTTGATGAGTAATACATTTTATACATAACTCACTGTCTTAATATGAAATGTTTTGACATTTCAATAAAATATATACCTTTTTGGTTGAAAATTCAATATAGGCATTCTCCAATTAAAAAAAAAACCCTATAAATAAAAAATGATTAATAGAAAATCCCAGACTCTTACTCAAAGATTGCTTAAGTTTGGTGACAGTAAGTAAGCCTTAGTGAAGTCAGTGCTTGCTTTGTTATAGATTAGAATTAGCAAATGTGTGGAAGAATAAATATGAAATTTCATAGAATCATGGCTCGAACATATATATTGGACTGTTACCAACTGAACCTAGTGGGACACAACTGTTTGATGTTCATGTGATATTTCAAAGACTATAAGTAGTATGTAAATAGTCAAAACAGTCTTGGTGTGACTCTGTAGGATAAGCACTGGACTGCCAACTACAAGGTCAGCAGTTGGTACCAACCAGTCACTCTTTGGAAACCCTATATAGGGTCACTATGAGTCGTAACTGATTCAACAGCACTAAACCACAACAGATAACCAAGGAGTCCTGGTGTAGTGTTATAAGATAAGCATTGGACTGTTCAAACTCACCAGCTGAGTAGCTATGTGTCATAAACAACTCAACAGCATTTAGCAACAAAATCAACAAAGACAGCCCAAAGGTGTTATTTAAAGTTATCATGTATTGCTGTAATTTAAATTGTCCAATTGAAATTAAGGAATTAGAATAAATTATTCATACTTATAAAATACATGGCTCACTCAAGGAAGTATAATTTAAATGTTTAAAATATTGGTGTTTCACTGGTGTTTGTAAGAGAGAGGAAGAGAGAGACTTCAAATACAGTTGCTTAAGATAGTAAGAGTGTTGTTAAACTAAGACCCTTGGGAACCAATAATAAATTATTCTTCAACTGTTGAACCTGTTCTGCTAAGAACTTACTACATTGTAGAATGTTGTAAAGAATTAGGCAGTATAGAATTTATCATCAAATCTTATCACTTATTCTTAGCATCTGCCACATTGCACACACCTTTGTTACACGTGCCCATTGAGATAGGGAGTCCTGGTGTGGTGCTAGTGGATTAGCACTGGACCAAAAGGTCAATTTGAACCGCTAGGTCTTTAGTTCAAGCTCCCCAGTTGCTCCTAGAAAACCCTGTATAGAGTTGTTATGTATCAGAACTGACTCATTGGCACTTACTAAGAAAAACAACAATAGAGGAAGGCAGCCTGTAGACAGATTGGCAGATGCTTTTTTTAATGTTTATATGAGGGGGCTGTCAAAAGTTCATGAAAAAATTCCACTTTCAACTCCATTTTTCCATGAGCTTTTTAAAGCTTTTGTATATTCAAATAATGTTAAATTATTTTTATGCTGTACATAAAGATAAAACTGTTAGTTATCTCATTCTGTACACAAGTCAAAAACATAATGCCCTAGGTATACAGGGAAGATACTACTTTGTTTGAAAGAATGAAAGTGCAAGAAATTATTAGGTATCAATTAGTGTATACTTTTATATCTCCATAGTAAAGTTGCTCTCAGATTCATGTCAAGGTCTGTATAAATCAATTTCAAATACTTTTTCAATCAATATAACTATCTGTACATTCACAACTATATTGTGGGAACACTGTGGCTCCATACGGTAAGCACTGGACTGTGAACCACAACGTTCACGGTTTGAGCCTGCCAGCTGTTGCACAGGAAAAAGACGAGGCTTTCTGCTCCCCTGAAGCTGTAAAGCCTTGGAAACCCACCGTATGCAGGGTCACCGTCTGTCGATGACACTTAACAACAATAACATGTATATTATTATAAGATTAGGTATATAAGAAGGGGCTTCAAAGAGCTCATGGAAAAACTCCATTATCTTTCAGTTTCTTTTTTCCACTGTCTTTTTAAAGTCCTCTCTGTGTCCTTTAATATATTTATAAAGCATGTTGTTGTTGTTGTTGTTAAGTGCCGTCGAGTCATAAATTCAAGGCAATTCCATTTCATCATTACACATGACCATTGTCTGATTTAAATTGTTATTAATATGAAACTAATTCAGTGCAGCAATGACTTCTGAGTCAGGTTCCCTATCAGGCAACATGAAATTCTGATGTCAATTTCACACACATCCAAAGGCATGATGGGAGCTGGCAATAGTAAATGCAATGGATAGATGCACACATCAGCAAAACAGCTCCCCAATCTCTTCAGCATTGTTGATAGTCACTAGCCCAGCCGTTCTCTTCTCCAGGGCTGTTTCTCAGGCCATTAGATACAGCACGAGATCATCTGACATTGCAGCCCTAGATTGAGATGGAGTTTTGCTTATTAAATATAGATTGCTCTCATACTTACTTTGTACAATAGTTCAATTAAAGTAAATGGATGCAAGAGAGGTAGTAGGGACGAGAGGTGACAGGTCTTGGTGATTTCAAGTCACCTGGGAGGTAAGTTGTTGAAGAGGATGAAAGGGAAAGAAAGGAGACTGTTTTTGTTGTTATGTTTGTGCAGGTGACTGCTCATTATTCTTGATAAGGGCTCCGTTGCTTGGACCTAACCCATGTATCAATGAAAGCTAGTAGAATCCTCTCCCATTTTGAGGAGCCGTGCTCTTCCATTTTGCAATACTTTTAAATATGAGATTATCACATTGCTTTCTGGTCTTTAATATGTATATATATATATATATACACACACACACACACACATATATAATATATTTTACAAATAAACAAATGGCAAAGACTCAAGAGGGGCGTGCTACCTGTTTGTTCTCTGTTAGCAGAAATGCAGTGATTCATGATGCGTTTTACTGGGATTTGAAATTTTACAGGAGTCATCAAGACTGCCCTTCCCAACATGGACAGAGAGGCTAAAGACCAGTATTTGCTTGTTATTCAGGCAAAGGATATGGTTGGTCAAAATGGCGGACTGTCAGGCACCACGTCAGTCACCGTAACCCTCACTGATGTCAACGACAACCCACCTCGTTTTCCACGAAGTAAGATATTTCTTAAAATGATGAAATTGTTACTTTTCTTGGAAGTTTATACAGATACATTTTAAATGAAGTTTCATCTGGGTACTTCTCAAAGTAGCTTTCTTGCCACACACCCCAAAAAGTGTATTCTCTCTGCGGCATAATTTACATTCCAGTAGGAGTCCTGGTGTGGCACTATAGGATCGGCAATCAACCATAAGGCTGGTTTGAACTACAAGGTGGGCAGTTCAAACACACGATCTTCTTCTTGAAAACCATATACAAGGTTGCTATAAGTCAGAACCCATTCGATAGCACTTAACAACAATAACAACAAAGGAGTCCTGGTGTGGTGCTGTAGGTTCAAGCCACAAGATCGGTGGTTCAAATTCACCAGCCTCTCATAGGAAACCCTACACAAGGTCACTATGAGTTGGAACTGACTCAGTGGCACTTAACAATGACAGCAAGCGTGAAATTATAGGGATATTGAAAACACATAGGAGGAATCATTTATTTGTTTTCTTGTTGTTAATTGCCATTGAAGAGGTTCTGAGTCATAGCAACCAATATAGTGTTTCCAAGGAGGCCTGGTGTGGCACTGTAGGTTAATGTGCGGGACTGCAAGGTCGGTTTGAACCTCAAGTTCAAGTTCACCAATTGCTCCTTGAAACCCTATACAGTGTCGCTATGGGTTGGAACTAACAGGACGACACTTAACAACAACAAAAGCAACATAGGATTTCCAAGGAGCGGCTGGCAAGTTTGAACCAACAACCTTGTGATTCAAACTGATGTTGTGGTCCAGTGCTTCTCCTATGTTAAATATGATTTCCTTTCATTCAGATCTTGAATACTAGGCAACACATCATTTTATGTGTTAGCTTTATTATTCTAAAAATTACTCTTATATTAGTCTGCATATTACAAAGCAAATAATTAGTAATATTAAAATAAACATCGTGATTTTAGACACCTAGAATATTTTTAAAGGTAAAAATATAATATAAATTTTGTTATTTTTACTCTACGTATTGTTTTAACCCATTCATTCACACTGAGCATACTTTTAGCAGTCTGTCACTTCTTTCTTGTACAAATACCCAGTGTTTCAAAAGAAATGAATCTAAAGGACCAACAGAATCATATGCCCTCAATTTAACTTCTTTAACCGAAGTAGCTTTTGCTTTAACCAAGAAAAAAGGGAGACATATTCTCTACATAAAGGTGTCCTGTATGTAAAAAGTATTTCTCTTACTCCCTTGACCTTGTCACCTTTTATGGGTTGGTGAGTGGTCATTGTATGTTTGATGAAGGCTTCGGAAGTAAGGGGATTGTTCAGACTGCACAGTCCTTGAAGCACTTTTTCAGCAGACATGGGGAGCTAAGCTTTCCTACAAACAGATCTGAGCCGTGAATAATCTCAGATTAGGATTCTTTCTAAGCAAAGAGAGCAAGTAGGTACGTTCCAATTTTCTTTTCCAATATTGCTGCTTTGGATGTTTCATTTCATGCATTTTTAAAATTTTTCTATTATTCTACAGTAAAGGTTTAAATGCACTATATTAAAAAAAAAAAAATGATCTCGAACATAACTCTATTTATCTAACTAGTCCATGAATTGAGACTGCAAACAAGGAGCCCTGGTAATGCTCTGGATTAAGTGTTGTGCTGTTATCCGTAAAGTTGGTGGTTTCAATCCACCAACTGCTCCACCTGATAAAGAGGAAGTGGTCTGCTCCCATAAAGATTTTTAGTCTTGGAAACCCTATACAGGGTTACTATGAGTTGGAAGCATCTCGACGGCAGTAGATTCAGTTTGGGTTTTCTAGCAATAAAGGTCTTCTTGGTAGCTTATCTTGTACTTTATTTGGGTCCCAGTTGTGCTTTGATGGGAGAGAGCCTCGTATGCTGTAGTGGGAAGGAGCTTGTATTTTCCAACGTATTTGATATATACCGCCTTCCTTTGAACAGGAAGCAAAACCCAAGGGTATTCATCAGGATTTTCTCTTTTGCTGGTGCCTTCTGTGCCATTTAGTTCCTATTCATTTCTAGAAATGTTTGCATTTTACTAAGGACATTTCTAAGGACACAAATCTGCTGCACACAACCTTTTTAAAGTGTTGAAGAGCAAACATGTCAGTTTGAGGACTAAGGTGTGCCTGATGCAAGCCATCGTATTTTCAAAAACCTCATAGGCGTGTGAAAGCTCTACAGTGAATAAGTGTAGAAGAATTGATGCATTTCATTTATGGTGCTGGAGGAGAATATTGAAAGTACCATGGACTACCCAAAGAACAGATAGATTTGTGTTGAAAGAAGTACAGCCAGAGTATTCCTTGGAAGCCAGGATGGCTAGACATCATCTTTCACACTTCAAATTTATAGTCAGGAGGGACCAATCCCTAGAGAAGGATATCATGTTTGGTAAAATGGAGGATTGGAGAAAAATAGGAAGACCTACAATGAGATGGATTGACACAGTGGCAGCATCAATGGGCTCGAACACAGCAAGGATTGTGAGGCTGGCCCGGGATCAGGCAGTGTTTTGTTCGGTTGTACACAGGGTTGCTGTGAGTCGGTATTGACTCAGTGACACCTAACTACAACAACAACAAGGACACTTATAGATTTGTGCAAGGAGTCTCTCAGATAGGATAAACGTATGTTTTAATTTTGTTTTCTTTTGTATTAAATCACTGACTTCACAAAAGTTGGAGAATTGCACCAGCAAAATTTGCTTTCCTTATAACAAAAGGGAAAGGTGCCATCATTTAACAAACTGATGGAAATGGATGGTGCGGGAAGTAGGGAGAAAGAAATGATTCAAGAAAATGATGAAGGCAGGAACATCATGCTCTAAGCTTTCTTACTATAATCACTCTGTTCCTGAGTGATGATGGTACCCCTTTGCTTGTGTTTTGCAAACTTTTCTCTTTTTGAGTTGGAGTATGAGGGAGAGGAATTTTTACAAAATGAAGCTTTTCTTGTTGTTGTCTTGTGTTTTTTTTTTTTTTAACAAATGCATTCTTCGTTTTTTACTTCTCTTTCCTCTTCTTCAAGCCATACTGCTTATGGTAATATTAGAATATAATATTGGTAAATTATGTGATCCAATGGTAATAATAAGAAGAAGCTACCATTGTACTACATACTGCCTATAGAAAAGAATCCTAGCCCTGGGAAAATTTATGAGGTGAAAGGAGGGTCATATTGTCCTTCATACACTTTTCTTGTGTCAATGCATGGAACTTTCCTAGTAGATGATATTATTATTCAACATTAAACTGTCTCAACTGTTTCGTCTTGTATTTGTCCATTTGGAGTTTTATCAAAATAACTTTAAAAATGTATTTGTATTATGGAAAGTAGCATTTGTCTAATCACTTGAATACAGGAATGAAATGTCTTCATTCCATTCTGTTTCGGCTTTCACATCACAGTTACTCTCTGATCCTCCCCATGGATTTCTTGAGGCTCTCTGAAACGTGCCTTGTTTGTCTCATACTGCTTTAGCATCTTTTTCGTGAAGAAAAAATTAAGCAAAGAAAATGTAGAATAACTAGAGTTAAGTTGTTACGGGTGGATCAGGTTTTGTTCATTTTTTTGTTTTTAATTTCACAGGGTCTTACCAATATAACGTCCCGGAATCTTTGCCCGCGGCATCCGTCGTTGCCAGGATAAAAGCTGCCGATGCAGACATCGGAGCTAATGCGGAAATGGATTACAAAATTGTGGATGGTGATGGATTAGGGATTTTCAAGATTTCTGTTGACAAAGACACACAAGAAGGAATCATTACTATACAGAAGGTAAATTTTTCTTTTTTTTTAAATTTTCAACGAGGGCATCAATTCAGAGATTATTCTACTGAAAAATTGTGTTTCTTTGATGGAAGAATGAAGCAGACAAGCCGAAATGACAGAAAGAGCCACTGATATTTTCAGTTTCGGAAGACAGCTGTGCATTTATTGTTAAATGTCTGGATCTTACAGCGCTTAGAATGGTCTTTGTAGTAATTAATACTCCCTCTATTCCTCTCTCTCTGTAGAGCCACACCCCTTATCAGTAGCTACTTACTATAACTGTCAGGTGCCCCAGTGTATGTGCTGTTTGAAATTGTCTAGTTGGGGAGATGAACATGATGCTTTGCTAACTGTTCCACTAATGAAAGCTGAACATCAACCAAGTACCTTTGAAGCAAACCAGACAGGTGCAGTGTATTCATGAACGCAATATCAATAAACTTGGGTTTAGAACCTAGAATGTTGAAGAGTGTTTCCACCAGTAAGTCTTCCCTTTAAAATTGATAGTAAGGTAAGTTCTTAACTAACACAGGCCGTTGTGATGCTTGTCAATATCCCTTAAATAGAAGTGCACAGGAGAGACAGAGACAATAGAAGTAGGTGCCACAAAGTATGTGAACGAATGACGTTTTCCCACAAACCTTTTGAAACACTCTTGCATAATCCAAACTGAAGACTGCTTGATATGATGTATTTAACATTTAAATCAGTACCACACGCTATAGGCAAGAGGAAAGGTGAGCTTTGCAATCTTTGTGCTGTACAGCCATTCCCTTTGACAAAGATTGCATTTAAAAATAAATCAAAAGGAATTATTCAGGAATGTAGTGTTATTGTCTCCGATACTGGAACCACTGTATGTATAATATATATTTGTTAAGTGCTGTCGAGTCGGTTCCCACTCATAGTGACCCTGTATAGGGTTTCTGAGGAAGAGTTGGTGAGTGTGAATGCTGACCTTGCAGTTCAAACCCACCTTACAGTCCAGTGCATTAACCTACATAAAATATAGGTACATAACTGTATAATACTTGAAGTCCTGGTGTGATGCTATTATATAATGCAGTGGACTAGAAGGACAGTTTGAACCTCAGGGTCAGCAGTTCAAACCCATTAGCTGCTCCTCAGAATCCCTATACAGGGTTGCTATGAGTCGGAACTGACTCGATGACACTTAACAACAACAACAACAACATATAATAGATGCCCTTATGTGATTTCCATGCTAGTCATTCTGACAATCAGGTGTACAATTGTAATTAACATCCCTCAATAATTAACACATATCAATAAAGAAAGTTGTATTTTAGTTGATACTAGAAAACATATGTTTGATTTCAGGCCAATGGGCAAACATTTTTGCAATTATTTCTAGTACACAGCTGCTGTTTCAGCTCAGTTGGTAACAATCTGTGTAAAAAAGTTTCAATAACTAGGGTAGGCCAACTGTTGTTAAAAATGTTTTCTTTCCTTAAATAAAAAGAATCTACTAAAGTACACTGCTGCTCAAAGATGTCAAAGATTGATCTGAAATCAGTCTATTTATGGTCAAGCATTTTTAATACATATTGAAATTGTCCTATTGAATTAAAAATATTCCATATAATGTCATGAAAGTATCATATAATTGTAATGAAAGTATCATATATAATTGAGGACATATACATTTGTGCATAAATGATATCATGATAAATGGAGAAAAGATCAAACTTGTCAATGACTTCATTTTGCTTGAATCCACAATCAAACTCATGGAAGCAATTAGAAATCAGATGGCATATTGCAGCAGGGAACTCTTTTCCTTGTTACGGTGAGGCGTGTCTGTGTATGTGTAGTATGTTTAATTTGGAGATGACGATTAATATAGTAAAAACATGACAGCCTCTCAGTTCTACAAATACATGATTTTTCAAAGTTAACATTAGCCACAGGGATTTGGATATATGTCCCAAGTTTTGTAGAAGTTTTGAAGAGAATTCAGGCGTCCTCTGCTAGCCAACTACTCAGCTTTAGCCAGGCTCTCAAGAGTGTAAACTTGACCTGGGGAAGAAGTTCCTTGAATAGTTGATGAATAACACCATTTCCTTGGTAGACAAATGTGTTTTCCTCAAGTCAGTTCCAACTCATGGTGATATCCATTTCTCTGAGTAGAACTGTGTCCCATAGTATTTTCAGTGGCTCATTTTTCTGCAGTACCAGACCTTTCTTTTGCGCTACTTCTGGGTAGATTCAAACCTCCTAACTTTCACGTAGCCATTTGCAGCCAGTACATTAACCGTTTGCACAAAGCAGAGACATTTATGGGGTTCGATAGTGCCCCTTGCCCTCATAATTCATGTCCACCTAAAACCTCAGAATGTGACCTTATTTAGAAATAAAGTTCTTGCAGATGTAATTAGGATAACATGAAGTAATTCTCTAATTCAGTGACGCAATCTCCAAACTCAACTGCCATCAAGTCAAGTCTGACTCAGAGTGCCCCTATGTATGGTTTCCATGGCTGCAACTCTTGATTGGAGCAGAAAGCCTGTTTTTTTTTTTTTCCTGGGGAGCAGCTGGTAGGTTTAAAGTGCTGACCTCACAGTTAACAGTTCAGTGCTCATCCTACTGGACCACCAGAGCGCCTCGTTCAATGACTGTGTCCTTAAGAGAAAATGTGTACACATATAGACAAGGAAGACAATGGGACAAAGAATGGAATTCTTCAGCCCCAAGCCAAGGAGCACCAAAGACTGCCAGCAACCTAATGAAGCTAGGAGAGAAACATAGCTACTAGACGGAGCCAACACCATCCAAAACTTGATTTCAGACATCTCATTTGCAAAACTGTGAAATAATATGTTTCTGTTATTTAAGCCACCTAGTTTGTGGTACTTTGGTATAACAGTGCTAAGAAAATAATAAAGAAAGAAGAGGCTTTCTCAAAATACTTAACCAAGCCACTTTAACAAAACTGTCAACATATGAGGTAACATAGTAAGGGCCACAACTAGGCCACTTTTATTGCATCCTGGCATAGTTGTCTAGTGTTACTGTAACAGAAATAACTATGGGTGGATGCCTTCAACAAACAGGTGAGAGCCATTCTCGCACAGTTTGTTGTTGTTAGGTGCCATCGAGTCAGTACCAACCCATAGCAGCCCTATGCACAACAGAATGAAACACTGCCCGGTTTAGGAGGCTTGAATTTCATATTCAGCACGCTGACTCTAGGGAAAGGCTTTCTCTCTGGCAGCTCTGGAGAAAGGTCCTTACAGGTTAGTATTCCTTGGAGGATGTTCCATGTGTCTTGTCATCAAGTTTCCCCTGGAACTCAGAGCTTCGCATTACTAGGACCCAGGTCCAAAGAACAGACTCCACTTCCAGCTCTTCTCTCTGGGCTGGTGTAGGCCCCTCTTTCTCTGTTCACTTCTTTTTCCTTTTATATTTCAAAAGAGATGGATTCCAGATACAATCTAATCCTGTTGATTGCATCTGGCCTCATTAACACCATAGATATGAGGAATCACAACAGGAGGGCAATTATATCACATCAGAGCTGATCACATCCGATCACATCCTGAGGTTGGTTGCATCGTATGAGATCTCAGCAAGGAGGCGATAACTACATCCTAACACACCACTGACTCAAAACCTTAACTATCACAGAGTATTGTGGGAAGAAGTTGAGGATTTCTTCCCCATCTAACAACTAAAACCTCAGAGACTCCATTCAGAGTTGCTCTGAGTTGGAACTGACTGGACATCACTTAACAACATCACAAAGTATAATGTGCAATATGACTGGGTGTCAGTTTGTCCTACTGTGCTGCAGTGGTCCTGGAAACCATGCCACTGGTATTTCAAATGTCAGCAGTCATCCGGGTTAGCTAGGTTTCTCCGGAGCTTCCAGACTAAGAAAGACGAGGGAGAAAGCGAATCTCCTTTTAAAATTGGTCAGATGGAAACCCTGTGGTCCACAGCAGTACTTTCTGACATTGTTTTGGAAGGTGCACCTCCTAGGATGGAAGGACACAGTGGCTCTGACAAGGGACGTGGCTGACTCATGATGGAAAATGGTACAGGACCAGGGTCACATGAGTCAGAAATAATTTGATATGACAACACCAGGACTGGGTGGTGTTTCATTCTGTTGTGCATAGGGTCGCTATGAGTCGGTACCGACTCGATGGCACCTAACAACAACAACAAATAAAAATAATGTGGACATCCAATGAAACAAATGAAGGGAGTATTAATGTCTAATTTCCAAGGTCAAAATTCATAACAGGAACATTTAAGTCAAGTTCTCTACAAATCAAAATATATTACAAGGAGATGTTTTTATTAGGCATTTTAGATCTATTAACCATAAGGTTATCAAATACAAAACTAAAATGCAGGCTAATTTCTCGTGAACCCTCATTCTTGAAACAAATAGCTCTAATTCATTTCACACGTTTCGTTTCTTTTCATAGCACAGTGAGATAATTGACATTGATATTTAATACGCATGTTATCACTTTCCTGCTCGTGATCAAATAAGATTTTTTTTTTTAAATGTAAATCCTTAAAGTTATTTTTAGTTATTTATGCCTTTATGAAAAGAGCTCTGGTAGTGTAGTGGTTATGAGTTGGGCTGCTAGCCTGAAAGTCAGCAGTTCCATGGAAGAAAGATGAAGCTTTCTGCTCCTGTAAAGATTTACAGCCTCGGAAACCCTGTACAGGGTCACCATGAGTCAGACACAGCCACCACCTTTTCTGATCCATAGTATCTCTTGGCTATATTTTGTTCCCCTTTTCTGTATCATCCTAAGCATGGTTATCATTGCTTCATCCCTAAATTGTTTTAATAGTTCCTTAGCTCATGCTCTTCGTCTAGCTTCTCAGTCCTTAAATCTAGCCTTCTCATAGAATGCTCCTATAAAATCAGAAAGATTTTATTTTCTATACTATTTTGAAAGAATCTATGTTAAAACTAAAGTGATGGAGGGTTCAAGAGACAGCAGAATGGATAACAAAATCCTTCACTATACTGTCTACAAGAGACACATCAAAAAGATGGTGACAGCCTAAATGCCCATCACCGGAAGAATGATTAAACATACTTCAGTAATACACACAGTGAAATACTACAAACCATTGAGAAATAGTGATTAATCTGTGGAACACCTCACAACATGGTTAAACCTGGAGGACATTATGCTGAGTGAAATTAGTCAATCACAAAAGGACAAATATTGTATGAGACAAATGCTGTAAAAAGTTAAAAAAATTTTTTTTCTTGATAAAAGAAACAATCCATGATAGTTATGGAAGAGGGAGGGAAAATTATTCACAGGCTAGAGGTAGCGCATGTCAACACGGTTAGCAATATACAGCAGGGCAGGCAGTATACAACAAGAGAGGTTAGCAGAGGAAAGATGAAGGTAACAGGAGGCACAAGGAGGAATGTGATAGTTAATGTGTTGTTGTTGTTAAGTGCCGTCGAGTTGATTCTGACCCATAGCGACCCTGTATAGGGTTTCCAAGGAGCAGCCGGTGAGTTTGAACCATCGACTTTGCAGTTCAAACGACTTTGTAGTCTGACGCATTACCCCACAAGGTAGATACTGTTAGCTTTTGGTACATGGAGGGGATCACAATCATGGAATGAAGTAAAGTCTATGATATGTTGAATGTAAGCTGATGATCTGTTCTGTAAGCCTTCACTCAATTCACAAGAAAAAGTTGAAAACCTAAGGGTTGAAGAAGAGGGATACACTAACTTAGCAAGAAGTAGAAAAATTAATATTTTACACTAATATCTTTATAGACTAAGAAATTCTAAAAGAATTCATTCTAAGTTGTTAGAATAATAAGCTCTTGCAATAATAAGAGCTACAAAATTAAGTTTAAAACCCATGGCTTCACGACAGCTCATGAGAACAGCCATATGAACTAGTTGCCAACCACAAGGGCTTTAGCCCACTTGGAACTGGGTCAGTATTACCCATCCCCCAACTTCTCATGGCCTTTCCTGAAACCCTCCTTCCCAAGGCAGCCGCCTCTGCTGATCTCGCAAAGACAATTTGCACCCCAACTCCAAATGGTTTTAGGCCTTGAATCCACACTTGGTTTTTGATTCCAGAAGAGCTTTCCTTACGTTTTTACATAACTGTAATGGCCTGGTGTGGCACTGTGGCTTAATGGGCTGGACTGCAAAGTCAGTTTGACCCAAAAGGTCGGCAGTTCAGGTTCACCTACCATTCCTCAGAAACCCTATGCAAGATCGCTATGGGTTGGAACTGACTTGATGGCACTTCAGAAGAACAACAATGTTTCTTTAGGAGCCCTGGTAATACATTGGATTAAGCATCGGTCAGCTAATCGAAAGGCAGACAGTTTGAAACCACCAGCTGCTCCAAGGGAGAAAGATGAGGCTCTCTGCTTCTGTAAAGGTTTGCGGTCTTGGAAACCCTGTGGAACGCTTCACTTCTGCCCTACAGGGATGCTTTGAGTTGGAATGAACTCGATGGCAGTGGGTTCATGTTTCTTTAAGAAACCTGGGTAGTGGTTGGAACTGCGCTCTGGCAGGAAGAGGTGGAAATCGGTTCCAGTAAAGATTTACAGCCTTGTAAGCCTTGTGGAGCAGTTCTACACATCTTACAGGGTCTCTAGAAATCAGAATTAATTTGAATTCAATGAGATTGGTGGTGCAATTGTTAAGCACTCATGTGGTAACCAAAAGTTTGGAGATTCCAATCTACCAATGTCTGTAGCAGAAAGACCTAGCAGTGTCCTCCTGTAGAATGTTCTATGGCCAATTCTGTAGCCACGGGGGTTACTATGAGTTGAAAATAGACGCCAACAACAGCCCCTTTGGAGTGGGTCTCCCAGTGTCTAGCTGCTCTGCCCATTACATTGTTTGATTCCCTTAATCAGGAACAACTGCTTGTAAGGACAGATGGCAAGACTGTAGTGTCCCTTGCCACAAGCCAATATTTCAGTGAACTTGAAACCCAAGTTCCATACTGGTCATAAAACTTCCAGAAACCGTTCCTCAGCTGCAGGAAATACATTTATCCCATAAATTAAATCCTATCAATTCCTGAGAGTAATGGGATTGTCTGTGAAAACGAATGAACATTTGATTCCGTTTTCTATGGGCACTTGTACTAACACCAAGACATTTCTTGCACTGCCCTTGGAATAGATCCATATTTTTTAACTCAGAAAAACAATAGAACGCCATAGGAAATCCATGCAAATGGGCACCTGGTTAATCTATCTTCTAGTCTCTCCTAAATATAGGAAAATATTTATAACCAGGCACTGTTCTAATGCTGACTGTTTTGTTTGAAAGCTAAATTTATTTACTCTGATGATGTGGTCTCTAAATATTGCTTCACACTTGGATAATAGTGCTCCAGTATCCAGCTAGAGAGTTATTTTTATTGATATCAGGTTATTTTCTACCTGTGGCCTATGCTTTATAATCAGTGGTACTAATTTTCTCCTACTCTGTATAATACAACCTGAGTTTGTTCCACAAACAATCTAACATTGTAGCCAGAATAGGATTTATTTCCATTTGAGCCGTTTATGATCATGCTTTGAATCATTTACTTGTACTGTTCTTGCCATGGGCAGAGTCTAGGGACAGGGAGAGAACAACAGAAAAGTATCTTTTTGAAAGATATATTAGAAAAAGAAAAATAAGAACAAAATTGGTGACGATACCCTCAGAATATACCATTATTATTGTGAAGAAAGTGTATCTTTATATTGCCAAATGTGCAGAATTATGCAAGGTTGAAGCTATAGGTATAGATATGACAGAGTTCTTGGTATAATTTAATCTATCTTTCTTTACATCAGCAATGCAGATGATTATATAGTAAGAATATAAAAGAATGATAATAAAGCTGCAGTGTATTATAAAGTTAAAGCAGTGTAGTTGGTATTTCTGGGGCTGTTTACGAACGATATGGTGGTCACCTTTATAACCTGTTACTGGGGGCTTCAGAATTCACAGTGTACACATACCACATACACATTAGGCCATGTGAGAGAAAAAAAACAAAAAAACAAAAAACGGGCATTTTTGATTCCACATAGAATTCTTCTCTTTCACATTTTGCTATCATAATTTACAATTCAGGATCTTGAGTGTTTTATTTTTCCTTTGAGATATAGTAATCTTTTCTCTAATGTACTTCAGTTTTTAGTATAAACCCTCAGTTGAGATTAAGTTTGGAATTTCACTCCTATAAAATGCATTATCTTAGAGTTACAGTGCAGTAAAAAATGAACATTTTCAAACTGCATTTCCAAAGAAGGATAACTCCCATGTCATATCAGGAAGGAGATTGCTCGGTTTTGTGGCTCCTGTTATCACGTTGGTAGTGGTGTTGGTGAGCTGTGCAGTTAGTTCCGACTTGTAGCGACCCTGCATAGGGTTTCCGAGGCTGTAAACTTTTACAGGAACAAAAAGGCTCATCTTTCTCCCATGGAACAGCTGGTAGTTACAAACTGCCGACCTTTAGGTTAGCAGCCCGACTCATAACCACTACGCTACCAGAGCTCAGGATAAAACTCTTAACCTTCTTCAGGCCCATTTTGCTGCTGTTTCATCATAATCCCCACCTATCTGAACACTAAAAGTATAGCCCAATGCAGTCAAAAAACTCTATAGAGCAGAAATATATAATATATGGAGTCCTGGTGTGGCGCTGCAGGCTAATGAGCTGTACTACAAGGTCGGTTTGAACCACATGGTCGGTGGTTCAAGCTCACCAACCCCACAATGAAAACCCAATACAGGGTTGCTATGAGTTGGAACTGACTTGACTGCACTTAACAACAACAATAGATAACATAAAGTAATACATAGTCCTGGTGTGGCACTGTAGGTAAAGCACTGTTCTACTCACTGCAAGGTTGGCAGTTCAAACTCACCAGCCGCTCCTCGGAAACTATATGACATGGTTGCTATGAGTCGGAACTGACTCAACAGCACTGAAGAAAAACAGCAACAATATATAGATGAGCCCTGGACTGATAACTGCAAGGTCGATGGTTCAAACTCACTAGCTGCTCTTGGAAACCCTATAGAGGATCACTGTGAATCTGAACTGACTTGAATACACACAGCAAACATGTAGATAGTGATACTATTGCAGTCTTCCTTCACGGTGAGTGAGGAGGAGTTGGCTTGCGCAGAGTCCTCGTAACCTTCAACTCGGCTGTGTAGATTTGTATGCCCTGGCGTTTACGATCTTCTTATTGAAATATGTTCTTTTCCTACTACTAGCAAAAATGAGGGGCTAATTCCCAAAGCCAACTGTGTGTTTCAGTATTTCATAAAATGCTGCTGATGTGTGGTAGAGGAAAATCAAACCATTGACATTTCCAATTTATTTTTTTCTCCCACTCATTAAATTTTCCTTTCAAGATTGTATTCAATTAGTCCTGCCTCTGAGGATACATATTTCTTCAAATGCAGCAAAGCTATTGCTTTCACTTAACTGTAGGAAAGAAAGAATACATTTTAGGTTCTTTTATATTTAAGGCCTTGATTTGGTAAGACTGATTCAGTATATCCAATTTGGAAATCTGAAGTCTTTCAGATTGTATTTTCTATTTAAATTCACATCATTGCTATTATGTCCGAGTATATGTAAATATTTATTATCATAGTTTTAATGGTTATGTATCTGTGTGCTTGTGTATAAGCTGTTGCTTTTTTATTAAGATAAAATGATACCAGTGTTTGTATTGTTGTTGTTAAGTGCCGTCGAGTGGGTTCTGACTCATGGTGACCCTGTGTAGGTTTTCCAAACTCGTGGCTCATCGCAGCCCAATGCTGATCCTACGGCATCACACCCAGAGTCAGAGATAAATTTAGGATCTAACAAAGAAAATAATCACCACTCTGAAGAAAGTGGTTTGTAATGTGAATGTCAATGCATGACAAACTTGATAAAAAAACACAGAGATTTATTTGCTTGAGAGAATTTTCTGCACAATGTCAGTGGTTCAAACCCACCAGCTGCTCTGTTGGAGAAAAATAACTGTCTGTGCTCCCATGAGGATTTACAGTCCCCGAAAACTCTATTTGGGGGTGCTGTGAATGGGAATCAACTTTATAGCAGTGGGTTGTGTTTGGACAGACAGTAATTAGAGCAATGTTTTCAGGGTATGTGTATGTCAAAGGTATGTTCAAATGAGTACATCAAGTTTGCTTAGTTTAATACAAGCCCCAAATAATGTACACGTTTCCTTACTTCTCCTTTTCCAGAATGTGTTGATTCTTAGATGAGTTTCAGTAGGCGAGACTCCAAGAAAGAAATATTAAAGATTGGAGTGGCTGTGGTTATTATATAAGAATGCCTGATGTAGAAGAAAAATAAAGGCAAAACTCAATGTTCTAACTTGAGTAAATAGATAATGTGCTTCTCCTTGAGAGAGAATGTGTGGAGATGATTTGGAATGCCTGTCATTTCAGTCATGTTGACTTATCGGAGATCACTTCAGAGTCTATTATTTGTGATTTCTGTTTCATCAAAGCCACAAGACATAAATTGTTTGGGAATTTGTTTTGAAACCTGTGCTGTCCACGTGGGTATGTCTACAAGGTTGTGAATAAGGGTTTGTAGCTCAAGGGAGAGGTGTAGCTTATGAAATTAGGAGAGAAAGTCTGACACACATATGGCAATTAAAATTAAAGGGACAATTGAGGACAGCCTGCTATATATATATATTCTAACTGTTCATTGTGAATTGGGTGGAAGTTTACAAATAAAATCATCAGCTCTACAGTAAGGAAAGCATACACCTAGTTTCATCTCAATGGTTACAATCCCCTCCCTGCCACAGCATTTATCCCACTTCCTCCCCGTGACCCTACATTTACATCTTACATTTCCCAAATGAAAAAGGCAAAGGTATTTGATGTACACTTACAAAACAAAAAATATATATTCACGTAAATGTCCAATGGACACATTCTGCCAGCCAGCCCCTGTCTGCAGGCACACAGCCACCGTCTTTGCTTGTCTCCGCTTTTCTACATAGGGATCTCACACACCATTCACCTTTCCTGATGGTCCTGGGGTCATTTGTGCCTGAAATGAACGATTACTTACTCCCTCCTTTTAGTTACACATCTGCAATTATAGTTGTAGCAATCCCAATTAATCCTGCTAACATTTACGCACAATTGAGTAATACGATCCTATCACTGCTGTTCCCCATCCCCTTTCACCAGATCCATCTGGGAAAGAGGGCAATTGTTCAATGAGGATTCTACCTTACCCGCCTCATTCTATAAATAAGCGTATTAATAAAAGCTTGTATACCTGTCTCCCGTTTTTGAGAACCAGTGTCTGAATTTCTCATTTCTATCAACCGAGTACACTGAGAAAACAAGGCCGTTCTTTAAATGAAGAATCCTTCCATTCCGGAAGGAATTTTGAGTCATTGCATTCATAGGCAAAAATCTAGTTTGTCAAATTGTAGCAATTTGCACCCAGAACTGCTGGGAGAAGAGAAGATTCTTATTTATACTAAATTGTGCATGGGTTCCCTTTGAGTTTCAGTCTTAGAAGGGGGATTTCCCTGATAGACTGACTTTTCTTTCCTTGATGCCTCCAAAGCAGACAGCATGGTTGATATTCAAATAGCTGAACAGTCTGCTTTTTCCCTGCAGGACTTTCTTTCAATAAGAAAATTCTGTTCTCCTCGCAGTTTTGGTTGGTCTGTGTGTCCTTTCAAGTGGGAACGTCCCAACTCAAGGTTCTGGGTGGGGCTCAAGATTCCACCTAAGGCCCCTAACTCTACAAAGGCTTAACAAGAAACCATTTTCCCTGGCTGAAAGTGGAGAGCAGCCCAGGATTTTCAAAATGCATTTTAACCATTGCATTGTGAGAGGGTCTGTTGATCTAGCAACTCCAGTGGTTCAGATCTGGACATTTTCCCTCCATTACTTTATTGATTATTTCATCATCTTCTATTTTTTTCTGTTATTTATTGTGGAATGCCTGTCATTTCAGTCACATAGACTCATCAGTGATTCCTTCAGATTCCATGATTTGTGAATCCTATCTCATCAGAGCCACAAAAGATAAATGGAATGATACTTTTATTGGACTTCTGGAGTGTCGCTGTGAGACCAGCATTGGGCTGTGAACCACAAGGTCGGGGGTTCAAACCCACTAGCTGCTCCTTGGAAAACCTATACAGGGTCGCTATGAGTTGCGATCAACTTGACAGCACTTAACAACAATAACAAAACACTTTTGTTATATTTTTGTGTTATATTTCTGGTACCATTGTCTTTGTGTGCGTGTATTTATCTTTGTGTGTGTCTATTCTTAAAAAGTCATGAAAAAAAATTTTTTTTCTTTGAAAAAAATGTATTGTGAATTGAATGAAGATCTACAAAGCAGATCATCAGTTTTACATTAAAAAAAATCATACACTTTGTCTAATTTCAATGATTGTAATTCTGTCCATGTATCAACAGTTATCCCTCATCTTTCTTGTGGTTCTTTTTTCCATCCAATCTGCCTCTCCAGCCCTTATGAATTTTGTCCTTAGGTAAGAACTGTCCTTTTGATCTGAGTGATTAATCATTCCATGCTGAGTATACTTCGCTAGGATTTTTATCCCTACTATATCCCTATATAAAAAGGAGCTCTGATAGCATAGTAGTTACGAAGCAGGCTGTGAACCACAAGGTCAGCAGTTCGAAACTACCAGTGGTTCTGAGGGAGAAAGATGAGGCTTTCTGCTCCCGTAAAGATTTACAGCCTCGGAAATCCTGTTCAGGGTCGCTATGGGTCGGAACTGACTCGACGGCACTTAACAACAACAACAACATATCCCTATATAAGGAGCTCTGGTAGCATAGTAGTTACCAATCGGGCTGCAAACCGCAAGGTCAGCAGTTCGAAACTACCAGCTGTTCCATGGGAGAAAGTTGAGGCTTTCTGCTCCGGTAAAGATTTGCAGCCTCGGAAACCCTGTACAGGTTCGCTGTGAGTCGGCACCGATCCCACTGCACACAGCCAGCCAGCCAGCCATAAACCTATCTACTGCTTAACTGGAAATTGAATCACAAGGATGAGTTCAGCTCCAGACCTGAACAGCTATGGCCAGGGACCGTAGTCTCAGACTCCTCCAGTCTTTGTCTGACAGTAAACCTGGTCTTTAAAAAAAAAAAAAAAAAGTTACGAGTTTTGTTTCTAATTGTCTCCCCCTCTTCATAGAACCTTCTCATGTGATCCTTACCAGAACAGTTGGTATTTCTAGGAAGATACCATCCATTTCTTCCTGTCGCAGCATCATGAATGCTGATGTTCATGTGTTCCATTAGTCCAGTGGGCTAATTGATTTCAAGCATCTTCAATAGTTATCACTCTTCTTGTATCTACACAGGGAGAGACCAATCATTGCACCTTAAATGGCTGCTATGTATGCTTTTAAGTCCCAGTCACTAATCACAAAAGTAGGATGGAGGACATTATCTTGGTGGACTATGTCATGTCAGTTGGCCATGCTGTCCCATGAGACTATGGTCCTGAGCTCCCAGAACCAGCAACTCCTTCCTTCGAGGTGTTTAGTAATGTCCCAAAGCTTTCCTAATGCTGTCCCCTGTATGTGCCACCACATTGGTGGATATGTTTGCAGCAAAGGTAAATACCCATGTCAAACATTTAATGTATTTGTGGGACTCCTCCTCCTCTCCCCCCACACCCATTTTGCTTGTCTATCCGTTCATCTCTCTACCTGTAGTTCACTGTTACTACATGATTGTGTATATAGTAGTATTTAACTCTATTCTCTTGAACTCTTTTAATCCTTCCTGTGTCTTCTCCCACCCTCATCATTAGAAGAAATGAATAAGTTATTTAACATGCTTATTTCCTCTTTTTTGTGTGTGTGGGGGTTGGGAAATTGTAGTGTCTCCATATGATAAGCACTGGACTGCAAATCTTAAGGTCTGCAGTTCGAGCTCACCAGCCACTCCCTGGGAGAAAGATGGGGTTTTCTGCTCCTGCAAAGATTTAAAGTTAAAAACAAACATACAAACAAAAAACATCAGCTGCCCTGTACAGGATCTCTATGAGTCAGAACCTACTTGAAGGCATTTATAAACAACAACATGTCCTCTTTTGCACATTCACACCAAAGAAAGCAAACAATATGAGAGCAGAGAGAGTGGAATGAGAATTTTGTTCAAATCAATTTATTTGCAATTGTCAGGCACAATGAGGATAGTCAATGTTGTTAGTAGGTGCTGTCTAGTCTATTGCAATGCACAGAGACGCTATGCATGATAGAACAAAGCACTGCTTGGTCTTGTTCCATCCTCACAATTGTTATCCATGAGCACATTGCCGCTGCCACTGTGCCTGTCCATCTTGCTGGGAGTCTTCCTCTTGTCGCTGACCCTCCACTTTACCAAGATTAGTATGATTAATGTTCATCTCCAGGGAGTGGTTCTTCCTGGTGACATGTACAAAGTATGAGAGATGAAGTCTCACCATACTGTACTGGCATCTATGAGCATTTTGGCTATACTTCTTCCAGTTAGATTTTTTTTTGTGTTCTTCTGGAAGTCCATGGTACTTTCAGTTTTCTTCTCCAACATCAAATGTGTCAATTCTCTTAAGGTTTTCCTTATTCATTGTCCAACATATTTATGAGATTGCAAATATCATGGCTTGGGGCAAGGACAACTTAGTCCTCAAACTGACTTATTTGCTCTTGAACCCTTTAAAGTGGTCTTGTGCAACAGATTTGCCTAATGCAATGTGTCATTTGATTTATTGACTACTGTTCCAATGAGTTTTATAGTGAATCCCAGAAAATGAAGTCTTTCACAACTTTTTTATCCATTTATTATGATGTTATTATTGGTCCTGTTGTGAGGATTGAGATGCAATCCATACTGAAGACAATAATATTTTACCTTCATCAGTAAGCATTTTAAGCCCCTTTCCCTTCCAGAAAGCAAGGTTGTTCCATATGCATATCAAAGATTGTTTATGAAACTTCCTTCAATCCTGATGCCACTTTTTTCATCATATAATCCAGTTTCTCAGAGTATTCTCTCAATATACAGATTGAATAAATATGGCAAAAGGCTACAACCCTGGAACATGTCTTTCCTGATTTTAAACCATTCGGGTTTCTCTTGTTCTGTTCAAATGACTGCCTCCTGGTCTACGTATAGGTTCCTCATGAGTGTAGTTAAGTGTTCATTATTTGCAATGTTGTCCATAACCTGTCATGATCCACACAGTTGAAAGTTTTTGCATAATCAA
>NW_006408539.1:19821081-19823190 GCF_000296735.1 Chrysochloris asiatica
GCATATGGATATTGTCCTATCAGGGACTGCATTGTGCTTCAAGATAGATCTTGAAATGTTCTTTTTGATGATGAAGGCAATGCCATTCCTCTTCAATATAACTTTCCCAGCATAGTAAGAGATAAGACTGGTAGATTCAGAATGGCCAACACCAGTTCATTTCAGCTCACTACTGCCTAGAATACTGATTTTGATGCAGTCCATTTCATTTTTGACAACTTCCAATTTTCCAAGACTCATACTCTGTATATTCTATATTCCAAAGATGAATGGACGTTTGCAGCTGTTTCTCATTTTGAGTTGTGCCCCATCAGCAAATGAGGGTCCCAACAGCTTTACTCTATTCATGTCATCATGATCGACTCTACTTTGAGGAGGCAGCTCTTCCCAAGTTGTATTTGAATGCCTTCCAACCTGAGGGACTCATCTCCCAGCACTGACAATATGTCACTGCTGAACCTTCAGAAGCAGTTGGCTTAGTCTGTCTTAGTCTGAGAGCTCTGATGAAACCTATCTGCCATGACTAACTCTGCTGGTATTTGAAACACTGGGGGCAGAGTTTCCTTCCAGTTTGTCGACTTGACATTTGAGTGGTGGAAGGTACTCAACAGCTTACTTTGTAATGCGATATGATTTTCTATAATCTTTTGTGTGTGTGTGCAGGACTTACCTTTACTGATTGTATAGAGGATGGATATCTTGTTATTATTTATAAAATTGATTCTCAAGAGCACTTGTTCTCGTTGGATTCTAATGTTTTCTTGTTTTAAAGTGCAAACTTCTGAAGAATTTCGTTGCTGTACTGTTCTAAAGAAAATGGACCTTTTCTTTATGCAGTATACTAGTAGGGAAGGCAGCAAATTTGATAAGTGTACTCTAAGTAAGAAATCAAATATTAGAAGGGATTCAGAAGATTACATTGTTTAAATCTAGACTGATTAAATACAGTATTTTTTATTCAGAGATTTTTGAAAGAGTAGGAAAAAATTAAGATTACCTTCATTAAAAATCAATACCATTTTTAACATCATCTTTTAACAACAAAACTACTCATAAACAACAGAGATAGAATTGGAAACATTTTTAATCGATTCCTGCACTCCACTTTTTTTACCTATTATTGTTGAAGAATTGTTCACAAGTGACCACAGCAACTGCTACAGAAGGTGTGCTAATGAACAAATGGGCTGCTTTAAGCAGGGATGACACCATCTTAATATTGCTCCTGCTTTATAGGGCTTAGGTTTCAGTTCTCGTCTCCAAAGTTTGCTTTACCATTTTGCGTGGAATTCTTGCCTCCAAAAAAGCACGTTGTTGTTACGTACCATCAAGTTGGTTCTGAGTCATAGCCACCCTGTATAAGGTTTTTGAGGAACAGCATGGGTGTTTGAACCAACCACAGTATGGTTAGCAGTCCTGTGTTTATCCCACAGTGCCACATATGTCTTGACTCTTGGACTCCAGGACTCTAATTAACAACTGTGGTAGACTGAGGAGTACCCCGGGGCAGGGGGATGCAGACACTGGAGTGATAATACCCAAGTAGCCAGTTTTGAGATCTTGAGCAGGAAACTCAAACTCTTTTGCTTCCATTTTCACGTGTCAAAGATAGAATACACTAGGGGGATTCAAAAAGTCCTTGGACAACCTAATTTTCTCTTTGTTCCATTTTTTTCTATGAACTTTTTGAAGCCTCCTCGTATCGTCTCACTGGTGGTAAATCTGAGCTTTGAAACAACAACCCTTACGTGATAAGTACCAGTTGAGTGTGCATTGCTGCTAGCTTCAACAATAAACCTACTTAGCACTTTAGGGTGCTACTTCTTGAGAAGTTCAACTCAAAACTGAATTGAGCTATTCATTGAGTTGGGGATCATAGAATTGTGGGGGCGGGGGGGTGAACAGTTACAAAATATAGTGCTATGTTATCATAACCACATGAGTTGACTTTTTTTTTTTTTTTTTAGTTTTAATAGCCAATGTTCCTTATCTTATTTAGGTTAAAAAATTCGTGAAACAAGTTCAAAAGCACCTATGTTTGTCCTCTGTGGAAAACTGTCATTTATTATCAAACTGGCACATCTTTTGTTATAGCTATTGACGATTTCA
>NW_006408539.1:19823290-19828966 GCF_000296735.1 Chrysochloris asiatica
AAAGTCAGGATCGGTGTTATCACTGGATAATTTATATCTTTATATAGTATCTAGTATTCTGACATAAATTTAATGGTTTAGGCTTAAGACATTGCTGCAGTTATTCATGGTACCTGTGTACCAAACCCACTGCCATCAAGGGGACTCTGATTCAGAGACCCTTGATGACAAAATTGAAGTGCCCCATGTTGTTTCTAAGACTGTAAATCTTTACAGAAGCAGACTGCTACATCCATTTCCCACGGATTGACTTATGAGTTCAAACTACTGACCTTTCAGTTAACAGCCATGTACCTTAGGCCCTATTCCATCAGGGCTCCTTAGTATCTCTGTAGGGTTACTGACAGAGCACCATGAACAATCTATAGAATCGATTCCTGGGTTTGCAAATAATCAATGGTTCTAAAATACAATTTCCAAACAAGAGATTAAAAAATAACAGCCATAGTATGTAAAATACACATGTACCTAACTCATTGTTAATAAGGGAACCAGTAAAATGTTAAAATCTGTTCCAAAGAAAAGTGAAAAGGGTTCATGTTTATAGGGCTACCTGAATGTTTCCGTGAATGTATAAATAAATGTGGAGTTGAGCTTTTACGGAGAGAAATCAGTTGACCACTTTGACAGAATTTATTTGCGAGTGTCTGAAGAATTCTTTTTCAGGACTTTCCGTTATTGACCATTTTCAGAGTTGTGAAAGAGATCAAGGACTATCAATGTCTGATCAGAGAATCCCAAAAGGTACCCCCCAAATGAAACACAATCTTCTGTTGGAGGCATCCAGTAATATGTTTTGCATATTCTAAATTCACTTGAAACTATGTTTTGCTGTTGTTTCAGTGAAATCCTTGGGTTTTCATGCCTTTATTTCTGTCATCAGTGCATCTCTATCCTAAGTCAGACAACTGCTGCCTGCTGGAATATGAAAGATTCATCAGTTTAGGGTGGCTCCTGTCATACAGATCTTAGAGACCAGGGAAGTGAGACAGAGATGAGAGCATCAGTCCCCTTAAAGGACATCCCCAGAACTGACAAAACCTCTTGTGCTTTTCTCACCATGGCCCATAAAATCCATTGCCATTGAGTCATTTCCGGCCCATAACATCCTCAGAAGACAGAGGAGAACTCCGCAGAGGAAACCTTACTTACGGCAGCAGAGTGCCCATCTTTCTCCCATGGAGCAGCTGGTGGGTCCAGACTGCTGACCTTTTGGTTAGCGCCCAAGTGCTTAAGCACGGCACCACCAGAGCTCACCATTAAAGCCCTAGACCTCTGTAAGTGTGCTGACCTAGTGCTTGAACATGCAAAGCGATAGGACTTGTTATTTCTGGTGCATATCTTTTCCTTTTTCTCTTCTCTATGACAAAGATAACATTTTGCACAAATGTGGGTACTGTTTCATAATTCACAAAAGTTTCCAAACCAAGTTCTCAGTTAAAGCTCTGACAGCCAATATTGTTGTTGTTGTTAAGTACCGTGGAGTCAGTACTTTTTATTAGAATGGTATCATTTAAGACATTTATGTAGGAAAAAATGAAGATTTGCATTGATTTGATTATACAATAGAGAAGATATTGGGAGATATAGGATGTGCTTTGGCCTAAAAGTCAAAGCTGGAACACCCCAGAGAAATAAATAATTTTAAAGATGTTATAAACCTTTTGTATCAAAGCAGCATTGTTGTTATTAAGTGCTGTCGAGTCGGTTCTGACTCAAAGCAACCCTGTTTAGGGTTTCCAAGGAATGGCTGGTGAGCTTGAACTGCCGATGTTGAAGTTCAAACAACTTTGCAGTCCACAGTGCCACACCAAGACTCCAAATCAACATTAAGTATCAGATATTAGGTATGTAAACATACATACAAACACACATAACAGCCTGAAGCATACTACACCCTGGTGGGAGAGAACAGAATGAAGGTTCTCCAGAAGGAATTACCTTGGATCAATTCCTGAAACATCAAGAACAGCATCAGTCAATGGGGTAAGATCTCAAGGGAGGTCATGGGGCTTAATGAGATCTTACTTGGCTATAGACTAGAAGCAAAGCTCCAAGGAAATGAAGTGCAGAATAGTGATTTTATTAAATGAATTCAAGAATGCATTTTAATTTAGATTTTAGCATTGGGGGAAAAAAGAGCTAAATATGTATGGGGGAAATATTGAGATATTTGTGATAGCTAGTCTACTTAATTTGTCAGATGAATATAATAAACCAACTATACCTAAGACGTATGTCTAGGTACCAGGAGGGAAGCATAGGTGAGAAGGGCATAGTCTTTATTTCCTGTGTACGCACAGTGTAGCTGGAAATAATAGTACTAATAATATAGCTAATGTTCATACACACTGATTACTGGGTCTTTCACTGTTCTGAGAGTTTTTCATTTATAAATGATACACAAGTCAAGGAGGTTGGTGAAGTTAGCAGGTACATTAAGGTGATAGCGTGATGTGAAACAATCTGAAGAACTAATTTGCTGTGAGTTTGAAGAATGCCTACGTGGTCTAGCAGAATGAATATGAGTACTACACGAATGTAGCCCTGAGTCTGAGTACACAGAGTGTTTCTCTCCCATAGTCTACGTATGATTGGAGACATTCACTAGAAAGCTCTGCTTTTTAGTTTTCACATCAATAAGTGCTAGGAAATAATAGCAATCTCATATTTATTTGTGTATTTTTTTAGTGCAAGTCACAGTTGTGTGTAAAATGCTTGTCCATAGTTATCTCTCCGTATAAAGAAGTTTCATTGTTACTTAGGTAACAGGTTTATGGAAATATCGATAAAAGAGGGGATCATTGCTACTCTGAAATATTTCATCAAGGAAAATGGCAGAGAAAACTCTAGGACTAAGAAGGAGCAGAAAGCAATAGGACCGAATGAGATCAGGCAGGCTACTTACAGGAAAGAGTTCACTTTAGCTCTAGCCAATGGGATGACTGGGAGCAAGAGGAGTGACCATTAATTAAGTCTGGAAAGATATTACAGGCCCCAGTCAGGAAGACCTTGAGGAGGATGGCCAATCTTTTGAACTCTTTAGGAGTTTGAAAGCAGTAGTATACTAACCACCTGTTTGTGTGTGACCCATGAGCTAAGGATGGTTCTACACTTACATTTTAGTGCTCATTATATGGATTTCAAATGTCAGAGTTTATAAATAGTTACTGGTTCATGGCGTGTTGTTTTGTTCACCCCTTTGTAAAGGGCCAGATAGTACATTTTAGTCACGTGACCCCCATGGCGAAAATGTACTATCTGGCCCTTTACAAAGGAACCTTGCTGACCTCTGACTTATGAATACTTACTTTTAAAAAAAAATTTATTCAGTAATTCATGTGGTGACAGTCACAAAGCATTTGAAAGGCCTTCTTTTATATTTTGGGAAACAATATAGTGAGGAAAGAACATCTTACTTTCAATGTCTCCAATAGAGATATTGCTGTGACTTCAATAGCTGTGACTTCACAGATGAAGAAGCAGTTTCTAGAGTTCCTGGGTGATACACATGGCTTTGACTACTTGGGGAAAGTTGGTGGTTCAAACCCATCCAGAGTCATTTTGGAAGACAATCTGCTTCTGAAAATTCAAACAGCCTTGAAAACCCTTTGTTGTCTTTGTTACCTGCCATTGAGTCTGTTCCAACTCATAGTGACCCTATGCACAACAGAATGAAACACTGCCTGATCCTAGGCCAACCTTACAATCATTGCTACACTTGAGCCCATTGATGCTGTCACCTTGCCAGTCCATCTCGCTGGGGATCTTCCTCTTTTTCTCTGACTCTCCACCTTACCAAACATGATATCCTTTTCCAATGACTGGTCCTTGCTGACACTATGTCTGAAGTATGAGAGATGAAGTCTGGCCATCCTGGTTTCCAAGGAGCATTCTGATTGTCCTTCACCCAACACAGATCCATTTGTTCTTTGGGCAGCCCATGGCACTTTCAGTATTCTCCTTCAACATCATAACTCAAATGCATCAACTCTTCTGCCGTCTTCCTTATTCATTGTTTAGCTTTTGCACACATATGAGGTTATTGAAAAAACCATGGCTTGAGCCTTGTGCCTCAAACTGACATCTTTGCTCTTCAACACTATAAAAAGGTCCTGTGCAGCAGATTTGCCTAATGCAATACATTATTTGATTTCTTGACTGCTGCTTCCGTGAGTGTTGGTGGTTGATCTGAGCAAAATAAAGTCTTTGACAACTTCAATCTTGTCTCCATTGATAAGAATGTTGTTTATTGGTTCAATGGTGAGGATTTTTGTTTTCTTTACATTGAGATACAATCCATATCGAAGGCTGTGGTCTTTGATCTTCATCAGTAAGTATTTTAATTCCTCTTCATTTTCATCAAGCGAGGTTGTATCATCTGCATATCACAGCTTGTTAATGAGTCTTCCTCTAATCCTGATGCCTCGTTTTACTTCATGTAATCCATAATCTCTAATTATTTGTTCGCATACAGGTTCGCATACAGGTTGAATTGGTTATTGTGAAAGAATACAACCCTGCTACACACCTTTCCTAATTGTAAACCATTCAGTGTTCCCATGTTCTGTTTGAACAGCTGCCTCTTAGTCTATGTACAGGTTCCTCATGAGCACAGTTAAATGTTCTTGCAGTGTAGTCCATAGCGTGTCATGATCCGCACAGTCGAAAGACTTTCCATACTCAATAAAGCACAGATAATCATCGTTCTGATATTTTCTGCTTTTAGCCAAGATGCATCTGACATCAGCAATGATATCCCTTGTTTTACATCCTCCTCTGAATCCAGCTTGAACTTCTGGAAGTTCTGTGTCAATGCATGCTTGAAACCGTTTCTGTATTACCTTGAGAAAAACTATACTCGCTTCGGATACCAAGGGTATTGTCTGATGATTTCACATTCCGTTGGCACACCTTTCTTTAGAGTGGGCACAAATACTCTTTTAGTGAGCTGGTCAGGTAGTTGTTTTCCAAATTTCTTGGCAGGGATGAGTGAGTGCCTCCAGTGCCGCCTCACTTTGTTGAAAGATTTCAATTTGTATTCCATCAATTCCTGGTGCCTTGTTCTTTCCCAATGCCTTCAGTACACCTTGGACTTCTTCCTTGAGGACATTGGCTCTTAGTCAGATGCTACCTCTTGAAATGTTTGACCATAAACCATTTCCTTTTGGTACAGTGACTCTGTATAGTCCTTCTATCTTCTCTTGATGCTTTCTGCATCATTCAATAATTTGCCCAGAGAATCCGTCAATAACTGAAGTTGAGGCTTGAATTTTTTTCTTTATTTCCCTCAGTTTTACAAATGCTGAGCGAGTTCTTCCTTTTTGGCTTTCTAACCCTGAAAACCCTATCCATTGTTGTTGTTAGGTGCTATTGAGACAGTACCGACTCATAGCGACCTTAGGCACAGCAGAACGAAACACTGTCCGATCCTGGGCCAACCTCACTATCATTGCCATGCTTGAGACCATTGATGCTGTCACTTTACCAAAACATCTTGTTTGGGGTCTTCCTCTTTCACTCTGACCCCTCCACCTTATCAAACGTGATATCCTTCTCCAGCGACTGCTCCCTCCTGACAATATGCCCAAAGTATGAGAGACGAAGTTTGTCCATCCTGGTCTCCAAGGAGCACTCTGACTGCACTTCTTCCAACATAGATCTATTGATTTTTAT
>NW_006408539.1:19829656-19866463 GCF_000296735.1 Chrysochloris asiatica
CAGCAGCAATCCCCGAGTTGATCTGTGTCATCCCTAGTTAGGGTCTGTGTGACAGTTTTGACTCCCAGTTATTAGGAATTGTACATATTGCTTGCTGTTGTTGAATGGCACAGAACCAGGCAGTGCTCCTTCTGTTGTATACAGGGCTGCAATGCATTGGAACCTACTAGACAGCACCTAACAATGATTGTTGGCCACATTATAAATTGTGTTTCAGTAAGTTTCTAATAATGTATTGTTTCCAACAATATGTAATTTCAAACATCTGATTGAATCGGTTTTGATTTTACTTTTTAGTTGTTGATGTTTTAAGGTTGATTACTCTAAAGTGTGTGATCCACCTTACTGTTATCGTTTCCCTGGAAATTGACATAAAGGGTGACTAAGTTGCATAGTCTTGGGGTTCCACCAGTCATTATCCAACCTGTAAGCTTGGTCTTTTTCCACATTTTTCTTCCACTCTATCCAGAATCTTCTAATGTGACCCCTTCAGAGCGGTTGGTAGTGGTAGCTGGGCACCATCTACTTCTTCTGATCTCAGGGTTGTGGGGACTGATAGTCATGTGGTCTGCTAGTCCACTGGGCTGATTGTGCCTAAGCATCTTCAGTTCTCCTCACTGGTCTTTCCACTGGCCTGAGAAAGACCAATACTTGCATTGTAGCTGGTTGCTTATGAGCTTCTAAGACCCTCGTCACTGTCCATCAAGGTAGAATCCAGAATGTTGTCTTTGTAGACTATGATATGCCACTTGGTCTTGGTTGACACTGCTTCTATTTCTTTACCTTTTTGGTGTTTTTTTCTTTCCTTGACTGCTATTTAAATTTTTTTTTTAAATTGTAAAGCATAGTTTTACTAATTAATTCTAATATGTATGAAATGTATCACTTGAAAACAATAATGAGTAAGAATACCGGAATTACAATATTATTGCAAAAACTTTTTCTTGAGTTTGTTTTAGCAATCGTATCCATCACCCAGGAACCCTCTTTGAAAACTAGATGTCCAACTTATTCAGATTTTCTTTGAAAGTAATTTTGTTCAGCAATTCCTTTTGTCTGCAATCTTGACTCCAGGCATTTCTTACGAAATCTTTTATTGCTCTATTTTCATAATGGCTTTTAGGCATGCAATCCCCATACATAATACTGTACTTGTTCACAGCTTACCTCAGGTCGCCTTTCAAACACATTTTTTAAAAAGTTGCTATAAAATAATTGCATTCATTTCTGCAGTAAATTTCAAATGACTTTTTCATAGGTCAGTCAAATTTTTACTTGAATACAGAATATTTGGTGTCACTTCTCTTCATGTTGAAAACCCGAGTGAACATCAGAAAGGTTTCTGTGGTTCTGAAGTGAGCAGACATGAGGTGACAATTTTTTTTTTTTTTTTTAAACACATTGTATCCTATAGAGATGTAGGATAATCACCAGCTGCTCCTCTGAAACTGTATCCAGGGTCACTATCAGTCAGAACCAACTCAACGGCACTTAACAACAACAATATCACACTCAGCTGCTACCCAGAAGGTTACTGGTTTGAACCCACCAGCTGCTGAAATGTAAAGGAGAAGATACGGCAGTCAGCTTAGAGCACGCTTACAGCCTTGGCTGCCTAGAGTGGAGTTCTGCTCTCCCTGCAGGGTCACTGTGGTTTAGAATTGACTCAGTGATAGTCGGTTTTGCTTAGTTTTGAAGTCATACAGAGACACTTAGTATTTGGAAATGCGGTTTCTCTCACAATTTTATAAGTAATGTAAAAATATGAAAAGATCTTTCGTGGTTTATGTGTTTGTGTAGGGTTTCTAAGTAAACAAGAATACTTGGTTTTATTTATGTTGTTGGGTCATTTCCAACTGAAAGTGACTCTAGAAGACAGAGCAGTGTTTCCAAGGCTGTAGATCTTGACAGAAGTAGACTGCAGCACCTTTCTCCCTTGGAGCGCCCAGTGGACTCCAACTGACAACCTTTCTGTTAGTAGCCATGTGGTTTAACCACTCTGCCACTAGCAGTTTCCAAAATAAGTTGGAATTTACAAACAGATCCAAGAGAATTTTAGTGACTGACATCTGATTTCTTAAAATAAGAGGGTGTGTGTCAGGATCACCTGATGAGTCTTTGACAAGGGCATATCTGGACCTCTTCTTGTATCTGCTGAAGCTATGTCATCTCCTATGTGACCAGGTCTGGTGAAAACTAGATTATACCAAGCATAGTCTTAGACAGCAGACAAAACACGTCAACTTAAATATGTCACTGAATTTGGTCATTAGGTGTTCTCTGTGCCACATAGCCACATGTTTCTATGCATCCTCAGTTAGGGATGAAAACTTGGCTTCCCCAAAGCAATTTTCTAAAGTGCTTTTTTATTTTTCTTTCTTTCTTTTTTTATGGTCAAGAAATTCATTAGTTTCTCTTTGCAACTTCCCTACCTACTTTGCTGTCAGGATTCTCTGGGTCAAAAGTATAATTCAGTTAAGAGTCTCTTGTGTTCTAGATTTTTCTAACCTAGCAAGAACTTGTTGAACTTCCTCTATGTAGAGCATCACAGTAGGCAATGGAATACTGCTACTGAACAAACCACACTCTGGAGCTCAAAGGTAGAAGATGAGACACATTATACAAGTCAACATTTCAATAAACGTTCTTAGGTTACCAATGAGATCTAGTCTCTGATCTTGAAGTGGACTTTGTAGGTGAGCCAGAACAGGAACACTTGGTTCTTAACCTTCCTGTAATGGGAAGAACAGACTCAAAGTTTTTCCGATTATTTAAAAGCAGTGTGTGCTCAAGTAAAGGTGATTGTGATGAAGAATGTGCTTCAGTAGTTTCAGCATGAGGGCAAATTTGCATAACATTAAGGGACAAGTAGGAGTTGTCCATAAGTCCAAAGTTCATAACTCAGGGACTGCCTGGATTGTTAGCCTATTTTGAGTATTGATTTACTTACTTCTTTTTCTCTACTAACTGGAAATAAATGATGGAATATCTATGTAATTCTTAAGAATGAACGCATTTATATTATATTGTTGTTGTTAAGTGCCATCAAGTCATTTATGACCCACACAAACCCTGTGTAAGTGTTTCCAAGGAGCAGCAGATAAACTGAACCACTGACCTTGTAGTCCAAACTGACTTTGCAGTCCAGCCCATTAACCCATAGTGCCACACCTGGGATCCTTATGTCATATGCACAAATACATATACACACACATACCAAGGAGCTTCAAAAAGTTTTTTTTTTAAATTCCATTATCTTTTCATTTCAATTTTTCAACTAGTCTTTTTTTTTTTTTTGATGTTTTATTGTGAATTATGTGATAGTTTACATGGGAGAACATTAGTTTTACATTCATCCTATTATACATCGTTTCATTGCCATGATTACAATCCCCTCCATGCATCATCAACCAACCAAAGGGTATGCACTACAAGCCTGGTCGTCAGCATACAGCCCCTCTCCCTCTCTGTGTCTGAAGTCCCCAACTGCGCCATCTCTCCACATCATCGTCTCTGCCTCCATCTCAGGCATCACTGCTTCTCTGGGTAGGGTCCCGCTCTCCGCTCTTCTCCCTTGATGGTCCCAGGGACCTCCACTCCTAGGCTGAAAAGTTAATCACTCCCCTCCTTGGTAAACATCTACCTTTACATTTCCAACCCTCACAAGCAGTCCTGATAACAGTTATTCACTATTGTATCACAAGAGACCTATCCTCATTTCATTTCATCAACCCTGCCTAGACAGATTGTATACTACTCAGTGGAGATTCTACCTTCCTTCATGCCCTCTGTATCTAGGTTCCCTCTTGAAAGCTTGTAAGCCAGTCACTTCTTGCCTTTGTAGCCCTCCACCATTTTGGCTACCCAAAATGGGGGGCTACAAGTTTGTATGTCCAAGTTGCCCATTCCTGCCTACTCTGTGTATGGAGGAGGTGGGAATGATCCTGCTGTAAGGATTTGTTCCCTCTTTTGAGCTACTGCATTCATAGGTGTAGGTCAAGTTCATCAAACTGTATCAGATTACTCTTTTATTCCTCTTCTTTCTTCTTCTGGTTGAGCTCTGATCATCCAGTCATTGAAGCCAGGTCAAGTTGGTATTATCTGCAAGTGTGAGTGTTCTTGTGCATATGCCCTCTCTTCTTATCAGCCAGCCTCAACTAGTCTTTTGAAGTCCACTTGTACACTTACATATACATTTTATAGCTATCATATAAACCTTGTTTTATCTTTATGTAACTATATTGGTTGATTTATTCTGATCAGCATCAAATCCTCTGTAGAATGAGCTGGAACATTTGCATGCCTCTGTGAGTACACACACGTATGTTCATATACATAATGGATAGAGTTTAATTACAGTTCTCAACATTACACTTTAGCTCAGTTTTCCCTTAATGCATTTTTATTAAGTACTGCTAAATAAATGAAATTTGCTTTATATTTGGCAATATTTCTCTGAAGTTCTATATTCATTTGAATATTTTGAGAATTGATATTTTTCGATGGAAAAGAATATTTGAGGACAGTTTTCCAGTGGTGAGGCTGAAATGAAAGTGAGAAAAAGAATGAGGAGTCTTCATAGCCGTGAAAGAACATGAAGAGTCTTTATTGCCATAAACCGTATCTACATATTGTGCATATAATTATTTTCTTCTGAGATGGTACTGCCCTTGTACAATATGCGAATTGCCCTTAGAATTTTTTTAAAAAGCTATCAAAACGGGTTCACCAATTGAGGAAATTGGTGTTGGATTTGTCTTTTGTTGTTCATCTGTGACTTAGGAGACTGCACGTGTTAGACTAGAACTGCTCCATAGGGGTTTCTTGAGTGTCATCTTCATGGAAATAGTTAATCAGGCCTTTCTTCCTCGGTGCTTCTGGGTGGACTCAAACCACTGTCTGGGGTTTCCAGCTGAGTGTTAACCATGTGTGCCACTCAGGAACTTAGAAATCCTCTTGGAGAACTGACCACAGAAGAGATCCTGGAATACAGCTGTGAACCACTGAGTAGAAATACGGAAAAACATAGTGTGTATTGATGGCGGGACAATGGAGGTAGTGATAGATGCTGCCTCCAGAAGAAAAGAGGTGTTTACAGAAGGCAGAACCCCAGTCACTTCCTCCTTCCTTTGTGGCTGCCTTTAAACACCTGGAAGCTCAAGATCCTAATGAAGTCCCACAGAATCGTTGAAACTGACCTTTTCAGTGAGAATTTCAGTGGACAGCCACATTTTTCTTTCTTTCTTTTTTTAAATTCTTACCTCAGGGCAGTGCAGTTCAATTCCATGGTTGAAGAGTACTGCACTGATATTACTGTTGGAGAAGATTTTAAAATCTCAACCCACTGCAGTTCAAACAACATCTGAGAACTGCGTTTGTCTGAGCAGTGTCTGACAGCAGAGCGGATTAGTTAGTGCCAAGGCCTGGGCCCTTGTCTGTGATTAGCGTCATTGTTTATTATTTTTTTCTGAATGCTGATGGTGCGTTTTCGTAGCCAGTGATTTCTATGTTTATTGACATTCATAAATGAAAAAGCTCTGCTTTGCTGACTATTTAATTGGTAATTTAATTTTTCTAATCACTTTCCATACAGGAACTGGATTTCGAAACCAAAACTAGTTACACACTCAGGATAGAAGCAGCAAACAAAGACGCTGACCCTCGCTTCCTGAGCTTGGGGCCATTCAGCGACATGACTACGGTGAAGATAATTGTGGAGGATGTGGATGAGCCCCCTGTGTTTTCCTCCCCTCTGTATCCCATGGAGGTGTCGGAAGCCACCCAAGTTGGGAATATTATCGGCACCGTGGCAGCTCATGACCCAGATTCCTCCAACAGCCCAGTGAGGTAACTGAGCCCTGCTCGTCTTTTCTACGATTTGACGTCACTCTGCCTATCTTTATTCACAGCTCACCTTGCTACATTACTAGGCTTTTTGTACAGAGCAACTAAAACCAGTGTAAATCTTAATTGAGCCGTTAAGAGCAAAAAGTGAAATGGGATCAGAGAGACAACATTTTACTAATTCAATAGTGTCCCACCTGATGGCCTAAGACATATAATGAAGCAGTTTTTTTCTGAGAATCCTGTTAATTCACTGCGGGTTACGTATTGGACTAGGAACTTCAAAGTCAGTGGTTCAAACCCACCAGCTGCTTTGAATGGAAAAAGATGAGGCTGTGTGCTCCCATAAATCCTAAGGAGCAATTCTCCTGTGTCCTAGAAGATTTGAGTTGCTATGAGTCAGAATCCGCTCCATGGCAATGGCTTTGCTTTGTCTTTGATTAGCCACAAGCCATGGCTGATGTTTCCTTCTAGTAAACCAGACCTCCTGAACCTCTTTCAAAGCAAACAGCATTAAAAAATGAAGTGCTGAATATCCTAATTATAAGATAAATGTGTATATTAGAAAAAAATTATATAAACAATTTAAATTTAGAATTGAACCAATTATTTTTCATATGGGTCCACATTGTATCAAATGTCTTAGTTTGGGTTTATAAGTAATACATTTCACTTTTCCCTTTACAAGTTCAATTTGTTATGCCAAAGCCTGCCGTTCTTGTTGTTAAGTGCTGCTGGGTTGGTTCCGACTTGTAGCAATCCTGCATAGCGTTCTTGTGGTGATGACAGTGATGTTGATGTGCCAAGTGTGTCCTGAATCGTAACGACTCTGTAGAGGGTTTAATCTTTATGGGAGCAGAAAGCCCCACCTTTCTCCCACAGAGCAGCTAGATGATTCAAATTGGTGACCTTGCAGTTAGCAGCCCAATGAGTAACCACTACATGACCAGGTCTAGAGACTGTATATATTTTGTGGAGCAGAAAGCTTCATCTTTCTCCTGCAGAGCAGCTAGTGAGTTCAAACCGCTGACCTTGTGGTTCAGAGTCCAGTGCTTATCCTACAGAGCCACCAGGCTTCCTTGACAAAGACTATTAGGCTAAAAAAATCAGTAAACATCTTGGGGGACAGATCAGTTCATTGGCATATTATTCAAACAGATAGTTATCCCCATTCTAGCCTAGTGACTCACATCTAGGGTCTTCAAAACTTGTAAGCGGCCATCTAAGTGGCAGCCATTGGTTTGTACTCACTGGGAGCAAAAGACTAAGAAGGAAACCAGAGACTAGCCAAAAAAGCTAGTCCACAGGACTGAGAGCTCACATGGACCACAGGCTCATCTATTCTGAGACCAGGTGACCTAGATGTTGCTCAGCTTCAACCAACCACCGTTTGGGCCAGGGACACAGTGTTGTTGTTCATCTCCGTCAGGTTGATTTTGACTTTTAACGTCAAGATACTAGAACACTGCCTTAGCCTGTGCCATCCTCACAGTGGTTCTGGTTGAGCCCATTGCTGCTGCCACTGTGCCAGTCCATCTCATTGGGGTCTTCCTCCTTGTCATTGACCCTCCACTTTACCAAGCATGATGTCCTACTCCAGAGACTCGTCCCTCTTGATAGTATGCCCAAATTCTGAAAGACGAAGTCTAAACATCCTGGCTTCTAAGGCGCATTCTAGCTGTATTTCTTCCAACACGGATTTGCTTGTTCTCTGGCAATCCATGGTACTTTCAATATTCTTTTCCAACACTGTAATCCAAATGCATAGACTCTTCTACAGTCTTCCTTATTCATTGTCCAACTTCCATATGCATATGAGTCAGGCCCACCTCAGTCCTCAAACTGCTGTCTTCACTCTTGAACACTTTAAAGAGGTCTTGTGAAACAGATTCGCCTAATGCAATACATCATTTGATTTCATGGTTGCTGCTTGCACCAGTGTTGAGTGTGGATCTAAGCAAAATGTAGTCTTTGATAACTTCAATCTTTTCTCCATTTATCATGTTGTTATTTACTGGTTCAATGGTAAAGACTTTTGTTTTCCTTACTTTAAGGTGCGACCCATACTGAAGGCTTTGGTCTTTGATAAGTATTTTAAATCCTCTTCCAGAAAGCAAGATTGTATCTTCTGCATATTGCAGGATGTTATTGAGACTTCCTCCGATCCTGATGTCACATTCTTCTTTCTATAATGCAGCTTCTTGGATTATGTACTTAGCAAACAGATCGAATAAGTAGGCTTAATGAGTACAACTCTGGCACGTACCTTTCCTGATTTTAAACCATTTCATACTCCCTTGTTCTGTTTGAAGGATTACCTCTTGGCCTAGGTACAGGTTCCTCATGAGCACAGTCAAGTGTTCTGGAACACCCACTGCAATGATATGCAAAGCTTATCATGATGCAAACAGTTTAAAGCATTTGCATAGACATAATCGGTGATCACACATAAAATTGAAGAAAAATGTAGAACAAGGCTCAAATTCCTAAAAAAAAAAAGACCATTCCTTACTGTACTGGTATAGACTAGAAGATTCCCTGAAATTATCACCCTGTTGTTGTTAAGTGCCGTCCACTCAGTTCTGAGTCATAGCGACCTTGTATAGTGTTTCCGATGAGTGGCTGGTGAGTTTGAACCGACAGCCTTACAGTTCAAACTGACTTGAGGCCGAGTGCTTATCCTATAGCGCCACACCTGGTCTCTGAGATTATCGCCCTGAGATACCTTTACAAATGGAAACTGAATGCATGCCTGGAGGAAACCTTGCTGATAACTAATAAATTGGCCTTTGAAATAAGCAGTATCACCCACAAGTACTGCATGGCTTTCAATAACCATCCGTAAGAGACTTCTTGTTGTTAAGTGCTGTCAAGTTGGTTCTGAAGTTGTAGTGGAGGGTTTCCGAAGAGCAGCTGGTGAGTTGGAACTGCTGACCTTTGGGTTCAAACCAACCTTGCAGTCAAGTGTTTTTCCTATAGTCCCACACCAGGATATTTATGCTAAGTCAAAGATGAGCAGGTAAAGGAGGCAGAGGAGCTAGATTATTGGAAACAGAATAATCAGAATGGAAATGCTTACACAGTGTAGAAAATGGAACCAAGATCAATGAACAAATTGTTAAATGTGAACCTAATTAGCTGTGTGGACTTCTGGTCTGGTGGTGTGGATCATCACTGGACTACAGATCACAAGGTTGACAGTTCAAACCCACCAGCTGCTCATTGGAAACCCTATGTAGGGTTGCTGTGAGTCAGAACGGACTTGACGGCACTTAACAACAACAATAACAACAATTAGCTGTGTAAGCTTTCTTCGTAATTACAATGAAATAATTTTTAAAACAAGAAATGTTTTGTATTAAAATTGTTGTTAAGTACCAGCAAGTTGGTTCTTACTCCCAGCAACCCTGTATAAGGTTTCTGGAAGTGGCTGGTGGTTTTGAACCATTGACCTTGTGGTTGCAGTTCTGTGCTTATATTACAGTGTTCTGTTTATAAATTAACCACAGACTTTTAGATTAACTACCTTACTTGGGAACTTAGGACGTTAAGTGAGGGATCCCTAAGCTTGATCACTCAGCAAACATTTCCTTATCTTACACGTTTGACTTTGAAGCTCAGCACAATCATTATGGCTTAGATTCTCCTGGATCTGTCTTCCATATCTTACTTTCCCACTGCCCTGTCATGATATCCTTTACAAGACTAACCTCTTTATTTAGAAATGAGGTGATGATATGTTTACATCTAGGCATTCTCTAGAATACTGGTTTTCTTCCTAAGTACTACTGTTTGATGGGAGATCTTAGGGATTACTCACTTAACGTCCTAAGTTCTCAGGTAAGTTAGTGAAAAGGAAAATGTACCCTGATTACCTGCTTTATCCCAGGCTTTTTGGATGAAAGAAAGAAAAGGAAATGAAATAATTATTATAAATGGAGTCATGACTTCAATATTAAGCATTGTTAAAGACTGTAGTCATTTTATTGTCTTCCTGCCATTTTATTTTGATGCCACGAAAGTCAGAGAAAACTGGACCACTAACCATGAAGTCAGTGGTTCAAACCCACCAGTAGCTCCTCGTAAACCCTATACAGCATTGCTGTGAGTCTGATCTGACTCGGCAGCATGCAACAACAACAAAAGTCCATGAAAACAGAGATCCAGGGTCACTATGAGTTGGAAATGACTCGACAGCATGTAATAGCAACATGTTGTGTGCAATTATATTAGTAGTCTATATTGAAGACAGTTTATATTCGTATGTATCCCAATATATGTTGTTGTTAAGTGTCATGGCGTCAGTACTCCCTCAAAGCCACCCTGTATACGGTTTCTTAGGAGCGGCTAGTGAGTTTGAACAGCCAACCTTGTGGTACATACTGACCTTTCAGTCCAGTGCTTATCTTGCAGTGCCAGACTAGAACTCCATCCCAATATATAGAAAAATATTATGCAGCTACTTGATTGCTACACACGTGTTTGTCTTGGGCATTCCAGTAATGATCAAATGCAGACTTCTTGAGCTCATGCTGGTGGGGTCGGGGTTGGGGGGCAGTTACCAGTCTGCTGAGGAACAAGCTAAAGTAACTCTCCAGATTCACATGGAAACAAAAGAGTTTTATAATTATGGGTTTTGTACTTCCATACTCTTGAAAATACTGCATTTCTTGGAGGCATGAAAACACAATATTTGTTTCATTGTAATTGTTTAAAATTAAGATGGTAATATTTGAATTGTAAAAACAATATGGGAAATTGGATAATCAGTGTTAGAAATTATGTTATAATTCATTCTTTGTATCATAACACTGACATCTAGCATATGCCATATTAATTTGGGATAGTCACTTATATAGGGGGCAAGAGATTAGAACTCTGGAAGGAAATCTTTTCATTTGCCCCAAGCAAGGCAAAACAGAACTCCTCTTCTAAGGAGACACCTAACTTGCACAGCGTGTGTTTCTTTCTACCTACACTAAGTAACTCAGGATCCTGCTGAGATACCTCAAAACCACTCTTGGAACCCCTTGAGTGGCATTGCCAGTGGGTCTACTGCATGAAGCATACGGTTTCCGCCTTGTCCAGAGCAGGTCTGAATGACGCCCTTGCTCTGCCTGTAGTGCCCGTGTGCCTTTGAAATAGTGCGTGCTGGCATGCTGCTGCTTTTACCTAAGTGAATCCTGATTCTCCAAAAAACATCATGAAGTTTGCCAGTCTCTCTTACTGAGATTTTATAGGCTTATCGCCCCAGCTTCTAAGTTTTTTTATTTTTTGTGTTTGGTTGAGTGTATATTTTATTCACTTTGCTATGTTAGACAATCCTCGGTGTTCTAAGGGAGTGTCTTAATTTAAGAAAAAAAATTAATCTGTGCTCACTACCAGGCCTCATGGGAGGGTGGGGGTCCTAGCTTAAGCAATCACTGAGGCCAGGCGCACCCATTGAGAAGATAGACTAGCCTTCTTTCAGTTGGATTTGCATTCAGCTCCCTTGAGACATGTTGCTTCGAATGAAAGATGAGGCTTTCTGCTCCCACAAAGATTTACAGCCTCGGAGAAACTCGACAGCATACAACAACCACCTACTCTATGAATGTACCAGAGTAGGACTATGAATAACTTCTCAATACATCTTGCTGCATCTTTCAAAGAAGACTGGGCTCTTACATGATGACTGTTGGTACCTTGCCAATATGCCTGCGTAGAAATAATAGGTGGAAAGTTTAAACAAAGGTAAATCCCAGTTTATGACATTATTGTAAAATGTTATATATGTCTTATACTTTACAACTAGCCAAAAGGTTGATGGATCAAACCCAACCAATAGCTCCACAAGAAAAAGGTCTGGCTCTCTATTCCTCCTGCAAAGATTATAACCTGGAAAACCCAGTTTCTGCTTTGCCACACGGAGTCACTATGAGTTGGACATGACGCATCAGCACTGGAGTGACACTAGCAAAGCTCTGGATTGGTAGCCACATGGTTGGCGGTTCAAACCTCAGAAACCCTATACAGGGTTACTGCGAGTTGGAACTGTCTCAAGGACACTTAACAACAACAACAGTAGCAATACATGTCATCCTGAGAGCTTACCTAACTCATGATTCCATTAAAATTTTCTCCGTCTTGTATGGAAACTAGAGAGTACAGTCAAAGCTGAAGGTGGAAATTAGGAGAAACTTGAGATTTCTTAGCCCAAAAAAGACACAGGTTTTAAAACAAACTTGGAAAGATGAAGGCAAACTACCCTTTCAGCCCTTAGTTTTCAGAACTTGTTTATTTGAGCCATGAATAGCACCTAAAAGGCTTTATCTGTTGTACTTGGAGGGGCAGACTGTGTTCTGCTGTGTCTGGCCATCTCTTTGAATGATAGAAACCTGACTCCGTGAGTCAACAGTAGGATGTAAATTATAAGAGCAGCATTACATCCAGAGGACCATCCACTTCTCGTGTCAGCATCGATGGACAGACCCGTGGATCAACATGCAATTGTTAATAACCTGCTCTGTGCAGTGGAGAAAATATTGACAGGAAAACACAGATGAATTAAACATGTCCTCAGATTGCAAGGAACTTTGAGTTGGCTGGAAGAAGTAAGATCCCATAGAACAGTAAACAACGGGAAGAAGAAAGTGCCAGAACTATAGCACCACAAATTGCAAGATAAATTGTAATCACTCTGGGAGCGCTGAAAGGGCTTCACAGAGCTTTGAGGGATGGCAGGACTTGGACAAGCCAAGCAACCATCATGCAAAGCCTGGTTTTTGTTTCAGTTTTCTGTTCCCTGGGAGTCTAATTCTCTCTTATGAAATCAGCAAATTCATTTCTGTAGCAGAACAGCCAGCCCAAAGTCCCAACACTCAAAATAGTCAATGAATTGAAACATGGTCTCATTCATTACAAACAAGATCAGAGTTGAAGGCAGGCAAATACAAAGGAAAGGGAATCGTTTTAGACACTTACAAGACAATTTAAGCATAGAACAGCATTTATATTTATGTTCAAGGATACGTAGATACACTAATATTTACCTGAGGGCTCTTTTGGCATTCCAGGGAGTGTATGTCTTCAGATAAAAGGTGATAAAATAATATCAAACATTACATTATGTAATGTGACAAGAATGAGCACATTTGGGATGTTTGAATAATTCAGTGTGTATTTTAAGGAGTTTGTATGCAGGCATATATTTGTACATATTTTTAATCTAAATAATTTGTGAGTATCTGATTTTACAAGAAATGTAATAAGCTGGTAACATGCATAAAGAAATAATGTTGACAGTAAAGTTGGTTAACTAGAGAAGTAACAAAAATCATTTTGTGAGAAGAATATGAAATGTATTTTCTTCCCAAAGGCTGCTTGATTTACCAACATTATCACTAAAAATGAAAGAAAAAGTGCATGTTCAGATATGGTGGCAACATAAAATGGAGTGTGTGTATGAATTACTGTACCTATATTGCTAGTTTATTTGACCCATTGTTCTATCTCGTTTGTTGTTGTTAAGTACCATCTAGTCACTTCCCACTCATATCGACCCTATATATGTTTTCCTGGGAAGCGACTGGTGGGTTTGAACTGCCAACCTTGCAGTTAGACAGTTGCTCACAAATTAAAACTCTGCTCCCAAAGAGTTTTTAAGAAGACTCTATGTAAAATGAATTATTAAAAATTATATCTCCTGATTTGCCCCTGCAATATTTCCCATTGTTAAAATACCTATAGAAAAGTTTGATTAATGAAGTAATGCAACAATCTATAATCCTCTTTGCTAAAAATCATGGGGAACCATATATCAGGTTAAAAGATTAAGGAGTTAATTACATATGTGTCCTACTCAATACCAGAGTCCTGGTGTGGTGCTGTAGGATAAGCACTGGGCTGCTAACTGCAAGGTTGGTGGTTCAAACCCTCGGAAACCCTATACAGGGTCGTATGAGTTGTAACCAACTTGATGCCACTTAACAACAACAACAACACACAACACAGTTCTTTAACAGTAAACAACAGAAATTTGCCACAGTTAACTTTTTTTGTGGAAAAAAATAATGTCATAATTTGTGTTTTCTCTCACAATCATAGCCAAAGTTGCATTGCCAGTCTTCAGAAAACAGGAGAATGGATCCCTAATAAATAAACGTAACAGGAATGAAAGGACAAGGCAGTCCCCCAGGAAGCTGCTACAGAATGGAGCAGTTCCAGCCCCTTTCTTTTCTTTGTCTGCAAGTTCTATCAAAATCCCATGCTATCAGAGAGGCTTCAATCCCCAAAGGAACATCTTGTTACCATTATCAGAAGAGGGTGTGAAGCAGCAAACAGCATATCTGCTATCACTCAGTACTGAAGTAAATTGTTTGTAATAAAAGAAATTTGCTTCTCATTAGAGCCCTGCAAGGCAACTGTTCCTATTCCCATGCAGTAGTTCTCTAGTTAGACAGAAATGTGATTCTAGGATTTTATTGAAGTCTGTATCCAAACTTGGAGTCCTGGTGGGACACTGGAGGATAATTTGCTGGACCTTAAGGTCAGTGGTTCAAGCCCACTAGCCATTCCTTGAAAACCCTATACAGGCTATCTATGGATCAGAATCTACTCAACGGCACTTAAAAACAGCATAACCAAACTTATACACTCCTTTTAGCAACACATATATGCATGCATACACATATATGCACAAACATATACGTGCACATACTTTGAGAAATTAAGGCTTCATCATGAATGATTCAGCTATTTCTATGGTTCAGATCTGTTCATGTCCACACATTACATTATCACGTGCCGCTCTTGGAATAGTGCTGATACATTTGTGGTAGACCAGTCCACTCATCTGCACATTCTGTTTGCAAACACTGACTTGCAAACGGATAGCTGAGGGATACCAATGCCACTGGGGATTGCAAAGCAGAGCACATTTCATTGCTCTCCATAGCTTTTCCAGTAGCAGCAGTGATCACACTGTTGTGTCATCAAGTCAGTTCCAACTCATTATGAACCCTGTATAGGGTTTCAACGGCTGATGTCGTGGATCGCTGTCCAGTGCTGATCCTACAGCACCATACCAGGTCTGCAGTAATCACTGTTGTTGTTAAATGCTGTTGAGTCAGTTCGGACTAATAGCAACCCTGTAGAGTGTTTCCATGGAGCAGCTGGTGAGTTTGAACCACCAATCCTGGGGTTCAGACTGACCTTAAGATTCAGTGTCCTACAGCACCCCACCAGGACTTGTAGGAGTGATCATAGCAGGCATTTATTAGACTATTCCTTTTGTAGGGAATTTGCTGCAAACCAAGAGTGTTTTAGAGCCCTGGTGTGGCACTAGATTGCTTACCATAAAGTCAGTGGTTCAAACCCACCAACCACTCCTTGGAAACCCAATGCACGATAGTTGGAACCTATTCAACAACACACAGCAATAATAACAACAAGGATGAGACAGTGTAGAAGGTGCAGTTCCAGCCTCATTCCCATTTGTTGTAGAAGATCTTACATGAAAACTCAAAACCCACCCATTGTTCAACCTGGAAATCAGAAGTCACCATGTACAACATTCTTATTTTGCCCATGAAGAAATAGCCTAAAAATGGCATATGAAAATATCCAGATTAGTAGAATAGGTTAGCGGTAGGGTCATGACTGAAATATTTTCTCTTAATTCACAGTTTACGTTTCATTGTAGTACAATGCAGTAAGCGTGTGGAATTAACATGGATCATAAATGGACATGCGTTCTTCCAAAGACATTATTTCTGATACAATTGGAAACGTTTTCTACTTAATGTGATGCTGTACGTCTGTCTCAAGTGAGCATCAGGATCAAGACAACTGAACAGGAGGGAAATAGAATGGAATAATAGGAGTCCTGGTAGCGTAGTGGGTTATGGGTTGGGCTGCTAACTGCAAGGTCAGCTGTTGGAATCCACTAGTCACTGTTTGGGAGAAAGATGAGACTTTCTGTACATGTAAACATTTGCAGCCTTGGAAACCCTATATATCATCGCTATGAGTTGATGGCACACAGCAGCAGCAGCAATGAAAGTCCAACATGAAGAGAAGCACTGAAATGAGGAAGCATGCATTATTTTCATTCCTCCGTTAATACAAACCTTTGATTTAGAGGTTTAGACAGGAGAGTAGTGAATGAAAAATGAAAAGAAATGACTGGGTCATAAAGTTTGAGGAGGCAGAGACTTGAGGTTCATTTAGAAGCGATAGTGTTATGGTTGTGTGCCATGGAGTTGGTGACAACTCACAGCGACCCTGTAGAGGGTTTCTGAGGCTGTAACTCTTTCCAGGAGCAGAAAGTCTCATCTTTCTCTAGTAAGTGCATATCCTGGAAAGGTGGCTCAGACTGACAGGACTCTGAATTCTGGCCTCACCAACTACCAACTGTGAGACATTGGTCTCCAGTACTGAGCTACAGAACTGATACCACCTGCCTGCCTTAGTTCTAAGTTGTACTTGGCTGGTACCAACAAAGCTTAATACTGATGAGTTCATAATGAGAAGTCTGGAGCTTTGCAGTGAAGAACTGTTCATTTGGCAACATGACATTATCAAGGGCCTTGGCTGATTTTTTTTCAATCCAATCATCACATATTTACAAGATCTCTTTAGATTGTGTTCATGTCCCCTGTGAGAGAAAAGAGAAAGGGTGAACATCAAATGCCAACAGACCTAGCAACTCCTATCTGTCTTGGCTTTCTAGTGATGCTACAATGGAAACACCACAGTGTATGGCTTTAACAAACAACATTTTGTTTTCTCACAGTTTAGGAGCTAGAAGTGATGCATTTGAATAATGCACCAGCTCTACCTGAAGGCTTTCTCGCTCTGGGAGAAGGTCCCTGTCTCCTTTCAACATCTGTGAGCTCAGCGTTCCCTGGAGATCTCCAAGTGTCTCGGCAGCCATCTTCCTATGGGTCTAGGAGGTTCTGAGTGCAGGGACCCTGGGTCCAAACAATGTCCTCCACTCCTAGCTCTCCTTTCTTGGTTGTCCTGAGATCCCGCTTTCTCATCACAATCGTTCGGTCTACTTTATATCTCAGATGAGATTGACTCAAGATATAACCTAATCATTGAGGTTGTCTCCTGCCCCATTAGCATAACTGCCTCTTATTCTGCCATATCAGCATCATTTTGTTGTTGTTGTTGTTAAGTGTCATTGAGCCAGTTCTGTTCATAGCGATACTGTAGAATTTCCACGGAGCAGTGAACTGCTGACCTTGTGGGTAGCAGTTGAGTGCTTATCCGACATAGACACACCAGGACTTGCAACACATGGCATGATTATGTCAGATCACAAAATAGAGGACGATCACACAATACTGAGAATTATGATGCAGCCACATTGACTTTTATTTTGGGGTAATCACAGTTCAGTCCATAACACCATATGTTTTTTTCAGCATGTCTTCAGGGAGACTGTTTTCTGTGTCTTATTGGCTGGAATAGAGATATAACGACACTACACCAACAAGAGAGGCTAGAAAATGTAATTTTTCAGCTGGACATATGGCTACCTCAAACAGAAGCACTGGACCGCAATACAGTTTGAACCACAAGACCGGCAGGTTCAGGTTCACCCTACACAAGGTTGCTATGAAGCAGAACCAACTCAACAGCCCTTAACATCAACTACAGAAGAAGGGAGTCCTAGTATGGCACTATTGGACAAGCACTGGACTGCAAGGTCCATTTGAACCACATAGTTGGTGGTTCAAACTCACCAGCCACTCCTTGGAAACCCTATGCAGGGTTGCTATGAGTTGGAAATGACTCGATGACACGTTAATAGCAACAGCAACAAAAGCAGAGTTCTGTTAAAAATAAATGGAAAACAGCTACTAGACATGTGATTAGAAATCCCTCACATATGACCTTATCTATTTGTTTTGAAGATAGTTGTAGCTAGGTTCCATCAAGTAGGTTCCAACTTATAGTGACTCGTAGGATTTCCAAAACTGTAAATCTTTATGGTTGCAGACAGTCTCATCTTTCTCCCAAGAAGGCGTTGGTGAGTCTGAACTACCGACCCTGTGGTTAACAGTTCAGTGCTTACCTCACAGCAGCCACCAGCACTCCATTTTGAAGATTAGCAAACAGGAAATATAAATCATGGTTTAAATATTCAGTGCATTCTGAATATGGGGAAATTCAGAAGGGGGAATAGCCTAGGTGAAATGACCTTAAGATACAGTGACTTTGAATTGAAGATTTTGCTGACAACTAGAGCAGTTTTAAAAATCTCAGGAAAAGGATTAAGACTAAGTACTGGGAGATAAAAAAAAGCCTCTGGGTGGTTCAGATGGTTAATCAGTATAGCCACCTACCCAAAGGTTGGTTTGAGTCCACCAAGAAGTGTGGTCAATGGCAACTGATTTGTTTGTGTGTTTGATAGATGTTTTGTTTGTTAAGATATAAAGCTATCCACATTAAGAAAATGTAAAGGACAGAAACATTCACTACTCTTGTTTAAAAATATGGATGTGATCTCTCAAATTGGTCATTCCCAGATACACTGAAGGAATCCAATTGCCCTTGCCTGACATTTACAGAAGCTAAGGAGCTCTGGTAGCGTAGTGGTTACCAATCGGGCTGCGAACCTTAAGGTCAGTGGTTCAAAACTACCAGTTGCTCCGCGGGAGAAAGATGAGGCTTTCTACTCCCGTAAGGATTTACACCCTCGGAAACCCTGTACAGGGTCGCTATGGGTCGGAACCGACTTGACGACACTTGACAACAACAACAACAACAAGAGGGCTTATATGACTCCATACTCCACTTGCAGCCTCAGAAGTTGCCTTGAAATTAATTTTGGTTCTTTTTAAGACAAAACACCAGTCCTCCTGCTTTCAGCTCAGTCTGTAATTGACTCAACCCAGGCCATTGGATCCAGAGCAGCAAAAGCCAACTCTTCATAACTCCCCAAGGATCTCTCTTCTCTTTTGGGTACGTCATCCGTCCCAACATCCAAGTTAGAAGTATTTCTTACTGACTGTAAAAGTATCTATGGTTTCTCTCTGTCTCTTGATTTAGGAATTGTTTCAAATAATTTCTCAAGCTTTTTTTTTTTTTTGCATTTCTAATGCTTCTGTTCAAATTCTAGTCAGTGGGACTGTTATAAAAGGAGGAAAACCCTGAGGTGGTGTGATCCAGAAGTTGAATAACCACCAGGGCTGCGTGTGGACAGCCTTGGTCTAGAGACACCCTGCAGTCTCTTTGGCCTGGTGGCATTGTGCTTAACCACTTGACTGTTAACCAAAAGGTTGGTGGTTTGAACTCACCAGCCACGCTAGGAGAAAAATGAGGCGGTATGCTACCACAAAGATTTACAAAGCTTGGAAACCATGTGGGACAGTTCTCCTCTGTCCTGTAGGCTTGCTATGAGTCAGAATTCACTCACTGATAATGACATTGGGATTTGGGATTTGGTGGCCTTGACAAGATCGCTCATTCTCAATGAGAATAAAAAATAAACTTCAATGAGATTATGTGTTGGGCTGCTCGGTCTTTCTCCATGCCTGGCCCAACTTCCTTAATAACACTCTAGTCCAGCCAGATGTTGACTCCTTCATAAATATTTATTACTCATTGAATTTTGAAATTATTTGTTTCTATCCCATATGAGCTCTGGTAGTTTAAAGTTTACAAATTGGGCTGCCAACCCTCAGAGTCAGCAGTTCGAAACTACCAGCTGTTCTGCAGGAGAAAGATGAGGCTTTCTGATCCTGTAAAGATTTACAGCCTTGGAACATGTGTTTATATACTCATGAAGATAAGGAGCCTTGGTGGTACTGTAAAATAAGCACTGACTTGTTAATCTCAAGGTCAGCAGTTTAAATCCTCCAGCTGTTCCTTGGGAGAAAGATGAGGCTTTCTCCTCCTGTAAAGATTTAGAGCCTCAGAAACCCTATGCAGGGTCACTGTGAGTCAGAGTCGACTTGATGACCATGAGTGACTTTCTAAAACATACAGATGACCAGTCATATTTGCTGAATACATGAATGAGTGAATGAATGAATGAATGAATGAAGCCATAAGAAAATCAAAATGATTCACAAAGTACCAAGTTTGTACCTAGGAGGCAATGGTGGGTAATCCATATAAGTGATAATGAGTGTCACATACAATTTATAGATGGAAACTGTGATCTTTATAACTGAAAAATGATATTTGGGGGCTGCAAAAAGTTTGTGGGAAAATGGAATTGTATTTTTTCCACAAATTCTTTGAAGCCCCCTTATACATATTTGAATGATAGATTAGCTGTCCATGAGATATGTCTTTTAAAACATAAATGAGCCTGTGTGATAAATGGGGTCCTGCTTTGGTGCTGTAGGATCAACACTGCACCATTAATCTCAAGGTCAGCGGTTCAAGCCCGCCAGCCGCATTTCAGAAACTATTCAGAGTCAGTGTGACTTGGAACCACCTAGATGGAAATTAACAACAACAGCATGTGATAACTCTATCTTTGAAAGAATAGGCATTTTTATACGAGTAGGATAATGGAGACATTTCACATGTTAAGTGAACCTCAAATGTAATGTCTTTTATTCTGATACTGTGATCATTGTGACCCTGGATGAGAGACAGAGCTGTACAGTCCTGCACAAAGTCCTATCGATGTCAAGTTTCCATCACTCATCTGTCAGTTTATTGTAATGTGGTGGCTTATGTGTTGCTGTGTTGTTTTAAGCTAGGCCACTGGTATTTTAAATGCCAGCAGGGTCACCCAGGGTGAGCAGGTTTCAGCAGATCTTCCAAATTAAAACAGATTAGGAAGAAGGAAAGGCAGACTGCTTCTGAATATTTAGGCATTGAATACTGTAGGAATAGCAGTGGAACATTGCTAGGTCTAGGGTCGAAAAATTAATACATAATGAATTGTTGTTGTTAAGTTCGGTCAAGTTCGTTCCCACTTACAGTGACCCTTTATAGGGTTTCCAAGAAGCAGCTAGTGGGGTTGTGCTACCAACCCTGTGATCCACAGTCCAGTGCTGATCCTAAAGCACCACACCAGGAGTCAATTGAATAGTACCAGAATATTGTCAGGTATAGTGCCTCAGGTTGGTAGGCACTCAGAATGTGACTGGGGAAGAGCTGCTGCCTCATAAAAGTGAAGACATGAGTGGAGAAAAGCTTTCAGGCTCTTCATTTGCTGATGGAGCATAACTCAAAATGAGGAGAAATAGCTGTAAACATCTGCTAATAACCAAAACATGAAATGGATGAAGGATGACTCTGGGAAAATTGAAAGTTGTCAAACATGAAATAAAGATCAATATTCTAGGCAATAATGAGCTGAAGTGGACTGGAATTGGCCATTTTGTATCAGACAGTCATATAGTATACAATTCCAAAAATGACAAATCCAAGAGGAATAGCATAGCATTCATCATCTAAAAGAACATTTTTTAAATTACAGTGCTGTCTGTGATAGGCTAATACCCATGTGCCTACGATGAAGAACAAGGAACCCTAGTTGCATAGTGGATTGTTAGCGGGGCTGCTAACTGCAAAGTCAGCAATTCAAATCTACCAGTCACTCTAGGAAGAAAGATGAAGCTTTCTGCTCCCGTAAGGTAGCGTAGTGGTTATGAATTGGGCTTCTAATCTCAAGGTCAGTGCTTCTAAACTACCAGTGATTCCACAGGAGAAAGATGAGGCTTTCTGCGCCCATAAAGATTACAGCCTTGGAAGCCCTATGCAGGGTTGCTATGAGTTGGAACTGACTCCATGGCACATAACCAGCCAACCAACCAACCAACCAAAAGATTTACAGCCTTGGAAACCTTATACAGGGTTGTTATGAGTTGAAACCTATTCAGTGGCACACAACCACCATCACCACAAGGAAGACAAGCTAATACCACTATTAATCAAATTTACACAGCAATTAATAAATTAAATGATGATGAAATTGAAGAATTTTACCACCTTTTTTAGTCTGAAATTGATCAAGCATACAGTCAAGATGTACTGATAATTACTGGTGATTGGAATTATAAGATTGGGAGCAAAGATGTGTCAGTAGTTGGCAAATATGGCCTTGGTGACAGAAATGATGCTGGAAACTACATCATAAAATTTTGCAAGACCAATGACTTCTTCATTGAAAATACCTTTCATAAAAAATATAAAAGATAACTATACTCTGGATCTCGCCAGAAGGGATACACAGGAATCAAATTGACCAGTTCTATAGAAAGAGATGGTAGAAAAGTTCAGTATCATCAGCTAAGCAAGGCCAGAGGCAGACTGTTGAACATACCATCAAGTGTCCATATGCAATTCAGATTGCAGCTGAAAATTAAAACAAGTCCCATAAGCCAAAATATGACCTTCAACATATCCCACTATAATTTAGAGATGATCTCTAGAACAGGTTTGATGCATTAGACACTAATGACCAGAAGAGCTGTGGGATGACATCAAGAACATTATATAGGAAGTAAGCAAAAGGTCATTGAAAAGAAAGAAAAGGCCAAAACGGATGTTAGAAGAGACTGAAATTCCAGTGTAGAAATGTTAAAGCAAATGGAAGGATTGAGGAAGACAAAAATCTGAACAGAAAATTTCAAAGGACAATTCAAGAGGACAAAGTCAAGTATTCTAATGAAATATACAAAGACTTGGAGTTAAAAAACCAAAAGGGAAGAACATACTCAGCATTTATCAAATTGAAAGAATTAAAGAAAATAGTCAAAGCCTGGATTTATAATACTGAAGGATTCTATGGATAAAATATTGAATGATGCAAAAAGGCTCAAAAGAAGATGGAAGGTATACACAGAGTCACTGTGTATCCAAAAACATTAATGTTCAGTCATTTCAAGAGGTAGTATATGACCAAGAACTCATGATACAGAAGAAAGAAGCTGCATTGAAGGCTTCAGTGAAAAACATGGCTCTAGAAATTGACAAAATAAAATAGAAATCTTTCAACAAAATGATGAATCACCAGAGGCACTTACACATCTATACCAAGAAACTTGGCAGACAAATATCTGGCCAGCAGATTGGAAGAGATCCATATTTGTGCCCATTCCAAAGAGAGGTGACCCAACAGAATGCAGGTATCATAGAACAACATTGTTAACACTACATGCAAGTAAAATTTTGGTGAAGATAATTCAAAATCGGCTACAAACAGTACGTCAACAGAGAATTTCCAGGACTTCAAGATGGATTCAGAAAAGGACATGGAACTAGGGGTCCTATTGCAGATGTCAGATGGCTCGTGACTGAAATCAGGGAATATTAGAAAGACGTTTATTGTGCTTTGTTGACTATGAAAAGGCTTTCAATTATATGGCTAATGACAAGCTATGGATAACATTGTAAAGAATGGGTATCCCAGAGCATTTAATCGTGCTCATGAGGAACCTGTACATAAACCAAGGAGCAGCTTTTATTTTTAAATATGGTAGTGAATGTTTTAATGTCAGTATATGTGTGTATCCTTTCAACACATTTACTCAATCTGTATGCCAAGAAAATAATCCGAGAAGCTGGATTATGTGAAGAACAGTGTTGCATCAGTATTGGAGGAAGACTCATTAAGAACCTGTGGTAGGCAAATGATACAACCTTGTTAACTGAAGAAGACATAAAATACTGATGAAGATAAATGACTATAGTTTTCAGTATGGGTTGCACCTTAATGTAAAAAATATATATATACAATGGGACCAATAAATAATATCATGATAAATGGAGCAAAGATTGAAGTTATCAATGATTTTAGTAGTTTGCTTGGACCTACAATCAACACTTATGCAACTAGCAGCCAAGAAATCAAAACGAATTATTGCCTATCTGTTGTACAAGAGGGTTTAGGTGTGCCTGACCTAAGTCATGGTATTTTCAATAGCCACGTATGCATTTGAAAGTCGAACAATGAATAAGGAAGAACACAGAAAAATTGATGCCCTCGATTTGGCATGTTGGAGAATGTTGAAGGTACCATGCACTGCCCAGAGAACAAACAGCTCTGTGTTGGAAGACGTACAACCAGAACGCTCCTTAGAAATCAAGATGATACTTTATCTCTCCTACTTCAGATATGTTATAAGGAGGACTAGTCCCTGGAGAAGGACATCATGCTTGTAAAGTGGAGGACCACCAATAAGATGAGTTTGCACTGTAGCAGCAACATTGTGCTCAAGCGTAACTAAAATCGTTAGGATGCCACATGACTAGGCAGTGTTCTGTTGTGTTGTGCATCGGGTCGTTATGAGACAGAATTGACATCTATTTCTAAAAACTCAAGTCAATTTTGTGATTATGTTTACCAAAAAGTGACTAGAATTTTAAATTATATTCATGCCAGGAATGTGTATTTATTTTTGGTATGTACACACCTCTGAAAATCGGAAGAGTGAAGACACAAGGCAGAGCCTGCACTTGTGTGATAGTTTATCTGCTTGAGTATGTCCTGAGTTTTCAATAGGAAAGAAATACTTACAAGCGTTGAAGCCAGTTCATCTCCAAGTAAATGGCATTAAATGAAAATCACTGGTCTATTAAATGCAAGGTCAGTGGTCCAAACCCACTAAACACTTCTTGAAAACTCTATAAAAGGTCATTATGAGTCAGAACCAACATGACAGCATGTAACAGCAAATACCTTTGTCAGTTTTTTCTGTAAATGATCTCTTGACCTTTGTATTGGAGTTCAGATCAGAAAACTGAACACACTATAGAAATTTCAAATTGAAAATAGTTAACACAGATAATTGTAAACAAAAAATAAAACCCATTACAGTGTAGTTGATACTGACTCATATAATTAGGAAGTTAAGATCAAAGAGGTTGTAGATTGTTCCTGAAGAACAGATCCTTATGAATCATCCCACAAGGGGAGCTGTGATCCCTAGGTCAACCCAGGAACTAGGTTGGTTCACGAATGTTCCACCTCTACTACCACAGTCTGTTTCACACAAAAAGTCAAAGCATGAGAGTGCTGTGATTTAGAACCATGGCGTGTGCACAGTTGTGCTTCCTATCAAGCATTGCCAAAAGGGAAGAAGAAAAGGACCTCTGTCTCATTTGCAATTGTCTAATCTCAACAAGCATATATCACTCATAAAGCCGTTTAGGGTTTGCTGGAATGGTTGAGCCAATTGGCATCATCCATCACTACCGTATAATCAATGAAGTGATGACTTCTTTTCCGGGATCCCTCCAGGTTACTTGGCATTTGTTGATCTGCTCTTCAGTGCCAAAAATTAATATTGCTCCTCTTGTAGGTAAGCAACCTCACCCTGTCTCTCACACTGAATGCAGTTTTAAAACTGGCAGCTTTGAAGGCCTCTGAAACCTTCAAGTAGCAGGCAGTTCGGGACAGTAGTCGGTATGTAAAAGTGAAGAGTTCACTGATAGATGAATTCCACTGTTCCCTAGCCTAGACTAGAAACAGGAATAAACTTTAGCAAAATAAATCAAAGCAAGCAGAAAGAAGGAAATAAGATAAAAGCAGAAATCAATGCATTTGAAAACACTTTTTTTTTTTTCCAATCAGTGAAATCAAAACTTGTTTTTCGGAACATTCAGCAGTATTGATAAGTTCCAGTCTATACTGACAGAGGAAAAAAGGGGATAAGAAATAAATGATCGCAAAGAGGAAATATTATTACAGGCTCTGCAAACATAATGAGAGGTTACTATGAACAGTGGCAGTCCTGCCTCAGAGTGACTCTCTTTACAACAGAACAAACCACACTGCTGGTCCACGGCCGTCCTCAAAATCATTGCTCTCACTGAGTCCATGGTTCAGTCCACCTCACTGAGGGTCTTCGTCCTCTTCACTACATCTCTGTTTTACCAAGCATGATGTCCTTCTTCAGAAATGTGTCCCTCCTGATAGCCTTGGTGGGATGAAGTTTTACAATCCTGACTTCTCAGGAACATCTCAACTCTGATTCTTCCAAGGCAGATTTGTGGGTTCTTTGAGTCCATGGTCTAGTCAGTATTCTTCACCAGCACCATAATTCAAATGCATCAGGTTTTTCTTATCTTCCTTATTCTTTGTCCAGCTCTCACATGCTTATGAGACTATTGAAAATAACATGGATTGAGTCAGGCACACCTTAGTCCTCAAAGTAATATCTGTTTTCTAGTACTTTAAGGAGCTCCTTTGCAGCAGCGATTTGCCCACTGAAATATATCAGTGGATTCCATGACACCCGCCTGTTCCTCGGGCATTGTAATCACACTCGTTCATTGATGATTTTGTACATGGATCATTTCACTCCTTTATTTCATACTCCTAGCATGATGATTGTTGTTGTTGTTGAGTGCTGGTGAGTCAATTCGGACTCATAGTAACCCTGTATAGAGTTTCCAAGGAGCGACTGACTGGTGAGCTGGAACCGCCGATCTTGCAGTTCAAACTGACTTTGCAGTCCAGTGCATTAATCAATCCACGGTGTCACACCAGGACTCCAGCATGATGATTAGTAACTTCTTCAACTATAGCCCTAATCCATTAGACGCTGTAACCTCTCACTTTTTGGTCTTAATTCCTGCCTTCCTACGGCTATATTCATGGCTTACCATTTCCGTACATGTTGTTGTTGTTGTTGTTAAGTGCCGTTGAGTCGGTTCTGATCCATAGCGGCCCTGTATAGGGTTTCTGAGGATACATGTAGTACTGTTGAAAACTACTTCAAGCATTGCATTCTCTGTCTACCACCTCCCAGTTTAGCAATCCTGCTCCCTCGTCTAGACCTCCAATCTACTAATGGCACCGGCATCTTCACAAAATCAGTCTGCCTTTCCTACTTCCTCACTTCTCTCTTGCCAGTCTGCATGCCACGGTGTCTCATTATCACTGTTGTGGGTTCACTGACAGCCTTACCAGACTTCTCTCCCTTCATTGCATGCACTGCTTAAATGCAACCCTCAGCTTTTTCTACACCGTCAAATACATGGATGAGAATGGAACAAACACAGAAGTGGATCTTTGTTTAATAAGAGTTTCTATGTTTTGTAACAAAACAAAACAGGCAAATGGAACGGCTGACTTCTCATGGATTTAATGACTATAATAAACAAATGGGCAGTCCACACTGCTTAGCTGCTCCAAGCATATTTATTTTTATCTATTTAAAAAAATCACTTCTCTTTTTCTTTATATCTTGTACTCCTTTTCATTCAGCTAGTGATCTTGCCTCAGATATCATGAAGAAAATTGAAGCCGCTGGAGAATCATCTCCTCATCGTTTCAATCCCAAATCATCCAATGCTGTATTTGTTGAGGAAAGTTTCTTTTGTGGTTAATTTTGTATTTTAATGTTTTCTGGTATTTTATGTTTCCTTGTAGTTAGTTGTATTTTATAACACAACAAATTGAAAGGAGATAATCCCCTTTCCTCGTATTATTTGGAAAACTGTGATATAAACATAAAATACAAAGTATGTGTTTTTGCATTTTTTTAATTATGTGTTCGGTCTCGCACAACTGGAAAGCCTGTGAGGGAGGTTAGAAGACAGATGGTTATAAAATGAGGGAAAGTAACTTTGGTGAATAGAACAAATAATGACGTGGAATAAAAATACTCCGTGCAGTAATTTCACATGGTAATAGATTTCAGAAAAGGCTTTTAACACACTGGAATATTTCATGCAATTTTAGGGGTTCTGTCTTGAAACACATTCATGGACTCCAAGTCAAGAGCCCTCAGTGAGAGATACAGAAACAACGGACTTAGATTCAGGGGGCTTAGGAAAGTTTGCAGACAAACTTTATTATCTTTTCATTGCATTTTTTCATAAATATTTTAAAGTCTGCTTGTGTTAGTGTGGTGTCATCAAGACAAAAGATGTTATTAACTATATGCCAGTGTGATGTCTGGCAAGATGTCTTCATTTGTTTCATTGTAGAATGACCTGTACTTATGACCAGGGTTCTGTTGTGACACTGTAGGATAAGCACTGGACTGCTAACTGTAAGGTTGCTTCAAACCAACCAGCTGCTCCTCAGAAATCTTATCTAGGTTTGCTATGAGTCAGAACCAACTCGACAGCACTTAACAACAACAGTGCTCTTGACTAATAATAAGCACTGGACTGCTAACTACAAGGTCAGCAGTTCAATCCCACCAGTCACTTTACAGGAGAATGATGAGAATGTTGGATCCAGTAAAGATTTACTTTCTTGAAAACCCTATATAGGTTTGCTATGAGCCAAAATCCACTCATTGACAATGCAGTTTTTGTTTTGTTTTGTTTTATACACATGGTCAGTGCTACTAAATATGTGTAAATTCTTTTCAGGAATCAAAATAATAGTAAAAAGGACAATGAAGTTTATAATGGCATATTCAAAAACCCTCTCAAGATAACTATTTTTATGGCTTAGAATACTGACAAACAGGTTATGAAGCTACAATTACATGGACCTTTTCCACATACACATACTTATATTATTTTAATGTACATGTCCTTAAAGAAGGACAACATCCTTAGAAAAGTGGAGGGTCTGTGCAAAAGAGAAAGACCCCCCAACAAGATGAATTGACATAGCAGCAGCAACAGTGGGCTCGAATGCAACCACAACGTTGAGGATGGTGTGGGATTGGGCAGTGTTACGTTCTGTTGTGCATAAGGTTGCTTTGGTTGGAACTGATCCAATGGCACCTAACGTTTATATTAGTAAATTAACAGATTACAGCATCAGCAGGATTTCATGATTGTGCAATTAATGAAATAATTTTGGCCAATTCTAATCAAACATAAATATAGAAGTTTTGTTTGTTTTTTTTCTTCTTCTAATGTTCAATTAGGTATTCAATTGACAGAAACACAGACTTGGAGAGATACTTTAATATTGATGCCAACAGTGGAGTCATTACAACTGCTAAATCTCTGGATCGAGAGACGAATGCAATACATAACATCACAGTGCTGGCTATGGAGAGCCGTAAGTTGGAAGGTTTAACATTAAGTGAGGACAGAGACGTTGGGAGTAGAGAACGGGTTGCTATGGGCTCATAAACTCAACTTGAATCACCCTCATTGCTTATTTGAATGGAAAAATCCCTAATTTCCAACTTGTGAAGCATAATCCTCCCCGCGTGTTGCATGCTAATATTTACAAAATTTATGGAACTACAAAATAGTGAGCCTAAGGTACCTTCTGAGAGCATCTTGTTCTTGTATGGCCCTCTTTCCTGTGCTGCTTTTGTACTGAACTGGAGCAGCTGAAATTGCTTTGTTTAAGGAAAATAAATTGATATCTAGTCCACTCAGCTTTGCGTATTCTGATATTAGACTAATTTTAATATTTGATAAGAAAATCATTGAAAGAAAGTAAGTTATTACATCCATCTGTGTATCTCATGTATTTCCTATATGCAATATAAATATGTGTTCATAAAAATATGAGTTCCAACAGCAAAGAATACAGAAATATGCCTATTTACTGATCATTTTTGTTTTCAGTAATTTTCTGATATATACATGTACATTGTTGTTGTGAGTGCCATTGAGTCAATTCTGACTCAAATGGCTCAAACTCTGTGTAAGGTTTCTAAGAAGCGGCTGGTGGGTTTGAACTGCCGACTTTGTGGTTAGCAGTCCAGTGATTATCCTCCATTGCCACACCAGGACACTACACTACACCACACACACACACACACACACACACACACATATTCATATTCCTCATATATTTGAAGTATAAACTATTTAGATCAGATTATCTATTGTTAAGTACCATCAAATCGGATCTGCTCATAGGAACCCCATTATAGGGTTTCTGAGAAGCGACTGATGAGTTTGACCTGCAGACCACGGGGTTCAACTCGACCTTGCAGTCCTACACTTATCCTACAGCGCCATACCAGGAGTTCTATTTAAAGTCCGCAAATTTATGATTCCAGATTTTGTTTGCAACTCCATCGTTTAATTATTAGAATTGTGCTTTAGTGAGACAAACCTTTCTGGTTGATTCTCATTTTTAATTTGTGTTTTTGTGTGGGTTTTTTGTTGTTGTTGTTGTTTTGTGTATAATATGTCATTAGAGGAGTGGCTTTACTCTCGGAGTAAATGATAAGACATTTTCTTCTTTATTAGAGAATCCATCACAAGTAGGGAGAGGCTATGTGGTCATCACGATTCTCGACATCAATGACAATGCCCCTGAATTCGCCATGGACTATGAGACGACTGTGTGTGAAAATGCTCAGCCAGGGCAGGTAGGTGTCTTCCGAGTAACTCAGATTTCACTTGTGATTGCTATGAATCTATCCAGCTGAGGCTGCCTTTAAAATTCGGCCAAATTTACGTTTAACTACAATTCTCCTGATTCGGCAAAACTAACGCTTTGATGTGGAACTGCAACTAATATTAACAGAACTTTCAAACCTGGTTTAATTGGGATGATAGAAATTCCTCAGCCAAAAAAGTAAAAAAGGTAAGCATTATAAAAGCCCAGTTAAGCACTTCAGGGTTCAGCCTCCTTTAAGAAAAAGTATAACATAGCAAGCTTATTGGGCAGTTTCCCATCTTCCACAGCTGGGCTGCCATGTCTAGAGAATGCTCCAATTGGTTTGCTACCCTTATCCGTATTGTTCCGTGTCCTGTGATGTGTCCCGGGTGGTTTCATCAGTTGGGAGAGCTGATGCCTGAAGTTCACAACAGTCAAGTCAGACCTGAATTTTGAGAGGCCCATGGTTTGCTTTTCAGAGCTCTTTAGTGACTGGATTCCTATCCGTCCATGTGTCTGCTCCTTCTCTCATCCTTCAGCTCTGTCTGGAAGGTGGCATTCTGGAAGGATATAAAGGTGAATGTTTCCCCCCTCAGAGGACACAGCCAGGTCCACCACATGAGTTCACAGTTAACGTTCTCTGCACCCAGGTCATCCAGAAAATCAGTGCTGTGGATAAAGATGAGCCATCCAATGGACACCAGTTCTACTTCAGCTTAATGACTGACACAACAAACAACCACAACTTCTCACTGAAGGATAACAAAGGTAAGGGGGTGTTACTCCATCACCTGTACCGACAGCAGGTACATTAGTTCAGCAAATGCATTTCTCGCTCAGAAATGCTGATTATGGATTTTTTTGGGGAATCAGCAAGGACATTAATTAAGGGACAATGAGCCCCTGAAGTAATTTTTATCTATGGATTTGCTGTCATGAAGAAGAATCTGTGATTTAAATCATTTTAGGCCTAAAGCCAAATTGAGGGGAAAGCCAGATCCATCTCTCTTGCTGTCTCTTCCTTTAGCCACAGCAAGCTTTTTATCCAAATTAGCTAATTTGTTGAGGGTTAGGCCTTAGTACGGATCAGGTTACATAGCTGTAACTTGAGACTTTAGGAAAAGAGTTCAGCTTTATCAATTTCAACCTAAATCAACTTTATACTTAATGTTTCCAATAAAAATACCAGGTTTTTTCCCACATGTATTATAAAATACACACACATGAGGAAATTTTATTCATAATACAAAGACAGTCAAGATGAAAAATAGCAAAAATCATTCTGTCTCATCCTAACTCTGCTTCAAAGGTTAATACTGTTATTATCAGTTTCCTAATTGTCATTCTAGAAATCACTTTGCAAATACCAATAACTGCCTTCTGTTTTTGATTAATAATACATATTGATGATTGTCAGAACTGGTAAAGGAAGATTGAACATGCTATCCTCTCATTTCAAATTTATGTATTCACATGATTTTTTTTTTTTTTTTTTCATTTAAGGTGTTTATTTTAACAGATGAAACAAACGGCCACTGTAGAAAGTCAGAAAAACTCTCCCCAACAATATCAAAGCTCCAGTTCTTTCTTTAATTTAGTCTGGACATGTGAATTCACTTTCAAAGGAAAAAATGTAGAAATAGATTTGCTAGTCAGATCCTGGGGTTCCTACAGTGGCTCTGTAGGAAGAGCTTTGGACTGCTAAGGACTGCTGACCATAAGGTCAGTGGTTCAAATTCACCAACCGCTCCTCAAAAACCTTATACAAGGTCGCTATGAGTCAGAACTTATACAAGGTCGCTATGAGTCAGAACTGACTCCACAGCACTCAAAAGGTCGCTATGAGTCAGAACTGACTCCACAGCAGTCAAATACTCAGTTATCTAAAAGCTTTACTCAAAGAATTTTTAACACTATAAGTACTTTTGACTAAGTCCAGCACCCTCTTCAGTCCAGAAATTCCAACTTTGTTTTCAGAAATTCTGTTTGAAACATGATCATGGATCGTGGTCGCTTTGTCTGTGTAATAGAACTCTATCTTCTTCCTTCGTAATGTGAAAGGAAGAATTGCCTATTGGTGAGAATTCCAGCTCTCAAAGTTACTTGTCATGGGAGGGCCTTCTCCCCACATGTGGATTCACCCAGCTAAGAAAGAGAGGGAGTTTCGAGCTCCACATAAAGGGTGCGGGTATTCTCCTCACCATCATCTAACACCAGATGGCCAGGCACCAATGGGACAGCCACTGCTACCACACAATTGGAAGATTTCCCCCAAACAAACCCAGAGCTGCCTTGTCTGAACCCGGAAGGACAACATTTGCAGTTCTTGTATGACTTCCATCTCATAGAGCAAGGGTAGAACATTCGAGTTGTATCATCTCTTTCCCAGATCAAGGGCTTGTCTTGCATGCTGTACATTTTATCTGTCATCTCAGTTTGGTTTCGTTGTTATTTTGTTTGAAGGAATGTTATGTTAGAATTTAAAAACTTTATAAATTTTTGGTATAACATGATGACTATATAGAACACCTGAGTTGATGAGAGGCAGAGATGTACACCTGCATACGTATGTGTGCACATATATATGTGGGGAGGGGTTGATGAGAACTTACTCAGAAGAATGTTCCTAAATAAGGCGTTTTTAGTGAGTACTTTTCTAAATTCATTTATCTTAGAATAAAAGTTTCATTTAACAAAAGTCCTGTGAAATTTAATCTGAAAATCAAACACTTCTAACCTCATTCATAATCATCTGTAATACATTGTTTACAGTTTCAAATGAGCTCATTGCTTATGCTGTTGTTTAACACCCCAGTTTGCTGTTCCATTAAGGTATTATTAATTTTTTCTTGCTTACATTGGGTAAGCATTTTTCAACAGTTTGGGAAGACAACATACTTTAATCCATACTGTGTATCCTTCTGTTTTTCCTTTGTTGTTGTTGTTGTTAAAGTGCCGTCAAGTCAATTCCGACCGATAGCAACACTGTATAGGGTTTCCAAGGAGCAGCTGGTGAGCTTGAACCACCGACCTTGCAGTTCAAGTGACTTTGCAGTCTGACGCGTTAGTCCACAGCGCCACATCTTGTTAAATGCTGTTGAGTCAGTTTTAGCTCTTAGTGACTCTGTGTAGGGTTTCTGAGGAGAGACTGGAGGGTTTGGACCACTAGCCTTGAGGTTAGCAGTCCAGTGCTTATCCTATAGTGAGTGCCACACCAGGACTCCATCTTTTCATTAAGTGAAGCTAATTTCAAGGGTTCTGTACATTGTCTCCACCGCATGTCTGTCTCTTCATCATGTTGTGCTGGCTTGTGTTCTAACAGTAATGCCAGTGGTATTTCAAATACCAGAAGGTCACCCAGAGTGAACAGACTTCAGCAGTGCTTCCAGACTCAGAGAATCAGAAGAATGGCTCAAAAATCTGTTTCTGAAAATTAACCAGTGAACACCGTATGAGTCACAACAGAACACTGTCTGACTCATTTGCTTTGGATTTGTTATAAAGAACCATCAGTCCCAGAGGAGGACATCATGTTTATTGCAATAGAGAGCCCTGAGGGCGTGGGAAGCCCTCAGTGAGATGGATTCGTGGAATAGTCACAAAGATGGGCTCGAACACGCTGGTGACTTTGCAGCTGGCATGGGCTGACAGCATTGGATTCTGTGGTGTGTAAGGTCACCAAGAATCCAAGTCAATTGAATAGCAGTAATAACAATAGAAATTCTCTAATTAGTTAATTACCATAAATTTGCTGGAGAAATCCCCAGCATATGAGAGAATCTATAATTGTTTTTGTGATCTATAAATCACAGTTATAGCATACAGACATTGATCATGATTAGAGTGTTCATAATTATTACCATTATTTAGGTGAAATAGAATATTGAATATAAATTAAACAAAAACTGTTTTTCCACTGATAAAATACACCGTTTTCACTTCAATATGTACCAGTTTTGAATCACTGAAAAGATGAAATAATTTCTCCTTTGAAATGTATGCTCAATTAAATAAAAGGAGCGTCTTTTTATTTTGCTTATTTCTATACTGGGTGCTAGTGTGATGCTGTAGGTAAGCACTGGACTGCTAACCCAAGGTTAGTGTTCACACCCACCAGGAAACCCTATACATGGTTGCTATGAGTCGGAGCCAACTCAATGGCACTTAATAATAACATACTGGAGTTAAAGAACCCCGGGAGCATAATAGGTTACACATTGCTCTGCTAACTAACTGCAGGGTTACCAGTTTGAATCTTTGCAGGAGGAAGATGACGCTTTCTGCTCCCCTACAGACAGATGTAGTCTAGGAAAACCTACAAAGGGTTGCACTCAATTGTAACGATGAGTAGACCACCTAATTGGGCTTGTAACATGTCAAAGATAGGATGGATTGAAATATCTCACATCTAATAATGCTGCATCTGTTAATTTCTACCATCCTTACTGCAAAAAGTGTAGTTTGAAATTTTAGGTAAATAAAAGGATGTAGTGTTTGCATTGCTTTTTCTGGTAGCGTAATGGTTATGAGTTGGGCTGCGAACCCCAAGGTCAGCAGTTCAAAACTATCAGCCATTCCCAAGGAGAAAAATGAGGCTTTCCATTCCCGTAAAGATTTACAGCCTTGGAAACTCTCTACAGGGTCACTATGAGTCAGAACCAACTCACTGGCACATAACCATCACCACCTAACATGAGCAAAACATGAACATTTTTGTATTCATCTTTACCTTATAACTATTTTTTGTGGTTTGGTATAACTCAGTGTGTAGCGTAACAGAAATATCCAATGTTGTCAATGGAGGCAGAATTTGAAAGTAGGTCTCTCTTGTTTAAAGATGGTCGGAATTGCTCAGTGAAAAGATGCGTCACCACCAGGGTTTTCGTTTGATTAGAAACCAAATAAAGAGTAGATCAGTCAAGTTTGGGAATGTTGATTCCCTCAGACAACGTGGGTCACAGACTTCACTTTCTTTATCCTAGACAACACGGCCTCAATCCTGACCAGGAGGAGTGGCTTCCGAAGACAGGAGCAGTCTGTGTACTATCTGCCCATTTTCATAGTGGACAGCGGGTCCCCTTCACTCAGCAGCACCAACACCCTCACCATCCGGGTGTGTGACTGTGATGTGGACGGCATCGCGCAGACATGCAACGCAGAGGCCTACGTTCTCCCAGCAGGCCTCAGCACTGGGGCCCTGCTCGCCATCCTGGCCTGTGTCTTGACATTGTTGGGTATGTATCCTCCCAGGACTGGAGCTGCGGTCACAACACGAGCACAGATAACCACATCGCTCAACGTTCTTATCGCCTCTTCTCTCCCTTTATAGCATCCCGTAGAGAGTACATGCAGATGTTCTATTGGGTGCTGTTTTATGTCATGGAATAACATGCACATAATTGTTTTGCCACGACAGTCAGTGGCATCTTTAAAGTATATCCCAGGAAAATATTATAATCATTTCTTCTTTAAAACAGCAGTGAAGATAAAAGTTTATGTGAAAGCTTATTTTTATGACTTTTTTTTAAATATACCATATCCTAGCTGTTTGATTTAGAACATTCTATACAGGAACATGGACTACAAAGAACCTTTTGAATTTTGCTTTTTTGTGATAAGTTTTTATTGTGAGGTTTACATGGGAGAACATCAACTTTACACTCATCCTATCATATTTCATTTCATTGCAATGATTACAATCCCTTCCATGCATCATCATATAACACCAAAGGGGACACCACACAGGCCCACCCCCCGCCCACCTCCCAGCTGCCAGCACACAGCCCTTCTCCCTCCCTGAGTCCACTGTCCACAGCTGCTCCATCTGTCCATGTCATCTTCTCTGTCTCCATCCCTGCCTCTTTGGGTAGGGCCCCGCTCTCCGTTCTTCTCACTTGATGGTCCCAGGGACCTCTGCTCCTGGACTGCAGAATCAATCACTCTCCTCCTTTTGTAAAAAAAAACAACCAAAAAACCATCTACCTATTTATTTCCTAGCCTAACAATCAGACCTGATGGCAATTATTCACTATTGTACCACAAGAGACTTATCCCCATTTCCTTTCACCAGCCCTGGCCCAATGGATTGAAAACTGTTCATTGGTGATTTTACCTTCCCCTGCCCCATCTGAAACTAGGCTCCCTCTTGAAAGCTTGCAAGACAGTCACTTCTTTCCTTTATAGACTTCCCCATTTTGGGTAGCCATTGTCTATGTTGCCCATCCCTGTCAAACCTATGTAGCGAGGGGTTGGGAGTGATCCTTACTGTAAAGATTTGTTCCCTTTTTTGAGCGACTACATCCATAAGTATAGGTAAAGTTCATAAAATTGTAACAGGTTACTCTTTCTTTTTTCCCCCTCTTCTTTCTTCTTCTAGTTGAGTTCTGATCATTTAGCCATCGAAGCCAGATCAAGTGGGTACTATCTGCAAGTATGAGTGTTCTTGTGCATCTCCCCTCACTTCACATCAGCTGGATACCTCCCTCTCCATTCCAGTCCTTTGTGGCCATGTCACTGCCTCTGGGCCCAGGAGTCCCCAAGTCTTGCTGTACTGCTGGCCATCCAGGTCTCCACCCGGGCTCACGGGAGTCTATTGAATGTGGTTGGGCTTAGTTCGCAACTTCATTGCTGTTTTTTCCCCTTCTTCCTCCATCGGTGACGAGCGTGGTCACCAGCCAGACCATACACCTGCCCTTGTATTCCCTTTTGAGTCTCAGTCTTGGAACGGGGCTTGCTCTGAGGGG